>NC_054383.1:118302343-118902343 GCF_017654675.1 Xenopus laevis
AGAGGATGAACCAAGAATCTGAAAGCTCTGTTCTATTCTAAGTGACCAATTTTTCCAAGTATGTGAAGGATGGTCATGACAACGTGAAGTCTGTAATAAAATAGTTGTTACTTTACCGACAATTTGGAACCTGGAAAAGAGAAAAAGAAAAAGAACAAGAGTTAAGAGATATCAGAAAATTGCACAATAAATTATAAGTAAAAAGCACTTTAAAACAGGTTGGGAAACTTGTATTAGTTAAAGGGGATATTTGAAATTAGCAAGTCTATTATATTGGTGCCAACTCCAATGGATGGTAACATAGACTGCATTACTGGTACTAGGGATAAGGGCAAATCTTAAATTAAAATAGCTCTGTAAAATCAGAGGAACAACAGTCAATTCTAAAAATTGCTTATCAAATAAAGAAGCTAAGTATTCTGTATAGTTCATTCTGTGTCTGTGAATAACTTACTCTACTCATATTACACAAATACATTTGATGAGACTTACCTTTCTGATTAGGACATTTACCTAAAAAAAGAAAAAAAAGGAATGTTAGGAATTTTTTTATCAGTAAAATCACAAAACATGCATTTTTAATCTGTACGTCACAAATATAATATTTTTGACAATCTCAGCTTTTTTTTTACAATTGATTTTATAATAAAATACTTACGCTCTTGGAAACTAGCAAAAATGGTCTTCTACTGCTAGTGCTAGTTCTTTGAAAGTCGAGTGAGGTCTTTGACTATCTGTAATGCTATATAAAAAAAAATCACAGTAAATAAAGAGAAATGCTATGTCATTTTAGGATCATTTTATTTTAAAGGAAAAGTTGGTATTATGGGCACTTGGGTCCAAACTTTAAGATTCACAACTAATATGTGCAGTCTCACGGCTAATGATTTAGTAATACTAGAAAATATTATAGGCCTTAATGTACAAATCCCTTTGTAAAGGCGCAAATATATATATATATATATATATATATATTAATTTGGGACAAAGTTTTACAATGAGGTGCAGGTATTTGTGCTCTATTAAGTTCTTGCTAAATAAAACCATGTGTGAATTCAGAAGCTATTAATTATTAAGGAGAAACACATGGACATTCTCCAAAAGGCCCTGTTTGGCTAAGTTATTAAAGTTATCAAGGAGGTGGAAGTACAGGGACCTGTACTTAAAACTGCCAATGCAGGCATGAAATAAACTGTTGCTTGTACACTATGGGGCAGATTTATCAGGGTCGAATTGAAAATTTTCGAATTCAAATTTACTTGTTTTTCATGGCCAAAACTGTCAAATTCAACTAGGGAATTGTTAAAATTCGATTTAAGTTTTTAAAGGCGAAGGAATCCTAGTCGGCGCAAACCCCCCCACCCCCCCTCCCGTTTGTTGCCCACCCTCCCTCTCCCCCCTGGCCTACCCGTCCCGCTGGCAGATGCCCCTAACTGTTACTTACCCTTCTGCCGCAGGTCCAGTCCAGGGAGTTCCACAGACGACAACTTCTTCCACGCAATCTTTCTTCCTGCTGTGAACGGCGCATGCGCAGTAGGATCATTTCGCCGGTACGATCTCACTGCGCATGCACGTGACTTTTGGCGCATGCGCAGTAGATCCGTACCCGCGAAATGATCCTACTGCGCATGCGCAAAAAGCCGTTTACAGCAGGAAGAAGATCGCGTGGAAGAGATGTCGCCATGTGAACTCCCTGGACTGGACCTGCGCAGAAGGGTAAGTAACAAGTTAGGGGCATTTGCCCAGTGGGACGGGTAGGCCAGGGGGGGAGGAGGGAGGGTGGGCAACAAATGGGAGGGGGGGTGGGGGGTTTGCGCCGACTAGGTTTCCTTCCCCTTTAAATTTGAATTGAAATTTATCATACATTTGCCCTTTAAGGATTTTAATTCGACTATTTGCCACCTTAAACCTGCTGAATTGCTGTTTTAACCTATGGAAGACGTCCTGGGAGGTTAAAATAGGGATCCACCGACGGGTCCAACAATTGTCTCATTAGGCACAATTGTTGGACCCGTCAGGAGCCCCCCACACATGGCAAATAAGATGCTGAATCGGTCTAAAGGACCGATATCGGCAGCTTTAATCTGCCACCTTTTGTTTGATAATCCGTTTCTGATAGGTAATAGGAAAGTTATAATTACGCGTCTTTTCTTCATCCAACTCTGTCTCCAATTTCTTTGTAGCTTTGTTAATTTCATTTTATATTCTGAAACTATCATGTCATCCGTATCTGTCTGCAAAGTAAAAGAAATGAATACATTATTAGAATTCAGGGGGGCTATGTAATAAAAGACATTAAGGGGGTTATTTACTAAACTCTTTTTAGTATAAAATCTGAATTTTAGTAAAAAAAATCACACATTTTCAGAATTTATTAAACCCAGAGGATGGAAAGTCTGAATCAGAAAATCCGGCCATCTCCAGACCGTCGAGGTTGGCATATAAGTCAATGAGAGAAAGTCCCAATGATTTTTTGATGTGCAATACCCCCGAAGTTTTCCGGCAAAAAGCATAAAAATCTGAGTTTTCTGGTTAAAAATCCAAAAAAATCTTGAAAATCAGGTAGAAATTCCGAAAAAATTTGTAAATTCTTATTTTTCATGATTTTTCTTGATTTTATTCCAGCAGACAAAATGTTTGGTAAAGTGTATTAATAAATAAGCCAAAAAAAAGTGTGGATTTGGGTTGGTAATTTTTTTCAGTAAAAATTCGGATTTGGGAAATAACCCCCCTAAATTTGCAGTAACCCATAGCAATAGTACTATTTACTGGGTCAACTGTTGAAAAGAAAAACACATCTTATTGGTTGCTATGGGTTACTGCTCCAGGGCAAACTTAGCTCCTTTTATACATATGGTGGATTGTCTGTATATAGATTTTACAGTCTTAGACAATGCAACCCTCATAAAAGGAAGTCCAGTGAATATTAAAGGCCTGAATTCCTTCCATTATATAAACAGTACAAGATTATACAGGGTCAATACTTTGACAATGTTATAAGGCATCTACTACATACACTTTGTATGGAAATGGGTCTAAATCTAAAACTGTCCTTAGAAAATGCAACATGCCAGACTGTGATCCTATGCTATAACTCCATAATAAATGAACCTAAAATGTTAATTAGGACATTTTATTTGCAACTTATAAGGCCTCTTTCATGCCAGCAAAAATAGAAATGATTCAGAAAGAGCAAATCCTAACATGTAAGAAAATTGCAGCCTACTAATAGTTTGTCTTCTCCATTTTCCTATGATGATACTGCTTAAACATATGTGCCATAAATGCCAAAAGATTTAAAAACGTGTAACGTTCTACCAAATGTAGGGTTTTCCCTCAATGTTTTTGCTCTCAGATCACAGCGCTTACATGAAGCAACTCCGCTTACCTAATTTCCTCTGCAGATACTGAGTTTGTAAACCACTAGAAAACTCTTGAATAAAATCTCGGACAGCCATAAAGTTTTTCTCTCTTTCTCCAATACAAATCTTCAATAGCAGATAGGAAACTATTTCCACTTCCTTTGAGCTGGGATCACAACTGAAACACGAAAAACTAGGGGAATATTCACTGTTAGTAAGTAAATAGCAATATAGAATAATAATAATGATTTTGTTAGAAACGTCATGATGAAATAAAATAAAGTAATAAAATAAGTTTGAATAAGTTTGAAGTATAGATGTCACTTGCTGGCTCGTCAAAACAGCAATGAAATGATGATCAACAAGACAACACTTGTAGTGTAGCTCATGTCATGTGACAATGATGTCACAGTGACTGACCTGACCTTTACAGAAAAGGTCACACCTGAAACAAACTGTTACGGTGATGTCATAATGCCTCACAAACTAGTTAGTGAAGATGTTATGATGATGTCATAATGCCTCACAAACCGGACTGACTGGTCGTCAGCCATGGTTTTTTTTTTCCATTGTTAATTAATAAAAAACATATGTCTGCTGAGCACATAGTTATTTATCATTTTTTAGTAGTTGTAACTAATTAAAAGATGTTAAAAAAACTCAATGTTTAGTTACAGGACTTTTCCATACTTTTGTATTGTGATACATTTCTGCCAATGTAAGAAGCTATTCATGACTTTGATAAATCAGCCAGTTTATTAGTAGTTTATGATCATTGAGAAAAGCTGTCAATTGTTTCAGAATATTAATATAAGGTTGTACATTTTTAAAGGATTATACCAGTTATAACAAAAAAAACCCTTCCTTTTATAAATATGACCCTAATTATACTACTTTTGGCAAGACCCACCCACAGTAAAAACACCAGTGGATTAACAATTTATATAATTTGTTAAAAAAGTTTATTTTGGAACAAAACTATTGTGGAGAAATACATTTTTCCTACATTTCCCTCTTTTAAGAAGATTTTTAGTACTAGCAGCAAGTCTTTTTAAAGGGGGTTATTTACTAAAACTTGAATTTTCTCGCTGGCTTTTTGGGCAAAAACTAGAATTTTTTCGTGGAAAAAACCCCCCTCTAATTTGCTTTAAAAAGCCTGAATCCGAAATCTCAAACCTGTTTCTGTATAAGTCAATGGCAGATGTCCCTATATGAATTTGAAGATATTGTGTTTTGCCCAATAATTGAAAAGTTTGGGGATTTCAAACAATACTGAGTGGTTCGGGCGCAATATATATATATATATTTCCTTGTCAACACAAAGGGTGATCAAATTCCGAATTTATCTCAATATTTTCTGCTTCAAACTCCAATCAAATCCACTCGGGTTTTTTACACTTATTTATTATTACATTTTCCAGAAAATTTGGTTTGAGGGGAAAAAAAACAATCTGATTTCTTTTTGGATTTTTCCATCCGATTTTCACGATTTTCTCGGAATTTACACCCGAAATCTCTAGAAACGATATAAAAAAATCATTGGGACTTCTCCCGTTGACTTATATACAGTACAACCTCGACAGGTCTGAGATACTGGATTTTCAGATTCTGAATTTTCCATCCTCAGGGTTTAATAAATTCCGAAAAATTTGTGATTTTTTAAAGGTCAGATTTAGGGGCAGATTTATCTAGGGTCGAATTTCAAGTTTATGGGAGTTTCTAAAAACTCCCATCAACTCCCATAGACTCGAAATTCTAAAAAAAAACCAGACCAATCGAAATTTATTAAAAAATAAAAAATTTTAGAAACGTGTGAATAGGATAAAGCTGCAATTTTTTTTTAAAGGTTCACCAAATGACTCCAAATTGATTGTAGGAGGTCCTCCATAGGCTAAAACAAATTCAGCAGGTTTTAGATGGCGAATAGTCAAATTTAAATTCTTAAAGGGACGTTACATGATAAATTTTGAAATTTGATTTTTTTCAAATTCGAATCGAATTTGGACTGTTCCCTAGTTAAAGTACACAAAAATAATTCGAAATTCAAATTTTTTTCATTCGAAAATTGACCTCAACCTTTGATAAATCTGGCCCAATTAGGGTTATTTACTAAACTCCGAATGCAAAAATCATGAAAAATGTGTGATTTTTTTGGTATAAAATCTGACTTTTAAAAAATCACACATTTTTTCTGAATCAAACCCTGAGGATGGAAAAGTCAGAATCTGAAAATCTGGCATCTCAGACCTGCCGAGGTTGCATATAAGTCAATGGGAGAAGTCCCAATGATTTTTTGATTTATCGCAATACCCCGTGAAAATCAGATGAAAAAAATTTCCGGAAAAATTTAATAATAAATACAGTAAGGGGCATATTTATCAAGGGTCAAATTTCTAATAGAGAAAAAGAATTTCGAATTCAAAAAGACTAACCGAAATTAAGTCAGTTTTTTTTTGGTCAAATAGGTCCTTTTCAACTGTATTCGGGCGAATTCGAATCAAAGTAATAGCGCATTCGATCTAATTCGATTCAAAGTTTTTCCCAAAAAAAACTTTTATTTTTCAGAGTCCACCCATTGACTCCAAAAAGGTTCCAGGAGGTCCCCCATAGGCTAAAACAGAAATTTGGCAGGTTTTAGATGGTGAATGTTCGAAGTCAAATTTTTAAAGAGACAGCATGATATTCAAATTTTCTTCCCCTATTCCCTAGTCGAAGTACACAAAAAAATAGCTTTAAATTTACATTTTTTTCATTCGAAAGTTCACCTACATTGATAAATCTGCCGCTAAGAAGCATATTTATCAAGGGTCAATTTTCGTATTGAAAAAAAGTCGAAATTCGATTTCAAAAAGACCAACCAAATTGAAGTCGAAGTTTTTTTTGAGTCGAAGAGGTCCGTATTTGGCCAATTTCTAATGGTACGATCAAAGAAAAGCGCATTCGTGTGAATTCGATTAGATGTTTTCCCCCAAAAAACTTTGATTTCTCAATAATATTGTAAATCCACCTTGCTGATTGCGTATGTTAATATCTTTGACCTTGCAGTGCAGGAATAATTCCCATTGAAGTTTACTTCATGTAAATCAATCAGTGTGGGAATTCTGACAGTCTTGCTTCTGAAATGAGAACCCAGTAAATATGAGAAACCTGGTAAAGAACTCACTGACAGTGGTGCTGAGAATAAAAATCATTTCATTTTTATATATTTTATGATTGACAATGCCTCTTACTTTCACCATGATCTGCTTGTGCCCATTTGCCAGCAGACTCTTTTGGAGTCACTATTATCTCCATTGTATAAAAGTATGGAGCAGACCATTCCAGTCTCACCATTTGTGCTTGAACTGTGAGCTGGAGCACATCCCCACCAAATGGTACAGTCAAACTGACCAGTAACTCACAGTCAGAAGCCTTTTAGATTGATTTTGAATGAACAGAGAGACAGCCGTTTACTGTTATCACTGTTATGTTGTATTATTGGGAGGTTGGCTTAATCTGCCCAAAGTATAAAAAGGGGTTGTCCAACTGAAGGTCAGATGTTGCCTTTCAATTAATTATTATGGGCACAACCTGCCTAATGGTTCCTTATGAATCTATATGTAACATCATCATTTTAATATATATCGGCCTACTAACATATTCACTATACATAAAAACTGGCTAATACTGGTATGAAGGATTTTAAGATTACAAGTCTCTGTGTGTGTGTGTGTTTGTAGATATATATATATATGTAAATTTAATCTTTGGTACAAAAATAATAAATTTTAATGCAACTGACATCTTTGATCTTGTAATCCTTCTAGATAGAGAATGGTTATATGAACATACAACAAAGGGACACTTGGACCATAGATCTTAATGTCTCTGATGTAAGAAATACTGTGTAAATCGTTATGTAAAGATCAGTGATAATAAGTTAATTCTGTAATTAATTACATTGATTTACCACAATATCCATCTGTAAAAGAGAAAATAAAACTCTTAAAGGAGATGTTAGGAATAAGAAATGTTAGTACAAGTATGGGACCTGTAATCAACAACACTCAGGACCTGAGGGTTTCCGGATAACAAATCTATCCGTAATTTGGATACCTTAATTTGGATACCTTGGATACCTTAAGATACCTTAAGTCTGCTAGAATATCATGTCAAAATTAAATATACCCAATAGGCTGGTTTTGCTTCCAATAAGAATTAATTATATCTTAGTTAGGATCAAGTACAAGCTACTGTTTCATTATTACAGAGAAAAAGGGAATCACTTTTAATAATATGGATTATTTGGATAAAATGGAGTCTATGGGAGATGGCCTTCCCGCAAATCAGAGCTTACTGGATAATGGATTTCCAGATAACGGATCCCATACCTGTATATTACATACAATAAAATATGTGCTCTGCAAAATGTAGAAAGGTTTTTAGTATTTATAGTTTTTATATTCAAATATACATATTCAGGGGCGCCTTTAGTATGTAGCTGGTTATGTGTTTAGAATCTCATATTAAGTGAATAAAATTAAAGTAAATAAAAAATGAACAGTCCTGTCAGGATACCAATGAACTTCGGGGTCTTCTGTATGATAGTATCCATCCATTCCTCCTTATAAGACAAATCCTCCTTATAAGGCAAATCTTTGATTAAAATATCTCTGTAATATTTAGGGTTAAAGGGGTAGTTCAATTTAAGTTAATGTTAAGTATGTTATGGAATGGCTTACTCTCTGCAACTTTTCAAAGTGGTTATGTTTATTGTTTCTGAATTATTTACCATTCTCTCTCTAGTTCTCAATGGGGGTCACTGACCCCAGCAGCTGTAATTTTTCAATTACTTAACTTTCTATTCAATCAACTGTAACACCTATTTGGGCCACTCGGGGTTAATTCACCAGCTAGAACAGTAGAGCATGGGTTACACGCGACTTACACCCAGGGCAGGGCCTTCGCTAAGTGGAAGTGTTCCCTCTATGGTGTAGTGCAACTACATCCCCCCCAGGCTACTGTGCACACAAAAACAACTTGGGCGCCAGGAGGTTCTTAACAATCAGGAACGGTTTATTATGCCAAAAAGGGCAAATGACCACAGGTTTCAGTACTCACGCAGGAGTTGAGGAAACAACTATAGCACCTTACAAGTCGAGGTTTATTTACTAAACCTGGAATTTATCTGGTCAAGCTTTTTGGGCCAAAAACTCAAAAACTCTATTTTAAAAAGTGTAATCTGACAATGCACCATGTCAGCCAGTGATGATGCATCAGCAGATGAAGGTAAAATCTATGGCCATCTAGCCATCTGTTGCTATTAATAAACAGCATCTATAAAAGACGCACAGACGCACAGCATCTATAAAAGACGAACCCGGAAGTTGGCATTTGATGGTGGTGGGCAGGGAGAGCAGGAGAAGAGCTCAACCCGCCCACCACCCGCAACAAAGCGTGTGAGGTCGGCCCAAACCCGCCCGACCCACGGGTATTTGGTCGGCCGCACATCACTAGTCCCAATGTTACTTATAGTTTCCTGGATGATCATTTACCTTGTCATTGCTACAGAAGAATTTTCTTAAATCAACCACACATGGGAAATTATGATAAATATATTTGGAAACACATGGGCGTCCACACACATTCTGATTCAATGAACTATTGAGTCACAAACTGTTTCACGGAATTGCCATTGATACAGTTCTGGATTCATCGATGACCTCACTAACAAGTCAAATTATTTAATCAGTCAGCCCAGTCTACCCTTATTTGAAATACATTTTCATGCCATTGACCATATCATTTAGTGTGGCCTTAAACATGAATACAACATACAGTTTGGCTAATGAAATCTGAACTACATTGTAACTTGGTTCTATTGTTTTCAACCTTAGAACCTTAAAAAGAACATGGAATTATAAAATAGAAAACACAAACTACTCAGAAACCACATATATTATCAGACAATGATTTATTATATCATAAGGGAGTGATATCTAAAAAACAGAGATTTGAACCATTCTTATTTCTCATCTACTATTTCTTAATAAGAACTGCCGGTGAAAAACCCATCTTCTATAGGAGTCTCCGATGTCTTCATTATATTTAACCCTGTCAATCTCAACATGTCTTCCCCTCAATTTTCTGCTGTTCCGAATCATAATCCATGTATATTTTGCTATCCCATCTAATATAAATATGAGATTATAAAACAAAAAATATTAAATACTCAGAAAACACATAGATAATCAGTCAAGGATTTATTATATCATATGGGAACCAATATTTAAAAAAACAAAAAACAGATCTTTGATGAAAGATAAAGATTGAATTCTGTTGGCAGTGATGTCACACGAGGTTTCCACATCATAGTAGTTCTAAGAATCGAATATCTTCGAGACTGAGAAGAATGAAGAGTTTAATGCCTGGAGTCAATTGCTTGATTGTAGATATAAAGTAGGTGTCCTCATTATTCTGTCTTCTCAGATTGTTCCTTAATTAACATTCTTATTTCTCAGTTATAATCTCTAAATTCTCCCTAACAACTGCCGGTGAAAACCCATCTTCAGTAGGAGTCTTCACTGTTTTCATTATATTTAACGATGTCAATCTCAACATGTCTTTTTCTGCAATTTTCTGCTGTTCCACGTCATAATCCAAGTATGTTTTACTATCCCATCTGATATAAAAACTGGAGGAAGAAAAGAGAAAATAAATAAAACTTTCACATAAAATATCTGTGTAGCAGAAGGGTTTTTATCACTACAGTGCCCCATGATTTCTAATAAGCATTCTCCACACATATCACACATACAAAGCTAAGTGACTGCTCTAAAAAAACTGAGCAATAATTGGATCTGAGAGGTGATACTTAGTCAACTGTATTGTACTGTGGTCACCATTATAAAAAGAACTGGATATCAAATAAAAATATACTCACATCAAGCCGACTATTACACCTATAACCAGGAAAATGCTAACAATAAGAATGGCCACTGCTATAACTAATGTCCAGTCTACATCTGGAATATCTGGAATATCTTGAATTGGTGGCAGTGTTCCTTGACTGATTTCCAGAGGTCTTGTTGCGCCTTTTATCACTGTATAAGAAAAACAAAACAAATTTGCATTAGGGGTTTCTAATGGTTTTAATGTTATCTGTAAATGTAATAACAATTAAAAGATAAGACCCAGAAGAAAAGGGATAAACAAATACTGCTTTCTATTGCAATTTTACAAATAACTTTATAACCACTGACATTTTTAAAACATGTCTGTTGGGAAGTTGATTAGAACTACACTTCCCTTCTAATGTAAAACACTTTGATTGGTAATGGACCCCTTTAAACACAGAGGGAGAGCTGTCAAAAGAACTCCCCAATATTAAATTAATCACTTTGGAGTCTGTAGTTTGATAAAAGCAATTATTCCTAATTGCTAATGAAACTTCTGGTTAAAAAAAAAAAAAGAATAGGAAGCAGTTGTGTATTTCCCCCATAAATACTGTATAACATACCTTTTACGTTAAAATCAACTGTGCTGATTGGAAACCTCGTTGCTCTTGATCGTGCAGTGCAGGAATAAATGCCAACATCACTAAAGTCAGCTAAATATTTAACATATGTTGGCTGGGAGAATGTTTGTATAGGAACCATTGTTGAGCCATTTTTCTAAAAAAAACAAGAAAAACACTTTCATTAGTAGCAGTTGATAACTGTCCTAAAATTTTATTTATATAATACACAAGAGCCATGAATATCCTGTAAATTATATCCTTATGAACAGTGCTTAGTGATGTCATCAGTTATAATCGGGGCTTAGTGATGTCATTTCTGTCACATTATTTACTGAAACGTGTACATTATAATAAAGTACCCCCTGTTACAAAATATGAGGATAATAGAAGTCTCCTTGGAGTTCCATGACCTGTATAAATATTCTCGGTCTTCAGCCTCGTGCTTTTATATGGTCATAATATCCTTATATCTTACAAGAGGGGGTACTTTATTCACTATTAATAAATAAAGTATCCTCTGTTGCAAAATATAAGGATTTTTATATGGTCATGGAACTCCTCGGTAACTTATAATATCCTTATATTTTACAAGAGGGGGTACTTTATTCACTATATAATACACAAAAGCTATGACTATCTTGTAAATTATATCCTTATAAACAGTGAGTTCTGATGTCATCAGTTATAAACAGTGAGTTCTGATGTCATTTCTGTCACATGACTCACTGAAAATTGTGTAGTATAATAAAGAAAGTACCAACAGTTGCAAAATATGAGGATATTAGAAGTTACCTTGGAATTCCATGACCTGTATAAAAACACTCTGCGTTCAGCCTTGTGTTTTATATGGCCATGAAACTCCTCGGTAACTTATAATATCCTTATGTTTTACAAGAGGGGTACTTTATTCACTATATAATCATCTAATAATAGCCCAATTTAAAAAAGTATTCTTAACTTAATCACATTTAACGGTGGTGGGCACCTCCCAAATATTTACATACAATCATCTACAGTAACTGAATTTCATTTCAAAATACCTTTTCAAGAACGTATTCCATTTCATCCCGGATGCCGTAATGAAATTTAACGCTGCAATCAAAATTCAAGTCGGCTTCTTCTTCAACTTGAATTTCCCGAGCTAGAAAATATATATAAGAAAGGGTCATTTTAATACTGTACATATGAATAATTTTTGACACAAAAGATATTTTTATTTCAACTGTTTAAACTTTATAAAGAGACCCAGGAAGTTTTACTTGATGCACTTGTGTTTCTTCTTCAACCCCATCTAATATAATACCACAATTATAGAGTAACAACTGAACTAAAGAATTGGATTTCGTTATATTCTTATTAGAGGCATAAATACAATAATATTGACTAATGATGCCTCTATACAATGATTTTGGGCCAAGGGTATAGCTGAAATATGGAAATATACTTACTCCCACACGGCAATATTTCTTGAAGGCACTCTGAGTATCCTTTACAAGGTGTGCAGGGTTCTTTAGTCCTTACATCTGCAGAAACATTAATAAAGTTATTAAATAGTTGTATTGCTCACAGAGGAACTGTCACAGTTGCTGGGCTTAAAGTCTTAATGCTTATACAGTAAAAAGAAAACAAATGTATACGTTAATGTTGTTATATATTTATCTTTAATTCACTAGAACACACGTAGTTGTGAAAAAAATATTGCTTCCCTATCTATTTGGATTATGGGAGTTTTCATATTACTTGACCCCAGTATAATATGGCATTCCAAAATGTGCAGCCAGCCCTGCAACTGTCATATTATACTAGGGATGCACCGAATCCACTATTTTGGATTCGGCCGAACCCCGAATCCTTCACGAAGGATTTGTCCGAATACCAAACTGAATCTGAATCCTAATTTGCATATGCAAATTAGGGGTTGGAAGGGGAAAACATTTTTTTACTTCCTTGTTTTGTGACAAAAAGTAACGTGATTTCCCTCGCCGCCCTAATTTGCATATGCAAATTAGGATTCAGATTTGGTTCGGCCGGACAGAAGGATTCAGCCGAATCCGAATCCTGCTGAAAAAGGCCGAATCCCGAACCAAATACTGGATTCGGTGCATCCCTATATTATACTGCCATACATTTCTTATGATACAGATTTGTGGTTATCATCCTCATTCTCTTATATATGCAGATGGATGAGCTGTTGTTTTAAAATGATGTATATAATCCTATACCTCATGCCAGCTCTACCTGCCTGCAATACCTTTTTTTGATTACTTACCGAAACATTTGCCTTTAATGCACTGGCACATCGGACATGAATTCACCAAATCTATGAAAAAAAAAACAATATGGGGTTATTATATTATTACATAGCTTAAGTACATGCATTTAATGACTCTCTAATTAGAAATAATATTAAAATAAAAACTGGTCCAGCAGCCACAATAAAGGTGAATAAACCAGCTCTGCTAATAATATTATTTATTTCTGTGTTATTGACAGGTTACTTACCGGTACACCATTTGTTTGTACCCCCAACACACATCTGAAATTCTTCTTGGCATGTTTCACAGTTTATCACTTTGTCAAATAGGATTCCTTAAAATAAGCAAAATATGATATATATAATACATATATGCATAATTAAACCTAAAATCTTGGGTTATGAATCAAATTGGCTTTTAGTACCCCAGAACTAAAAATCCAAGTATCTGTTTTCAATTGCATTATGGCAAATTCATAGGCGCTGCTCACTATAAATAGAGACCCAGCCTGATGGCAGCTAGCCTACCATCTAGAATGATTAGGAGGGTTATTTATCAAAATCCGATTTTATCTCAACATTTTCTGCTACAAACTCTGATCAAATCCACTCGGGTTTTTTAACGCGTATTTATTATTACATTATTTTCATCCAATTTTCACAACTTGTTTTGGATTTTTCACCCGAAAACTCTGATTTCTTATGTTTTTTTGCCTGAAAACTCTGAAAACTTTGGGGTATTGCACGAAACCCAACGCACATCAAAAAATCGATGCATAATTAAATGCAACCTCGACTGAGGTGCCGGATTTTCTGATTCGGACTTTTAATAAATTCCAAAAAATTTGTGATTTTTTTAAAAGTCAGATTTTATTTAAAAAAAATCACGAATTTTTCGTGATTTTTGCATTTGGAGTTTAGTAAATACCCCACTAACTGTTTGCCTGGATACTACTTCTTGAACTGTAGCCATGTTAATGTTACATGTTTAAATGTGTATTAGGGTTATAATCTAAATGTAAAAAATGAACTTGAACCCAAGAATCTGAAAGCCTCTGTTCTAAGTGACAATTTTCCAGTATGTGAAGGGCGGTCATGATCAACTGAGTCTGTAATAAAATAGTTGTACTTACCACAATTGGAACCTGGAAAAGAGAAAAGAAAAGACAAGAGTTAAGAGATATCAGAAATTGCACAATAAACTAATAAACAGGTGGGAAACTTGTATTAGTTAAAGGGGATATTTGAAATTAGCAAGTCTATTATATTGGTGCCAACTCCAATGGATGGTAACATAGACTGCATTACTGGTACTAGGATAAGGGCAAATCTTAAATTAAAATAGCTCTGTAATAATCAGAGGAACAACAGTCAATTCTAAAAATTGCTTATCAAATAAAGAAGCTAAGGATTCTGTATAGTTCATTCTGTGTCTGTGAACTTACTCTACTCATATTACACAAATACATTTGATGAGACTTACCTTTCTGATTAGGACATTTACCTAAAAAAGAAAAAAAAAGGAATGTTAGGAATTTTTTTATCAGTAAAATCACAATAACATGCATTTTTAATCTGTACTGTCACAAATATAAATATTTTGACAATTCTCAGCTTTTTTTTTTACAATTGATGTTATAATAAAATACTTACGCTCTTGGAAACTAGCAAAAATGTCTTCTACTGCTAGTGCTAGTTCTTTGAAAGTCGGAGTGAGGTCTTTGACTATCTGTAATGCTATATAAAAAAAAATCACAGTAAATAAAGAAGAAATGCTATGTCATTTTAGGATCATTTTATTTTAAAGGAAAAGTTGGTTTTATGGGCACTTGGGTCCAAACTTTAAGATTCACAACTAATATTTGCAGTCTCATGGCTAATGATTTAGTAAATTACTAGAAAATATTATAGGCCTTAATGTACAAATCCTTTGTCAAGGCGCATATATATGTATGTATATATATATATATACTAGATAGGTGCACTCAGATAGCCATGTTAATGCCTAGGTGCTGGACAAAAATTCATATCTATAAAACAAAAAAAACTTCCGCACACATAGGTCTTGATAAGTGAAAAAAAGCTGGTAGATTTATTTCAACATTTCGGCTTACAAACTCAAGCCCTTCCTGATGACGGCTTGAGTTTGTAAACCGAAACGTTAAAATAAATCTACCAGCTTTTTTTCACTTATCAAGACCTATGTGTGTGGAAGGTTTTTTTGTTTGGCAGGCATGAAATAAACTGTTGCTTGTACACTATCAGGCAGATTTATCAAAGGTCGAATTGAAAATTCAAATTTTCGAATTCAAATTTACTTGTTTTTTCATGGCCAAAACTGTCAAATTCAACTAGGGAATTGTTAAAATTCGATTTAATTGTTTTTTAAATTTGAATTTTGAAATTTATCATACATTTACCCTTTAAGAATTTTAATTCGACTTTTTGCCACCTTAAACCTGCCGAATTGCTGTTTTAACCTATGGAAGACGTCCTGGGAGGTTAAAATAGGGATCCACCGACGGGTCCAACAATTGTCTCATTAGGCACAATTGTTGGACCCGTCAGGAGCCCCCACACATGGGCAAATAAGATGCTGAATCGGTCTAAAGGACCGATATCGGCAGCTTTAATCTGCCACTTTTTGTTTTGATAATCTGCTAGGTAATAGGAAAGTTATAATTACGCGTCTTTTCTTCGTCCAACTCTGTCTCCAATTTCTTCTGTAGCTTTGTTAATTTCATTTTATATTCTGAAACTATCATGTTCATTCCGTATCTGTCTGCAAAGTAAAAGAAATGAATACATTATTTAGAATTCAGGGGGGCTATGTAATAAAAGACATTAAGGGGGTTATTTACTAAACTCTTTTTAGTATAAAATCCGAATTTTTAGTAAAAAAATCACACATTTTTCAGAATTTATTAAACCCAGAGGATGGAAAAATCTGAATCAGAAAATCCGGCATCTCAGACCTGTCGAGGTTGCATATAAGTCAATGAGGGAAGTCCCAATGATTTTTTGATGTGCAATACCCTGAAGTTTTCCGGCAAAAAGCATAAGAAATCTGAGTTTTCGGGTTAAAAATCCGAAAAAATCTTGAAAATCAGGTAGAAATTCAGAAAAATTTGTTTATTTCTTATTTTTCATGATTTTTCTGATTTTATTCCAGCAGACAAAATGTTTGGTAAAGTGTATTAATAAATAAGCCAAAAAAAAAGTGCGGATTTGGTTGTAATTTTTTTCAGAAAAAATTCGGATTTTGGGAAATAACCCCCTAAATTTGCAGTAACCCATAGCAACAGGTAGCATTTACTGGTCACCTGTTGAAAAGAAAAACACATCTTATTGGTTGCTATGGGTTACTGCTCCAGGGCAAACGTAGCTCCTTTTATACATATGGTGGATTGTCTGAATATAGATTTTACAGTGTTAGACAATGCAACCCTCATAAAAGGAAGTCCAGTGAATATTAAAGGCTGATTTCCTTTCCATTATATATACAGTACAGGATTATACAGGGTCAATATTTGACAATGTTATAAGGCATCTACTACATACACTTTGTATGGATAATGGGTCTAAATCTAAAACTGTCCTTAGAAAATGCAACATGCCAGACTGTGATCCTATGCTATAACTCCATAATAAATGAACCCTAAAATGTTAAAATGCAGCTTTATTTTGCAACTTATAAGGCCTCTTTCATGCAGCAAAACAGAAATGATTCAGAAAGAGCAAAATCCTAACATGTAAGAAAATTGCATCCTACTAATAGTTTGTCTTATCCATTTTCCTATGATGATACTGCTTAAACATATGTGCCATAAATGCAAAAGATTTTTAAAAAAGTATAAACGTTCTACAAAATCTAGGGTTTTTCCCTCAATGTTTTTGCTCTCAGATCACAGCGCTTACATGAAGCAACTCCGCTTACCTAATTTCCTCTGCAGATACTGAGTTTGTAAACCACTAGAAAACTCTTGAATAAAATCTCGGACAGCCATAAAGTTTTCTCTCTTTCTCCAATACAAATCTTCAATAGCAGATAGGAAACTATTTTCCACTTCCTTTGAGCTGGGATCACAGCTGAAACACGAAAAAACTAGGGGAATATTCACTGTTAGTAAGTAAATAGCAATATAGAATAATAATAATGATTTTGTTAGAAACGTCATGATGAAATAAAATAAAGTAATAAAATAAGTTTTGAATAAGTTTGTAGTATAAGATGTCACTTGCTGCTCGTCAAAAACAGCAGCAAGTGAAAATGATGATCAACAAGACAACACTTGTAGTGTATAGTGTAGCTCATGTCATGTGACAATGATGTCACAGTGACTGACCTTGACCTTTACAGAAAAGGTCACACCTGAAACAACTGTTACGGTGATGTCATAATGCCTCACAAACTAGTTAAGTGAAGATGTTACGATGATGTCATAATGCCTCACAAACCGGTTTAGACTGGTCGTCAGCCATGGGTTTTTTTTCCATTGTTAATTAATAAAAAACATATGTCTGCTGAGCACATAGTTATTTAGATATTTATCATTTTTTTAGTAGTTGTAACTAAATTAAAAGATGTAAAAAAAAAAACAATGTTTAGTTACAGGACTTTTTCCATACTTTTGTATTGTGATACATTTCTGCCAATGTAAGAAGCTATTCATGACTTTGATAAATAAGCCAGTTTATTAGTAGTTTATTGATATTTGAGAAAAGCTGTCAATTGTTTCAGAATATCAATATAAGGTTGTATACATTTTTAAAGGATTATACCATGTAATAACAAAAAATGGGTTACTTCCTTTTATAAATATGACCCTAATTATATAATTTTGGCAAGACCCACCCACAGTCAAAACACCAGTTTATATCATTTGTAATAAAAGATCATTTTGGAACAAAACTATTGTGGTGAAATAAATTTTTCCTACATTTCCCTCTTTTATGAAGATTTTTGTACTAACAGCAAGTCTTTTTAAAGGCGTTATTTACTAAAACTTGAATTTTTCTCGTTGGGCTATTTGGGGCATAAACTAGAGTTTTTCGTGGAAAAAAACAAACCTCGAATTTTTGAGATTTGCTGCAAAAAGCCTGAACCTGTCGAGGTTCTGTATAAGTCAATGGCAGATGTCCCTATCCGAATTTGAAGATATTGTGGTTTTGCCCAATAATTCGAAAAGTTTGGGGATTTCAAGCAATAACCGCAAAAAAATTGTACAATCCGGGTTCTCAATTTTATCGTTTTTTTTTCTTGATTCGATTTATTTGAGTTATTTTAATGATTAATGCTGCAAACCGTGAATGGGAGTTTGTTCGAGCTTTGCGTAATAGAAAAATTAGATTAATTTGGATTTTAGTAAATAACCCCCTAAATGTCATGAGCCATTTAACCCAAAGTGGAGATTACATTTTTTTGGAGAAAAAGTAGTGTTAAAAGTGGTGTGAATGCAATCTCTATCTTCACAAACAGAAATCCCGAACAATTCAGACTTAACTGACAATTGTTTAGGTAAACAATTTATGGACACTTCTGTGAATATGCCATTCAAATGACAAAAACACAGAAGAACAACATTTTCTCCAACATGTTTAATATTGAGGGAACTCTTTTCCCTGTCCTCAGCTCTGCATAATTCCACCCAGTCTATATTACCCTTTATTCAATGGTAGTATAGTCAACTCGTTAGCATAATTGTGGGGATAAGCAGACATAGAGAAGGCATTTTCTGTCTAACCATAGAATAGCATAAGGTGTAAAAAGCATCAAAATATATATATATATATATATATATATATATATATATATATATATATATATATATATATATATATATATATATATTTCCTTGTCAACACAAAGGGTGATCAAATTTATCTCAATATTTTCTGCTACAAACTCCGATCAAATCCGCTCGGGTTTTTTACACTTATTTATTATTACATTTTCCAGAAAATTTGGTTTGAGGAAAAAAAAAATCCGATTTCTTTTTGGATTTTTCCATCCGATTTTCACGATTTTTTCGGAATTTACACCCGAAATCTCCAGAAACTATATAAAAAAATCATTGGGACTTCTCCCATTGACTTATATATAGTACAACCTCGACAGGTCTGAGATACTGGATTTTCAGATTCTGACTTTTCCATCCTCAGGGTTTAATAAATTCCGAAAAATTTGTGATTTTTTAAAAGTCAGATTTAGGGGCAGATTTATCTAGGGTCGAATTTCAAGTTTTTGGGAGTTTCTAAAAACTCCCATCAACTCCCATAAACTCGAAATTCTAAAATAATCCAGACCAATCGAAATTTATTTAATATGTAAAAATTTTTAGAAACGTGTGAATAGGATAAAGCTGCAAATTATTTTTTTTTAAAGGTTCACCAAATGACTCCAAATTGATTGTAGGAGGTCCTCCATAGGCTAAAACATCAATTCAGCAGCTTTTAGATGGCGAATAGTCAAATTCGAATTCTTAAAGGGATGGTACATGATAAATTTAGAAATTCTATTTTTTTCAAATTTTTTCAAATTCAAATTGAATTTGGACTGTTCCCTAGTTAAAGTACACAAAAATAATTCGAAATTCAAATTTTTTTCATTCGAAAATTTTCCTCAACCTTTGATAAATCTGGCCCAATATGGTTTATTAACTATACTCTGAATGCAAAAATCATGAAAAATGTGTGATTTTTTTTGGTATAAAATCTGACTTTTAAAAAATCACAATTATTTTTCGGAATTAAACCCTGAGGATGGAAAAGTCAGAATCTGAAAATCTGGCATCTCAGACCTGCTGAGGTTGCATATAAGTCAATGGGAGAAGTCCCAATGATTTTTTGATTTATCGCAATACCCTGTGAAAATCACATGAAAAAAATTTCCGGAAAAATTTAATAATAAATACAGTAAGGGGCATATTTATCAAGGGTCAAATTTCAAATAGAAAAAAAGTCGAAATTCGAATTCAAAAAGACTAACCGAAATTAAGTCAGTTTTTTTTGGTCAAATAGGTCCTTTTTCAATCAAATAGGTCCATATTCGGGCGAATTCGAATCAAAGTAATAGCGCATTTGATCTAATTCGATTCAAAGTTTTTCCCAAAAAAAACCTTTTATTTTTCAGAGTCCACCAATTGACCCCAAAAAGGTTCCAGGCTAAAACAGCAATTGGACAGGTTTTAGATGGTGAATGGTCGAAGTCGAATTTTTAAAGAGACAGCGCGATATTTAAATTGTCTTCAAATTCTAATTGAACTTGGACTATCCCCTAGTCGAAGTACACAAAAAATAGCTTGAAATTTAAATTTTTTTCATTCGAAAGTTCACCTCGACCATTGATAAATCTGCCACCAAGGGTCAATTTTCGAATTGAAAAAAAAACATCGAAATTCGATTTAAAAAACCAACCAAAGTAAAGTCGAAGTTTTTTTGGGTCGAAGAGGTCCGTATTTGGCCAATTTCTAATGGTACGATCAAAGGAATAGCGCATTTGTGTGAATTCAATTAGAAGTTTTCCCCCCAAAAAACTTTGCTTTCTCAATAATATTGTAAATCCACCTTGCTGATTGCGTATGTTAATATCTTTGACCTTGCAGTGCAGGAATAATTCCCATTGAAGTTTACTTCATGTAAATCAATGAGTGTGGGAATTCTGACAGTCTTGCTTCTGAAATGAGAACCCAGTAAATATGAGAAACCTGGTAAAGAACTCACTGACAGTGGTGCTGAGAATAAAAATCATTTCATTTTTATATATTTTATGATTGACAATTCCTCTTACTTTCACCATGATTTGCTTGTGCCCATTTGCCAGCAGACTCTTTTGGAGTCACTATTATCTCCATTGTATAAAAGTATGGAGCAGACCATTCCACTCTCACCATTTGTGCTTGAACTGTGAGCTGGAGCACATCCCCACCAAATGGTACAGTCAAACTGACCAGTAACTCACAGTCAGAAGCCTTTTAGATTGATTTTGAATGAACAGAGAGACAGCCTTTTACTGTTATCACTGTTATGTTGTATTATTGGGAGGTTGGCTTAATCTGCCAAAAGTATTAAAAGGGGTTGTCCAACTGAAGGTCAGATGTTGCCTTTCAATTAATTATTATGGGCACAACCTGCCTAATGGTTCCTTATGAATCTATATGTAACATCATCATTTTAATATATATCGGCCTACTAACATATTCACTATACATAAAAATTGGATAATACTGGTATGAAGGATTTTAAGATTACATGTCTGTGTGTGTGTGTTTGTAGATATATATATATATAATGTAACCTTTGGTACAAAAATAATACATTTAATAATAATACATTTTAATGCAACTGACATATTTGATCTTGTAATCCTTCTAGATAGAGAATGGTTATATGAACATACCACAAAGGGACACTTGGACCATAGATCTTAATGTCTCTGATGTAAGAAATACTGTGTAACTTGTTATGTAAAGATCAGTGATAATAAGTTAATTCTATAATGAATTACATTGATTTACAACAATATCCATCTGTAAAAGAGAAAATAAAACTCTTAAAGGAGATGTTAGGAATAAGAAATTTTAGTACAAGTATGGGGCCTGTAATCCACAACACTCAAGACCTGAGAGTTTCCGGATAACAAATCTATCCGTAATTTGGATCTCCGTACCTTAAGTCTACTAGAAAATCATGTAAACATTAAATAAACCCAATAGGCTGGGGTTGCTTCCAATAAGGATTAATTACAGTGTATATCTTAGTTGGGATCAAGTACAAGCTACTGTTTTATTATTACAGAGAAAAAGGAAATCTTTTTAAAAAAATTGAATTATTTGATTATTATGGAGTCAACAATATAAAGGAAAAGTTAACTACATATATTAGTACAGCTATAGCATCCATTATCCAGAAAGCTCTGAATTATGGAAAAGGCCATCGCCCATAGACTCCATTTTAATCAAATCGTTAAAAATTTTAAAATGTAGTATTTTCCTTTTCTCTGTGATAATAAAAAGGTAACCTGTACTTCATCATAACTAAGATATACAGTAATAGGATATAACCTGGAGCAAAACAATTCTATTGGTTGTAATTAATGTTTATATTATTTTATGGTAGACTTATGGTATAGAGATCTAAATTACGGAAAAGTTCCTCGTATGGAAAACCCCAGCATAAACAGGTCCCATACCTGTACATGCACTAAAATTAGTACAGGTATGGGACCTGTTATGCAGAATGCTTGAGACCTGGGGTTTTCTGGATAATGGATCTTTCTGTAATTTGAATCTTCATACATTAAGTCTACTAGAAAATCATGTAAACATTAAATAAAGGCAATAGGCTGGTTTTGCTTCCAATAAGGATTAATTATATCTTAGTTGTGATCAAGTACAAGCTACTGTTTTATTATTTCAGAGAAAAAGGAAATCGTTTTTCAAAATTTGGATTATTTGGAAAAAATTGAGTCTTTCTGTAATTCAGAGTTTCCTGGATAATGGGTTTCCGGATAACGGATTTCTACCTGTATGAGATCTATTATGTGGAATGAACCTGGGGTTTATCATTGATCAGGTATTAATAAGCATACCTTAAATTTACTAAAAACATTTCAATATTAAATAAACCCAATAAGAATATTTTGCCACCAATAAGGATTTATGCAGCTTCATTACAGCTGAAGTACAAGGTACTGTTTTATTAAAGAAAATAATTTAAAAAATGATAATAATTTGCTTAAAATATAATCTTTTCAAAATTCCCTTCCTCTAATTTGGAGCTTTCTGGATCTCACTTCTATCTATCTACTGTATCTTACTTGAACACAAAGAAATTCTAAATATAAGTAATGGGGCATGTGAGCAATCATAAAATTATGAATCATAAAATTATTGATTATATAACAAAAGGATTTGGTGATCACCAACACAATGATGTTGCAAGACCAGGAAACCTAATAAATAACTCACAGCGGTGGTGAGAACAAAATTAACATTATCGTTATTTAACTTTTATATACAGATAGGGGAACTGTTATCAAGAATGCTTGGGACCTGACGTTTTCTGGATAATGGGTCTTTCCATAATTTAGATCTCCATACCTTGTCTACTAGAAAATCATGTTAACATTAAATAAACCCAATAGGCTGGTTTTGCTTCCAATAAGGATTAGTTATATCTAAGTTGGGATCAAGTACAAGCTACTGTTTTATTATTACAGAGAAAAAGGAAATCTTTTAAAAAAAATTGAATTATTTGATTATAATGGAGTCTATGGGAGACAGTCTTTCTGGATAACAGGTTTCCCGGAAAACAGATGCCATAATGCTTAATGATTGAGCATTCATACTAAAATAGCTGTCAAAATAGAATTGTAAGCCTATTGCAGGAGGGTAAAAGTAAAGAGACATTTCTCAGCCAGACATAGGGGCCGATTCACTAAGGGTCGAATTTCGAAGTTAAAAATACTTCGAAATTCGACCCTCGGATTGAAATCCTTCGACTTCGAATATCGAAGTCGAAGGATTAAGCGCTAATCCTGCGATCGATCGATCGAAGGATTTTAATCCAACGATCGATGGAAAATCCTTCGATCAAAAAATCACAGGCAAGCCTATGGGGACCTTCCCCATAGGCTAACATTGACTTCGGTAGCTTTTAGCTGCCGAAGTAGGGGGTCGAAGTTTTTTTTAAAGGGGAAGTACTTCGACTATCGAATGGTCGAATAGTCGAACGATTTTTAGTTCGATTCGTTCGATTTCGTTCGAATTCGAACGAATTTAACCAATTCGATGGTCGAAGTACCCAAAAAATACTTCGAAATTCGAAGTATTTTTCATTCGAATCCTTCACTCGAGCTTAGTGAATCAGCCCCATAATGTCTGTCCTCTGTGTAGGGGAACGAATAGAAACAAAACAACAATATAAAGGAAAAGTTAACTACATATATAAGTACACCTATTGGATCAATTATCCAGAAAGCGCTGCATTATGGAAAAGGCCAATCGCCCATAGACTCCATTTTAATCAAATCATTAAAAAGTTTAAAATGTGGTATTTTCCTTTTCTCTGTGATAATAAAACAGTAACCTGTACTTCATCACAACTAAGATATACAGTGATGGGATATATTTCCTTATCTGGAAAACCCCAGCATAAACACATTCCATACCTGTACATGCACTAAAATTAGTACAGGTATGGGACCTGTTATCCAGAATATTTGAGATCTGGGTTTTTACGGATAACGGATCTTTCTGTAATTTGGATCTTCAGACCTTAAGTCTGCTACAAAATCATGTAAACATTAAATAAACCTAATAGGCTGGTTTTGCCTCCAATAAGGATTAATTATATCTTAGTTTGGATCAAGTACAAGCTACTGTTTTATTATTACAGAGAAAAAGGTTATCACTTTTAATAAACATTTTTTGAAATCGTTTTTAAAAATATGGATAATTTAATTATAACGGATTATCATAATTCGGATAACGGGTTTCCGGAGAACAGATCCCATTTCTGTACAGAGAAAAGCATGGGCTGTTTTGACAGACTATCCTACAATCCTATTGGTTCACAGATGATCTGAATAGTTTGAATGCAATGCACCATGTTAGTGATGGTATGAGGCATCAGCAGATAAAGAAAGTAAAAGAATAATAACTTTATGGCGGTGCAATTGCTGTGCCCAAACAAAAGGAACACTGGATAGTAGCTATATACCAATTTCTAATGCTACGATCAAAGGAATAGCGCATTCGTGTGAATTCAATTAAAAGTTTTCCCCCCCAAAAAACTTTGATTTCTCAATAATATTGTAAATCCACCTTGCTGATTGCGTATGTTAATATCTTTGACCTTGCAGTGCAGGAATAATTCCCATTGAAGTTTACTTCATGTAAATCAATGAGTGTGGGAATTCTGATAGTCTTGCTTCTGAAATTAGAACCCAGTAAATATGAGAAACCTGGTAAAGAACTCACTGACAGTGGTGCTGAGAATAAAAATCATTTCATTTTTATATATTTTATGATTGACAATTCCTCTTACTTTCACCATTTGCTTGTGCCCATTTGCCAGCAGACTCTTTTGGAGTCGCTATTATCTCCATAATATAAAAGTATGGAGCAGACCATTCCAGTCTCACCATTTGTGCTTAAACTGTGAGCTGGAGCAAATCCCCACCAAATGGTACAGTCAAACTGACCGGTAACTCACAGTTACTGTTATTATGTATTATTGGGAGGTTGGCTTAATCTGCCCAAAGTATAAAAAGGGGTTGTCCAACTGAAGGTCAGATGTTGCCTTTCAATTAATTATTATGGGCACAACCTGCCTATGAATCTATATGTAACATCATCATTTTAATATATATCGGCCTACTAACATATTCACTATGCATAAAAACTGGATAATACTGGTATGAAGGATTTTAAGATTACATGTCCCTGTGTGTGTGTGTGTTTGTAGATATATATATATATGTAAATTTAATCTTTGGTACAAAAATAATACATTTTAATGCAACTGACATCTTTGATCTTGTAATCCTTCTAGATAGAGAATAGTTATATGAACTTACAACAAAGGGACACTTGGACCATAGATCCTAATGTCTCTGATGTAAGAAATACTGTGTAAATCGTTATGTAAATATCAGTGATAATAAGTTAATTCTGTAATTAATTAGATGGATTTTCCACAATATCCATCTGTAAAAGAGAAAAGAAAACACTTAAAGGAGATGTTAGGAATAAGAAATGTTAGTACAGGTATGGGGCCTGTAAACCAGAACACGCAGGACCTAATGGTTACCGGATAACAAATCTATCCGTAATTTGGATCTCCATACCTTAAGTCTGCTAGAAAATCATGTAAACATTAAATAAACCCAATAGTTTGGTTTTGCTTCCAATAGGAATTAATTATATCTTAGTTGGGATCAAGTACAAGCTACTGCCATTATTACAGAGAAAAAGGGTATCACTTTTAATAATTTGGATTATTTGGATAAAATGGAGTCTATGGGAGATGGCCTTCCCGCAAATCAGAGCGTAATGGATAACGGATTTCCAGATAACGGATCCCATACCTGTATATTACATACAATAAAATATGTGCTCTGCAAAATGTACAAAGGGTTAAAGGAAAACTATACCCCCCAAACAATGTAGGTCTCTATTAAAAGATACTGAGTAAAACAGCTCATGTGTAAAACCCTGCTTCATGTAAATGAAACATTATCATAATAATATACTTTTTTAGTAGTATGTGCCATTGGGTAATCATAAATAGAAAATTGCCATTTTAAAAAATAAGGGCCGCCCCCTGAAATCGTAAGATTCACTGTGCACACATACAAACCACATGTTAGGTCACATGAGCCAATTAACAGACAGAGTTCTGCCTTTTGCCTCCTCACTTCTTCCTGTTACAGTTAGGGGCCGATTCACTAAGGGACGAATTTCGAAGTTAAAAATACTTCGAAATTTGACCCTCGGATTGAAATCCTTCGACTTCGAATATCGAAGTCGAAGGATTTAGCGCTGATCCTGCGATCGATCGATCGAAGGATTTTCTGTTCGATCGAACGATTAAATCCTTCGAATCGAACGATTCGAAGGATTTTAATCCAACGATCGAAGGAAAATCCTTCGATCAAAAAATCACAGGCAAGCCTATGGGGACCTTCCCCATAGGCTAACATTGACTTCGGTAGCTTTTAGCTGCCGAAGTAGGGGGTCGAAGTTTTTTTTAAAGGGGAAGTACTTCGACTATCGAATGGTCGAATAGTCGAACGATTTTTCGTTCGATTCGTTCGATTTCGTTCGACTTCGAACGAATTTAACCAATTCGATGGTCGAAGTACCCAAAAAATACTTCGAAATTCGAAGTATTTTTCATTCGAATCCTTCACTCGAGCTTAGTGAATCAGCCCCTTAGTGTTGTAGTATTTCTGGTCAGGTGATCTCTGAGGCAGCACAGATAGAGTCACGAAATGGTGGTTCAAGGCAAGAGATGTAAAAGGGCAATATTTATGTAAATATATATTCCAGTTTGGTAAGATTCTTTAATATGTCATTCAATTTGATATAAACTATCTGTTGCTTAAGTATTCATTCTGGGGGCATAGATTTCCTTTAAAGGGGTAGTTCAATTTAAGTTAATGTTAAGTATGTTATAGAATGGCTTACTTTCTGCAACTTTTCAAAGTGGTTATGTTTATTGTTTCTGAATTATTTACCATTCTCTCTCTAGTTCTCAATGGGGGTCACTGACCCCGGCAGCTGTAATTTTTCAATTACTTAACTTTCTATTCAATCAACTATAGCACCTTACAAGTCGAGGCTTATTTAATAAACCTGGAATTTATCTGGTCAAGCTTTTTGGGCCAAAAACTCTATTTTAAAAAGTGTAATCTGACAATGTACCATGTCAGCCAGTGATGATGCATCAGCAGATGAAGGTAAAATCTATGGCCATCTGTTGCTATTAATAAACAGCATATTGGCTTATAGGTGTAGGTCATTTCATACCAGTAAAGTAAAGTAAAAGAGAGAAATAAAACAATTTACCAAAGCTTTTTGCAAAACTATAGTAAAAAAAAAATATTCTATGGAAGCCATTCCCTAAGCAAACGTTTTATTATGTAAATTACTAACTATAGTTAAATATACATATTATACCCTAACTGCACATTCTGTAAGAATTAATTTTCAATTTTGGGCTGTTGGACAATTTACATTTTTTTCAACAAAGCAACTTGGAGCTAATGTAAAACAATTTCACTTTAAATGTAGTAGCACCACTCATGCTTTATTTTTAATATTATTTATACACGAAAACTACACAACTCAACTGAGCTGACAGGCTACTCTTAATGAAGTAATGATTACCCTTCAACATGGCAAAGATATTATGGTCCCAATTAGTGATGTGCGGGTCGGGATTTTCCTGACCCGCACCCGACCCTAACCTTCCCTCCCTTGGCTCGCATCCGCACAGCATCTATAAAAGACGCACAGACGCACAGCATCTATATAAGACGCACAGACACACAGCATCTATAAAAGACGAACCCGGAAGTTGGCATTTGATGGTGGCGGGCAGGGAGAGCAGGAGAAGAGCTCAACCCACCCGCCACCAGCAACAAAGCGTATGAGGTCGGCCCAAACCCGCCCGACCCACGGGTATTTGGTCGGCCACACATCGCTAGTCCCAATGTTACTTATAGTTTCCTGGATGATCATTTACCTTGTCATTGCTACAGAAGAATTTTCTTAAATCAACCACACATGGGAAATTATGATAAATATATTTGGAAACACATGGGCATCCACACACATTCTGATTCAATGAACTATTGAGTCACAAACTGTTTCACGGAATTGCCATTGATACAGTTCTGGATTCATCGATGACCTCACTAACAAGTCAAATTATTTAATCAGTCAGCCCAGTCTACCCTTATTTGAAATACATTTTCATGCCATTGACCATATCATTTAGTGTGGCCTTAAACATGAATACAACATACAGTTTGGCTAATGAAATCTGAACTACATTGTAACTTGGTTCTATTGTTTTCAACCTTAGAACCTTAAAAAGAACATGGAATTATAAAATAGAAAACACAAACTACTCAGAAACCACATATATTATCAGACAATGATTTATTATATCATAAGGGAGTGATATCTAGAAAACTGAGATTTTTGAACTATTCTTATTTCTCATCTACTATTTCTAAATTTTGCCTAAGAACTGCCGGTAAAAAACCTTCTTCTATAGGAGTCTCCGATGTCTTCATTATATTTAACCCTGTCAATCTCAACATATCTTCCTGCAATTTTCTGCTGTTCCAAGTCATAATCCATGTATATTTTGCTATCACATCTAATATAAATATGAGATTATAAAACAAAAAATATAAAATACTCAGAAAACACATAAATAATCAGTCAAGGATTTATTATATTATATGGGAACCAATATTTTTAAAAAAAAAAACAGATCTTTGAAGAAAGATAAAGATGATTGAATTCTGTTGGCGATGATGTCACATGAGGTTTCCACATCATATTTCATTATAAGTAGTTCTAAGCATCTAATAACTTCTAGACTGAGAAGAATGAAGAGTTTAATGCCTGGAGCCAATTGCTTGATTGTAGATATAAAGTAGGTGTCCTTATTATTTTTGTCCTTCTCAGATTTTTCCTTAATTAAAATTCTTATTTCTCAGTTATAATCTTTAAATTCTCCCTAACAACTGCCGGTGAAAACCCATCTTCAGTAGGAGTCTTCACTGTTTTCATTATATTTAACGATGTCAATCTCAGCATGTCTTCTTCTGCAATTTTCTGCTGTTCCACGTCATAATCCAAGTATGTTTTACTATCCCATCTGATATAAAAACTGGAGGAAGAAAAGAGAAAATAAATAAAACTTTCACATAAAATATCTGTGTAGCAGAAGGGTTTTTATCACTACAGTGTCCCATGATTTTTAATAAGCATTCTCCACACATATCACACATACAAAGCTAAGTGACTGCTCTAAAAAAACTAAACAATAATTGGATCTGAGAGGTGATACTTAGAGGCAGATTTACAAAATTCGAGTGAAGAATTCGAATGTAAAAAACTTCGAATTTCGAAGTATTTTTTGGGTACTTCGACCATCGAATTGGTTAAATTCGATCGAATTCGAACGATTCGAACGATTCGAAGTAAAAATCGTTCGACTATTCGACCATTCGATAATCGAAGTACTGTCTCTTTAAAAAATACTTCGACCACCTACTTCGGTAGATAAAACCTACCGAAGTCAATGTTAGCCTATGGGGAAGGTCCCCATAGGCTTGCCTGTGATTTTTTGATCGAAGGATTTTCCTTCGATCGTTGGATTAAAATCCTTCGAATCGTTCGATTCGAAGGATTTAATCGTTTGACCGAACGAAAAATGTTTCGATCGATCGCAGGATTTGCGCAAAATCGTTCGACTTCGATATTCGAAGTCGAACGATTTTAGTTCCCAGTCGAATATCGAGGGTTAATTAACCCTCGATATTCGACTATTGATGAATCGGCCCCTTAGTCAACTGTATTGTACTGTGGTCACCATTATAAAAAGAACTGGATATCAAATAAAAATATACTCACATCAAGCCGATTATTACACCTATAACCAGGAAAATGCTAACAATAAGAATGGCCACTGCTATAACTAATGTCCAGTCTACATCTGGAATATCTGGAATATCTTGAATTGGTGGCAGTGTTCCTTGACTGATTTCCAGAGGTCTTGTTGCGCCTTTTATCACTGTATAAGAAAAACAAAACAAATTTGCATTAGGGGTTTCTAATGGTTTTAATGTTATCTGTAAATGTAATAACAATTAAAAGATAAGACCCAGAAGAAAAGGGATAAACAAATACTGCTTTCTATTGCAATTTTACAAATAACTTTATAACCACTGACATTTCTAAAACATGTCTGTTGGGAAGTTGATTAGAACTACACTTCCCTTCTCATGTAGAACACTTTAATTGGTAATGGACCCCTTCTACAGGGAGGGCTGTCAAAAGAAAACTCCAATATTAAATGAATCGCTTTGGAGTCGGTAGTTTGATAAAAGCAATTATTCCTGATTGCTAATGAAACAGGAAAAGTTTTTTTTAAACTTCTGGTTAAAAAAAAAAAAAAAGAATAGGAAGCAGTTGTGTATTTCCCCCATAAATACTGTATAACATACCTTTTACGTTAAAATCAACTGTGCTGATTGGAAACCTCGTTGTTCTTGATCTTGCAGTGCAGGAATAAATGCCAACATCACTAAAGTCAGCTAAATATTTAACATATGTCGGCTGGGAGAGTGTTTGTATAGGAACCATTGTTGAGCCATTTTTCTAAAAAAACAAAAAAACACTTTCATTAGTAGCAGTTGATAACCGTCCTAAAATGTTATTTATATAATATACAAGAGCCATAAATATCCTGTAAATGATATCCTTATAAACGGTGCTAAGTGATGTCATCAGTTATAATCGGGGCTTAGTGATGTCATTTCTATCACATGATTCACTGAAACGTGTACATTATAAAAAATAAAGTACCCCCTGTTACAAAATATGAGGATAATAGAAGTCTCCTTGGAGTTCCATGACCTGTATAAATATACTCGGCCTGCAGCCTTGTGTTTTATATGGTCATAATATCCTTATATTTTACAAGAGGGGGTACTTTATTCACTATTAATAAATAAAGTATCCTCTGTTGCAAAATATAAAGATTTTTATATGGTCATGGAACTTCTCTGTAACTTATAATATCCTTATATTTTACAAGAGGGGGTACTTTATTCACTATATAATCATCTAATTATAGCCCAATGAAAAAAAGTATTCTCAATGACATCACATTTAACGGTGGTGGGCACCTCCCAAATATTTACATACAATCATCTACAGTAACTGAATTTCATTTCAAAATACCTTTTCAAGAACGTATTCCATTTCATCCCGAATGCCGTAATGAAATTTAACGCTGCAATCAAAATTCAAGTCGGCTTCTTCTTCAACTTGAATTTCCCGAGCTAGAAAATATATAAAAGAAAGGGTCATTTTAATACTGTACATATGAATAATTTTTGACACAAAAGATATTTTTATTTCAACTGTTTAAACTTTATAAAGAGACCCAGGAAGTTTTACTTGATGCACTTGTGTTTCTTCTTCAACCCCATCTAATATAATACCACAATTATAGAGTAACAACTGAACTAAAGAATTGGATTTCGTTATATTCTTATTAGAGGCATAAATAGAATAATATTGACTAATGATGCCTCTATACAATGATTTTGGGCCAAGGGTATAGCTGAAATATGGAAATATACTTACTCCCACACGGCAATATTTCTTGAAGGCACTCTGAGTATCCTTTACAAGGTGTGCAGGGTTCTTTAGTCCTTACATCTGCAGAAACATTAATAAAGTTATTAATTAGTTGTATTGCTCACAGAGGAACTGTCACAGTTGCTGGGCTTAAAGTCTTAATGCTTATACAGTAAAAAGAAAACAAATGTATACGTTAATGTTATTATATATTTATCTTCAATTCACTAGAACACACGTAGTTGGATTTGGTGGGAAAGAATATTGCTTCCCTATCTGGATTATGGAAATTTTCATATTACTTGACCTCAGTATAATATGGAATTCCAAAATGTGCAGCCAGCCCTGCAACTGTCATATTATACTAGGGATGCACCGAATTCACTATTTTGGATTCGGCCGAACCCCCGAATCCTTCACGAAGGATTCGGCCGAATACCAACCCGAATCCTAATTTGCGTATGCAAATTAGGGGTGGGAAGGGAAAAACATTTTTTTACTTCCTTGTTTTGTGACAAAAAGTAACGCCATTTCCCTCGCTAACCCCTAATTTGCATATGCAAATTAGGATTCAGATGTGGTTCAGCCCGGACAGAAGGATTCGGCCGAATCCGAATCCTGCTGAAAAAGGCCAAATCCCAAACCAAATCCTGGATTCGGTGCATCCCTATATTATACTGCCATACATTTCTTATGATACAGATTTGTGGTTATCATCCTCATTCTCTTATATATGCAGATGGATGAGCTGTTGTTTTAAAATGATGTATATAATCCTATACCTCATGCCAGCTCTACCTGCCTGCAATACCTTTTTTTGATTACTTACCGAAACATTTGCCTTTAATGCACTGGCACATCGGACATGAATTCACCAAATCTATGAAAAAGAAAACAATATGGGGTTATTATATTATTACATAGCTTAAGTACATGCATTTAATGACTCTCTAATTAGAAATAATATTAAAATAAAAACTGGTCCAGCAGCCACAATAAAGGTGAATAAACCAGCTCTGCTAATAATATTATTTATTTCTGTGTTATTGACTGGTTACTTACCGGTACACCATTTGTTTGTACCCCCAACACACATCTGAAATTCTTCTTGGCATGTTTCACAGTTTGTCACTTTGTCAAATAGGATTCCTTAAAATAAGCAAAATATGATATATATAATACATATATGCATAATTAAACCTAAAATTTTGGGTTATGAAACAAATTGGCTTTTAGTACCCCAGAACTAAAAATCAAAGTATCTGTTTTCAATTGCATTATGGCAAATTCATAGGTGCTGCTCACTATAAATAGAGACCCAGCCTGATGGCAGCTAGCCTACCATCTAGAATGATTAGGGGGGTTATTTATCAAAATCCGATTTTATCTCAACATTTTCTGCTACAAACTCTAATCAAATCCACTCGGGTTTTTTAACGCTTATTTATTATTACATTATTTTCATCCAATTTTCACGACTTGTTTTGGATTTTTGACCCGAAAACTCTGATTTCTTATGTTTTTTTGCCTGAAAACTTTGGGGTATTGCACGAAACCCAACGCACATCAAAAAATCTATGCAAAATTATATGCAACCTCGACAGGTCTGAGATGCCGGATTTTCTGATTCGGACTTTTCCAGCTTCGTGTTTTAATAAATTCCAAAAAATTTGTGATTTTTTTAAAGAGTCCGATTTTATAAAAAAAAATTCACACATTTTTAGTGATTTTTGCATTCGGAGTTTAGTGAATACCCCCCTAACTGTTTGCCTGGATACTACTTCTTGAACTGTAGCCATGTGACTGTTATATGTTTAAATGTGTATTAGGGTTATAATCTAAATGTAAAAAGGGAACTTGAACCCAAGAATCTGAAAGCCTCTGTTCTAAGTGACAATTTTCCAGTATGTGAAGGGCGGTCATGATCTTGTAATAAAATAGTTGTACTTACCACAATTGGAACCTGGAAAAGAGAAAAGAAAAGACAAGAGTTAAGAGATATCAGAAATTGCACAATAAACTAATAGGAAAAAAAGCAACTTTTAAAACAGGTGGGAAACTTGTATTAGTTAAAGGGTATATTTGAAATTAGCAAGTCTAGTATATTGGTGCCAACTCCAATGGATGGTAACATAGACTGCATTACTGGTACTAGGATAAGGGTAAATCTTAAATTAAAATAGCTCTGTAATAATCAGAGGAACATCAGTCAATTCTAAAAATTGCTTATCAAATAAAGAAGCTAAGGATTCTGTATAGTTCATTCTGTGTCTGTGAGTAACTTACTCTACTCATATTACACAAATACATTTGATGAGACTTACCTTTCTGATTAGGACATTTACCTAAAAAAGAAAAAAAAAGAATGTTAGGAATTTTTTTATCAGTAAAATCACAATAACATGCATTTTTAATCTGTACTGTCACAAATATAAATATTTCCACAATTCTCAGCTTTTTTTATTTTACAATTGATGTTATAATAAAATACTTACGCTCTTGGAAACTAGCAAAAATGTCTTCTACTGCTAGTGCTAGTTCTTTGAAAGTCGGAGTGAGGTCTTTGACTATCTGTAATGCTATATAAAAAAAAATCACAGTAAATAAAGAAGAAATGCTATGTCATTTTAGGATCATTTTATTTTAAAGGAAAAGTTGGTTTTATGGGCACTTGGGTCCAAACTTTAAGATTCACAACTAATATTTGCAGTCTCATGGCTAATGATTTAGTAAATTACTAGAAAATATTATAGGCCTTAATGTATAAATCCTTTGTAAAGGCGCATATATATATATAGAGAGAGAGAGAGAGAGAGAGAGAGAGAGAGAGAGAGAGAGAGAGAGAGAGAGAGATAGAGATATATATATATATATTAATTTGGGAGACAGTTTTACAATAAGGTGCAGGTATTTGTGCTCTATCAAGTTCTTGCTAAATAAAACCATGTGTGAATTCAGAAGCTATTAATTATTAAGGGAGAAACACATGGACATTCTCCAAAAGGCCCTGTTTGGCTTAAGTTATTAAGTTATCAAGGAGGTGAGAAGTACAGGGACCTGTACTTAAAACTGCCAATGGCAGGTATGAAATAAACTGTTGCTTGTACACTATGGGGCAGATTTTTCAAGGGTCGAATTGAAAATTCAAATTTTTGAATTCAAATTTACTTGTTTTTTCATGGCCAAAACTGTCAGATTCAACTAGGGAATTGTTAAAATTCGATTTAAGTTTTTTTAAATTTGAATTTTGAAATTTATCATACATTTGCCCTTTAAGAATTTTAATTCAACTATTTGCCACCTTAAACCTGCTGAATTGCTGTTTTAACCTATGGAAGACGTCCTGGGAGTTTAAAATAGGGATCCACCGACGGGTCCAACAATTGTGCCTATGGTATTGATAAATGAGAGGGTCTCATATATCAATACCATAGGCACAATTGTTGGACCCGTCGGGAGCCCCCACACATGGGCAAATAAGCTGCCGAATCGGTCTAAAGGACCAATATCGGCAGCTTTAATCTGCCCGTGTATGGCCACCTTTTATTTTGATAATCCGTGTTCTGATAGGTAATAGGAAAGTTATAATTACGCGTCTTTTCTTCGTCCAACTCTGTCTCCAATTTCTTCTGTAGCTTTGTTAATTTCATTTTATATTCTGAAACTATCATGTTCATTCCGTATCTGTCTGCAAAGTAAAAGAAATGAATACATTATTTAGAATTCAGGGGGGTTATGTAATAAAAGACATTAAGGGGGTTATTTACTAAACTCTTTTTAGTATAAAATCCGAATTTTTTGTGAAAAAAAATCACAAATTTTTCAGAATTTATTAAACCCAGAGGATGGAAAAGTCTGAATCAGAAAATCCGGCATCTCAGACCTGTAGAGGTTGCATATAAGTCAATGAGAGACGTCCCAATGATTTTTTTGAGGTGCAATACCCCGAAATTTTCCGGCAAAAAGCATAAGAAATCTGAGTTTTGGGTTAAAAATCCGAAAAAACCTTGAAAATCAGGTAGAAATTCTGAAAAATTTATAAATTTCGTATTTTTCACGATTTTTCTGATTTTATTCCAGCAGACATAATAAACAAGTCAAAAAAAAAGTGCGGATTTTGGGAAATAACCCCCTAAATTTGCCAAAGTGCAGTAACCCATAGCAACAGGTAGCATTTACTGGTCACCTGTTGAAAAGAAAAACACATCTTATTGGTTGCTATGGGTTACTGCTCCAGGGCAAACGTAGCTCCTTTTATACATATGGTGGATTGTCTGTATATAGATTTTACAGTCTTAGACAATGCAACCCTCATAAAAGGAAGTCCAGTGAATATTAAAGGCTGAATTCCTTTCCATTATATATACAGTACAGGATTATACAGGGTCAATATTTGACAATGTTATAAGGCATCTACTACATACACTTTGTATGGATAATGGGTCTAAATCTAAAACTGTCCTTAGAAAATGCAACATGCCAGACTGTGATCCTATGCTATAACTCCATAATAAATGAACCCTAAAATGTTAATTAGGACATTTTATTTTGCAACTTATAAGGCCTCTTTCATGCAGCAAAACAGAAATGATTCAGAAAGAGCAAAATCCTAACATGTAAGAAAATTGCAGCCTACTAATAGTTTGTCTTCTCCATTTTCCTATGTTGATACTGCTTAAACATATGTGCCATAAATGCAAAAGATTTAAAAAAAAGTGTAAACGTTCTACCAAATGTAGGGTTCTTCCCTCAATGTTTTTGCTCTCAGATCACAGCGCTTACATGAAGCAACTCCGCTTACCTAATTTCCTCTGCAGATACTGAGTTTGTAAACCACTAGAAAACTCTTGAATAAAATCTCGGACAGCCATAAAGTTTTCTCTCTTTCTCCAATACAAATCTTCAATAGCAGATAGGAAACTATTTTCCACTTCCTTTGAGCTGGGATCACAGCTGAAACACGAAAAAACTAGGGGAATATTCACTGTTAGTAAGTAAATAGCAATATAGAATAATAATAATGATTTTGTAAGAAACGTCATGATGAAATAAAATAAAGTAATAAAATAAGTTTTGAGTAAGTTTGAAGTATAAGATAAAATAAAGTAATAAAATAAGTTTTGAGTAAGTTTGAAGTATAAGATAAAATAAAGTAATAAAATAAGTTTTGAGTAAGTTTGAAGTATAAGATGTCACTTGCTGCTCGTCAAAAACAGCAATGAAATGATGATCAACAAGACAACACTTGTAGTGTAGCTCATGTCATGTGACAATGATGTCACAGTGACTGACCTTGACCTTTACAGAAAAGGTCACACCTGAAACAACTGTTAGATGATGTCATAATGCCTCACAAACTAGTTTAGTGAAGATGTTATGATGATGTCATAATGCCTCACAAACTAGTTAAGTGAAGATATTATGATGTCATAATGCCTCACAAACTAGTTAAGCGAAGATGTTACGATGATGTCATAATGCCTCACAAACCAGTTTAGACTGGTCGTCAGCCATGGGGTTTTTTTTCCATTGTTAATTAATAAAAAACATATGTCTGCTGAGCACATAGTTATTTAGATATTTATAATTTTTTTAGTAGTTGTAACTAAATTAAAAGATGTAAAAAAAAACCTCAATGTTTAGTTACAGGACTTTTTCCATACTTTTGTATTGTGATACATTTCTGCCAATGTAAGAAGCTATTCATGACTTTGATAAATCAGCCAGTTTATTAGTAGTTTATTGATCTTTGAGAAAAGCTGTCAATTGTTTCAGAATATCAATATAAGGTTATATACATTTTTAAAGGATTATACCATGTAATAACAAAAAATGGGTTACTTATTTTTATAAATATGACCCTAATTATATAATTTTGGCAAGACCTACCCACAGTCAAAACACCAGTGGATTTACAATTTAAATAATTTGTTAAAAAAGTTCATTTTGGAACAAAACTATTGTGGAGAAATACATTTTTCCTACATTTCCCTCTTTTATGAAGATTTTTGTACTAGCAGCAAGTCTTTTTAAAGGGGTTATTTACTAAAACTTGAATTTTTCTCGTTGGGCTTTTTGGGGCAAAAACTAGAACTTTTCGTTGAAAAAAAAAAAACTCCAATTTTTGAGATTTGCTGCAAAAAGCCTGAATCCAAAATCTCAAACCTGTCGAGGTTCTGTATAAGTCAATGGCAGATGTCCCTATCCGAATTTGAAGATATTGTGGTTTTGCCCAATAATTGAAAAGTTTGGGGATTTCAAGCAATAACTGCAAAAAAATTGAGTGGTTCGGGTGCAATGTCTGAAAATTTGTACAATCCGGGTTCTCAATTTTATCGTTTTTTTTTTCTTGATCCAATTTGAGTTATTTTAATGATTAATGTTGCAAAATGAATGGGAGTTTGTTCGAGCTTTGCGTAATAGAAAAATAAGATTAATTTGGATTTTAGTAAATAACCCCCTAAATGTCATAAGCCATTTAACCCAAAGTGAGGAAATCACAAAAGTGGAGATTACATTATTTTGGAGAAAAAGAAGTGTTAAAAGTGGTGTGAATACAATCTCTATCTTCACAAACAGAAATCCAGAACAATTCAGACTCAACTGATACTTGTTTTGGTAAACAGTTTACGGACACTTCTGTGAATATGCTATTCAAATGACAAAAACACAGAACGCCTTGCATGTATCTACTTTGTTTGGGGCCAATAAAGAAAATTTGATGCACTGATCTTCAAGTGTGGTGTGCTACAGTGTACCTGGTTTGCTAAAAACACAGAAGAACAACATTTTCTCCAACATGTTTAATATTGAGGGAAGCTTAATGGAACTCTTTTCCCTGTCCTCAGCTCTGCATAATTCCACCGTGTCTATATTACCCTTTATTCAATGGTAGTATAGTTAACTCGTTAGCATAATTGTGGGGATAAGCAGACATAGAGAAGGCATTTTCTGTCTAACCATAGAATAGCATAAGGTGTAAAAAGCCTCAAAGTGTTTATATATATATATATATATATATATATATATATATATATATATATATATATATATATAGTTCCTTGTCAACACAAAGGGGGTTATTGATCAAAGTCTGAATTTATCTCAATATTTTCTGCTACAAACTCAGATCAAATCCGTTTGGTTTTTTACACTTATTTATTATTATATTTTTAAGAAAATTTGGTTTGAGGGAAAAAAAAAAATTCCATCCGATTTTCACGATTTTTTCAGAATTTACACCCGAAAACTCCGGAAACTATATAAAAAAAATCATTGGGACTTCTCCCATTGACTTATATACAGTACAACCTTGACAGGTCTGAGATGCTGGATTTTCAGATTCTGACTTTTTCATCCTCAGGGTTTCATAAATTCCGAAAAATTTGTGATTTTTTAAAAGTCAGATTTAGGGGCAGATTTATCAAGGGTCGAATTTCAAGTTTATGGGAGTTTCTAAAAACTCCCATCAACTCCCATCAACTCAAAATTCTAAAAAAAAAAAAACGACCAATCGAAATTTATTAAAAAAGTATATTTTTTTCGAAACGTGTGAATAGGATTGAGCTCCAAATTCAAATCAAATTCGAATCTAATTAGATTCGAGGCTTTTCACCCAAAAAAAAAAAATATTTTTTAAAGGTCCACCAAATTACTCCAAATTGATTGTAGGAGATCCTCCATAGGCTAAAACATCAATTCAGCAGGTTTTAGATGACGAATTGTCAAATTCGAATTCTTAAAGGGATGGTACATGATAAATTTCTAAATTCGATTTTTTTCAAATTCAAATCGAATTTGGACTGTTCCCTAGTTAAAGTAAACTTAAACCCTGAGGATGGAAAAGTCAGAATCGGAAAATTCGGCATCTCAGACCTGTCGAGGTTGCATATAAGTCAATGGGAGAAGTCCCAATGATATTTTGATTATTTTTTGATTCAATACCCCATGAAAATCAGATGAAAAAAATTTCTGGGAAAAGTGAAGTCGAAGGTTTTTTTGGGTCGAAGAAGTCCGTATTTGGCCAATTTCTAATGGTACGATCAAAGGAATAGCGCATTCGTGTCAATTCGATTAGAAGTTTTCCCCCCAAAAAACTTTGATTTCTCAATAATATTGTAAATCCACCTTGCTGATTGCGTATGTTAATATCTTTGACCTTGCAGTGCAGGAATAATTCCCATTGAAGTTTACTTCATGTAAATCAATGAGTGTGGGAATTCTGACAGTCTTGCTTCTGAAATGAGAACCCAGTAAATATGAGAAACCTGGTAAAGAACTCACTGACAGTGGTGCTGAGAATAAAAATCATTTCATTTTTATATATTTTATGATTGACAATTCCTCTTACTTTCACCATGATTTGCTTGTGCCCATTTGCCAGCAGACTCTTTTGGAGTCACTATTATCTCCATAATATAAAAGTATGGAGCAGACCATTCCAGTCTCACCATTTGTGCTTGAACTGTGAGCTGGAGCACATCCCCACCAAATGGTACAGTCAAACTGACCAGTAACGCACAGTCAGAAGCCTTTTAGAAAAACAGATAGACTTTTACTGTTATCACTGTTATTTTGTATTATTGGGAGGTTGGCTTAATCTGCCAAAAGTATAAAAAGGGGTTGTCCAACTGAAGGTCAGATGTTGCCTTTCAATTAATTATTATGGGCACAACCTGCCTAATGGTTCCTTATGAATCTATATGTAACATCATCATTTTGATATATATCGGCCTACTAACATATTCACTATACATACAAATTGGATAATACTGGTATGGGGGATTTTAAGATTACATGTCTCTGTGTGTGTTTGTAGATATGTATATGTAAATTTAATCTTTGGTACAAAAATAATACATTTAATAATAATACATTTTAATGCAACTGACATATTTGATCTTGTAATCCTTCTAGATAGAGAATAGTTATATGAACATACCACAAAGGAACACTTGGACCATAGATCTTAATGTCTCTGATGTAAGAAATACTGTGTAACTCGTTATGTAAATATCAGTGAAAATAAGTTAATTCTGTAATTAATTAGATGGATTTACCACAATATCCATCTGTAAAAGAGAAAAGAATACACTTAAAGGAGATGGAATAAGAAATGTTAGTACAGGTATGGGGCCTGTAATCAACAACACGCAGGACCTCAGGGTTTCTGGATAACAAATCTATCCGTAATTTGGATCTCCATTCCTTAAATCTGCTAGAAAATCATGTTAACATTAAATAAACCCAATAGGCTGTTTTTGCTTCCAATAAGGATTAGTTATATCTTAGTTGGGATCAAGTACAAGCACCTGTTTCATTATTACAGAGAAAAAGGGTATCACTTTTAATAATTTGGATTATTTGGATAAAATGGAGTCTATGGAAGATGGCCTTCCTGCAAATCAGAGCTTACTGGATAACGGGTTTCTAGATAATGGATCCCATACGCTCTTTATGATTTAACTTTTATATACAGATATGGGACCTGTTATCGAGAATGCTCGGGACCTGATGTTTTCCGTATAATGGGTCTTTCCATGATTTTTATCTTCGTACCTTATGTCTACTACAAAATCATGTAAACTTTAAATAAACCCAATAGGCTGGTTTTGCTTCTAATAAGGATTAATTATATCTTAGTTGGGATCAAGTACAAGCTACTGTTTTATTATTAGAGAGAAAAAGGAAATCTTTTTAAAAAAATTGAATTATTTGATTATTATGGAGTCTATGGGAGACGGCCTTTCCGTAATTTAGATCTTTCTGGATAACAGGTTTCCCAGAAAACAGATACCATAACTGTACTTAATGATTGAGCATTCCTCTTACTCCCCCTGATATTGGTAGAGTATCAGAGGATGATCTGCTTTTGCCCATTTGCCAGCAGACTCTTTTGGAGTCACCATTATCTCTGTAATATAAAAGTATAGAGCAGACCATTCCACTCTCACCATCTGTGACCTGTAAGAATGAGAACTGAAAGAGAGCGTCCCCACCAAATGGTACAGTTCAACTGACCAGTAAAGCACAGTCAGAAGCATTTTAAACTTATGTTTTGAAGGGAAAGAAACAGCCTTTTACTAAAATAGCTGTCAAAATAGAATTGTAAGCCTATTGCAGAAGGGTAAAAGTAAAAAGACATTCTCAGCTCCCACCACAATTCATCAAATACAGTGTAAGTTTTTTTTGATAGGGAGGCTGCTGACATTAGAATAACTTTAGAACATATGGGCCCCCTTTACACAGAAACAGGACCCCACTTAAGTGGCTGTTTTTTAAAAGTCCCCAAAAAGAAACTTCCTTTATGTTTCTGTACCCGGAAAAGCTCACGCTTTGATTATCAGAGCCCTGACAAGGACTCCCACTTTTTCCATTCCCTGAAAAGGACACACTTTGCTGCCACCGTTTCTGTTAAGGGTGGCTCTCTCCTTTAAATAACAATAATTACCATGAGTTGAAAAACTGGTTCTAAACCTACTCTTGGGTTGTGTGTCTGGTCTGATTCCCCAACTGTATTAGGATCCACTTGAAAAAACTTACACTTGTGCTTATACATTGACTAGCTCCAGAGTCCTTCCACAACCCACTTTGAAGGACAGCTACAAACCTCCTGCAATATGTGAAATAATGTGACAGCTAAACTATAGCTAAAACACAGCAGATGTATGCAGTCTGCACACAGTTAGTATATTACTATTTGCACAGAACATTAATCTTTGTATTTATATATACAGTATGTGCACTGATGCTATAATGTTTAATGTAGAAGACCAAATATACATAACACTGATTGTTTATGAGCAGAACTATAAAGATTATCACGTACAACAAAGACATCTAGGGAACTTTAAGGCAATCCTGGAGGTCGTACAGTTTTATTTTTTGGCCCTGCATGCCTGTACTGGCTAAGACAGAATGCTGTGAAAGTGTGACTTACTTCATGCAAATCTCATTGCTGCATTTAGGCATAGGGGCAAATTTACTAAAGGGCGAAGTGACTAAGGCTAGCGAAAATTTGCCAGCGTGATGTAATTTCAGTACTTCGCCGATTTACTAACGGACGCCGGCGTAACTTTGCTGCGAACAAGATAGACTCTAACGGTACTTCGTTCCCTAACGCCTGGCGAATTTGCGCTCTGGTGAATGGACTTAACTACTACGCACTTCGCTAGCAGTTAAACGACAGCGCCCGTTAGTAAATCAGCAAAGTAACGAAATTACGTCACGCTGGCGAATTTGCGCTAGCGTTAGCCGCTTCACGCTTTAGTAAATTTACCCGATGGATTCTCATATATAATTAAAGTGAGAGACATATTTGTGGGCTCTGGTCTTCCTATGCTGGTGGAACAGTTAGTTATGGGGGCACAGTGAGTTGTAGGGGCCCAACTAGGATTCTTTAAAGCCTAGAAAGGCTTTTTGGCAGCAAACATTAAAATAACTTAATACATAGGACCCACGTGATCACTGACCTAATGGAGAACCCTTACCTCAGGTTGCAGTTTCTTCAAAGTCCTGAAAAGAAGTTCCGTTGGGTTTCCATGCCCTGAAAAGAGCACACTTTGATCTTCAGAGCCCTGACCAGGACTCATACATTTACTCATTCATAAGAGGTGAGAGTATAGTGTTTCCCATCACCCAGGGATTCTTAACCAATGGGTCTGGATCCAAACATGCTTTTAAGGGTAGGTCTCCCCTTTTAATAATAATAATGATCAACATCATGTGCCAAACTGGTTCTAAACCTACTTCCCCAACTGTATTTGGACCCATATAAAAGCAACACCAGGGGAGGATCAGTCTGTGAAACCAATACATTGGTCAGGAGAAATGCAACTAAGAGAGGTGCCAGCCTATGCAATGACTATAAATGACTATTTGCAAAGATGTATATATGTGACGATGTTACTCTGTTATTAAATATAAAAGGCCAAATTACAATTGGTTATGAACAAAAAAAGACCATGGAGCTTTTGGGCAGTGCTGGGGGTCATATAGTTCCCTGCCTTGGTCCTGCATTCCTTCAGTTTGACTGTTGCTTATCATAGTATTGAGTGCGACGCCATCTGCTGCCTCTCCAAGCTCCATCGCACCCATTTCTTATGTGGCTGCTGAACTGCAGAGAATTAAATAATTCGGGCAGCCCACCTCTAATGTCTCAAAACATTAGGGCATAAAAATAGTTTGTTGTACTACAGCTGTAAAGCGCTTTAAATTGGATTGCTGGCTGATACTGAATACTGCAAATATTTAAACCGTTAGGGGGTTATTTACTAAACCTCAAATTTATCTGACTGGGCTTTTTAAGGCAAAAACTTGAATTTTTCATGGAAAAAAAAAGGCCGGAGTCAAAACCAATCAGTAACATGGTACCAAGTCAGAATCCAGAAGAGTAGTCAAACCGGCAAGGGTCAGCTCAGGCAGCGATACAGCAAAAGGTCAAAACAGACAGAGGTCAGGAATGGAAGATTTTTAAGATTTATCATACTCTGGCCCTTTAAGAACTCGAATTAGACTATTTGCCACATACAGTAAAACCTGCCGAATTGCTGTTTAAGTCAATGGGAGAGGTCTAGGGATCAATGTTGAGTTGTTTGCAGCCTTCTTGACAGTCAAGTTTTTTTCTGAGAAAAAAATCAAATCGAGTTTTTGGGTCGATTCATCCGAGTTTAAAAAAACCAAAACGATTTTATTAATACATTTCAATTGGTTGAATTTTGAGTTCATGGGAGTTTTTAAAAACTCACATGAATTCAAAATTCGACTTTTGATAAACGTGCCTCTTATTGAATATACATGCTGCAAGTTGAATGCACGGATCAAGGATTTGTGTCTAGCATGTCTGTGTATTCAATAAGTGTCCTCTTTTAAAGAGGTGACCCTACTCACATAAAACTTGCAGCCCTGGGTACTTCGCTCTCCAGTAATCACTGGTTCCATGTAGTGCAGCACTCATGCTTTGGGATCCAGCTCTGTAGCCTGGTCTCATTATCTGTCTTCTCCTGTGACTCAGAAAGATACACTTCAGGCTGAGGAACTGGCCGCTGCTCCTGCATAAAACAGTAGCAAAAGAATCAGAATAAACACTTTTTTTCTATTATAAAACAGTTGTGAGAGGAGGGTGTGATCATATAAGTCCTACAAACAAAAGAAAAAAATGTATTCTTTGCATTCACCCATGAAGCATTATATTAAAGGAGAAGGAAAGGCAAAACATAAATGCTTTTCTACATTTAGGGGCCGATCCACTAACTTCAAGTGAAGGATTCGAAGTAAAAAAACTTCGAATTTCGAAGTATTTTTTGGGCTACTTCGACCATGGAATGGGCTACTTCGACTACGACTTCGAATCGAAGGATTCGAAGTAAAAATCGTTCGACTATTCGACCATTCGATAGTCGAAGTACTGCCTCTTTAAAAAAAACTTCGACCCCCTAGTTCGCCATCTAAAAGCTACCGAAGTCAATGTTAGCCTATGGGGAAGGTCCCCATAGGCTTGCCTAACTTTTTTTGATCGAAGGATTTTCCTTCGATCGTTGGATTTAAATCCTTCGAATCGTTCGATTCGAAGGATTTAATCGTTCGATCGAAGGAATTATAGTTCGATCGTTCGATCGAACTATCTGCGCTAAATCCTTCGACTTCGATATTCGAAGTCAAAGGATTTTAATTCCTAGTCGAATATCGAGGGTTAATTAACCCTCGATATTCGACCCTTAGTGAATCAGCCCCTTAGACTGGTGTACAGATAACTCACTGCAGGTTTCGAAAGTTGTCTGCCTGCTGGTATGTGGAAGCATGAGCGCTCTGCGTAGACTGGCGTGTGACTCGGGTGACGTCACTGAATCTGCAGGTGTCTTCCTCCCTGCTGCCAGAGGCAGCCTTGAGGCGCGTAGAGCAAAATTTCTGTTCTTTGCGCATGTCTTAGGGCTCTGCCTTTTCCCTATGTTGATGGCGCGCATGCAAATTCGGCTATGCCGTGTGTCATCATTGACCCCAAACTACGTCCCCCAGCCTATCAGATCATTAGCGTCTCAGTACTAAGTAGACGCAGAGGCATAAATTATTGCAGTATACTGGGGACAGCAAGGAATGATTTCCGGTGCGCAGCGAGGGGACAATATATATAATAAAAAGCTTGTGGTGCGCAGCGCTGGGAAAATATTCGCTCCTGGGGTCAAGGCTTTTTTTTCCCGCACATGCGCAACAAGGAGAATGAGGCAGAGGGAAGCTTCCTGTACTTTACAAACATGGCGCCTGTGTTATCACAAATGCGACCAGAAAAACAAGACGGATTTCAAACGATAGGATTGGCCTGGGTGAGTTAAAACTTTAGCGATTTCGGAGATATTTAGGAGTACATTAGAGGTAGATAGGTGATGTTTTTTGCCTTTCCTTCTCCTTTAAAGGAACGTTTGGAATAAATGAATTACGTATAGAAAACTGCAAGATTTAAAAAGACAGTTCTTCCCTTTTAGAACTAAATTTTCCATGTAAAAGTTCAAGGGTGTGTACAACACAGGCAGTAGCAAAATGGGCATTCCAAGGATTCCAAGGGGACACAAAAATCTAAAGATAAAAATACCCAGAAAAGTCCCAGTGCATCTCCTTCTGCAGTACGCGTTTCATGTCCCAGGGACACTTAGGGGGTTATTTATCAAAGTCCGAATGCCAACTCAAAGAAATTGAGTTGTTTTTTTTGTTTTTTTCTGGATTTGTAAAAGCCCAATGCTGGGAAAAATCCGGCATCTCAGACCTACCAAGGTTGTATGTAAGTCTGTATATAAGCCTCTGATGAAGTCGTTAAGCGACGAAACGCGTAAGGCATAGACGGCTGACGTCATATCCAAGCGTCCAGGAAGCAACAAGCGGCAAGCGGATTGTGGAGGAAACGCTGGTCGGAACCTCAACAGTAACCGCTAGTAAAGACTTGCAGCAGTACGGACTTGCACGGATAAGTGACTATATGCCTGTTGTAACTACTAAAATGTGAGTGCAACCAGTTGGTTTTTTAGGATATTTAATAAAAAGGGTTTTACACTATATTTGCGCATTTTTAACCTCTTCCAGCTCAGAAGGATTACCCTACAATTTTATTCTCTACTAATCGTGATGTGCATATGCTAAATCTAAACGTTTGTAAGTACCCATTCAATAGCCACCTGTGGTGAATCGTAAAGGGTAACTGCACCAAATAGTTTTTTTTGGTTGTGGAACTACAACTCTCAGTAATACTACACTATAAAAAATTATTTTTTCTCTTTTTCATCATATTTTTTCCCTTGAGCTTTAAATTAGCGCTGACCTTTTAAGGAAATTTTTGGACTGTTGTATATAAGTCAATGGCAGAGGTCCCTATCCTATTTGGGATTTTCTGAGGTCTACGCTGGAATTAACCCGAAAAAAAAAATCAGACTGAAAATCCGAAAAATATTGGAAATTGTACAATTCGGATTTTCGCATGATTTTTTCGTGTTTGTTCCCGATCCGATTAAGTCGTGATTTTTTTATTAATAAATAAGGTCCAATTGTGGTTTCGAAACACGTAGGGTGGATTTTTTATGCAATTTTGAATAAAGTATTTGTACTGCTACATTTTTGTGACCCCTTGTGTAATTCTTTGGAGTGACTATTTGCCCATTCTGTTACTGCCTACGATTTGCCGCTCCCTATGCTGAGGCTTCGGGGCAGGTGCACCAGGACCACATTTCCGACTTGGAGAGTGCTTCAACGTTTCGCCCTTTGTGAGCTCTTTCTCCCTTTGTTTGGTCTCTATGTGTACAACACATCCATGCAGGTCTATGAAGAAAAATATTTAGGAACCAAGGTAGCGCTACCACCTCACCCCTTTAAAAGAGCACGCTTATTGAATACACCTGTTGCAAGTTGGGTGCATGGATCAAGGTTTTGTGTGCAGTCATGCATCTAACTTGCAGCATGTATCTAACTTGCAGTACGTGTATCCAATAAATGTGCTCTTTTAAAAGGGTAAGATGGTGACCCTAAACCAAAGTAGTTGGAAATTGTACTGATCTACATTTTTTATGAAAACTTATAATGTCTGATTATAATTGTTTGATTTATAATGTAACAGGGTTACATGGCGATGGACTGTGTAAAAGACAGAAAATAAAGTTGTATATCTGCACAGCTTTATAAATATGCCCCATATTCTGCCCCATATCTACTTTTACATGTCACAAATTATTTGTCCATACATGCCGTTGCCCCCGATTAGAGAATTTTTTCACCAGCCATGGATTCACGGCGAAATTCCGCATCTCTCCATCTGTGATTTTTTTTTTATTTGCTGCGACAAAAATGTTGCTGAGACACAAAAAGTCGCCATAAGAAAAATGGCCATTGACAACAATCAACAATACAACTGTGCCCTTCTCACTGAGCACGTTTTTGTTGCCATGATCTGCGACCCTGCATAACAGCATGTTAATATGGAGGAGGCAGAAGAGGAAAGCAAATAACTATAAAAAAAATATATACAAATAGGGTGTTTTACATTCAGTGCAATGAGGGGCAGTGTGTTTTTTGTGGTTTCTGGAATCATAACAGTGAGAAAGGATAGAGTATACCAGTTACAGGTTTACACAATCATAAGGAAAACAGGTATGGGACCTGTTATCCAGAATGCACGGGACCTGGGGCATTCCGGATAAGGGGTCTTTCCGTAAATTGGATTTCCATACCTTAAGTCTACTGAAAAATTTAAAAATTAAAAAAACCTGGTTTTGCTTCCAATAACAAATAATTATATCTTAGTTTGGATCAAGAACAAGGTACTGTTATTATTACATCATTTTTAAAAATTATAAATTATTTGATTAAAATGGAGTCTATGGGAGATGGCCTTTCTGTAATTTGGAGCTTTCTGGGTGACGGGTTTCCGGATAACAGATCTATAAATCTCACTCTTAATTGCTATCCTTTCATTTCACTGTGATTGTATGACATTATACAGGTATGGCACCTCATATACAGAATGCTCGGGACCTGGGGTTTTCCAGATAAGGGGTCTTTACATAATTTGAATCTTCATACCTTAAGGGGCAGATTTATTAATGTTCGAGTTGTTTTTTCCATGGAAATTCGAAGTCTTTTTTGGTCAAAACTCATATTTTCGCTCCGAATTACGGAAAGGCGGTCTCCCATAAACTCCATTTTATACAAATAATCCATTTAAGGTATGAAGATCCGAATTACGGAAAGATCGGTTATATAAAAAACCCCAGGTCTGGATAACAGGTCTCATACCTGTACTAGAAAATCATGTAAACATTAAATAAACCCAATAGCCTGTGTTTGCTTCCAATAAGGATTAGTTATATCGTAGTTGGATCAAGTACAGGCTACTGTTTTATTATTACAGAGAAAATGGAAATCATTTTTAAAAATGTGGATAAAATGGAGTCTATAGGAGAAAGCCTTTACGGATAACAGATTTCCACATAACAGATCCCATACCTGTACTTCTGTTTCCAAAGCGTATTCCATATTTGTATACTTGCAATTATAATACATATTGTCAAATGAAAACGAATGAATCCATGCTGTAAAATATGAGAAAAGAGAACTACCGGTAACTTGCTGCCTTGTGACTTAACAACGTCATGGAAATCCTCAGTGATTTTATCCTTAATTATATAGAGACCAGAACAAAGTATAATTGTTTGATTAAATACAATACAGGTATGGAATCTCGTATCCAGAAACCCGATATCCAGAAAACTCAGAATTTCAGGAAGGCCAGGATATGCCATAAAGTCCATTTTAAGCAAATAAGTAAAAATGAAAATAGTACTGATAGAGTATCAGAATATTATGAGCATCTGTCTGTGGGCTTAGGTCATGCCACTCTTTGCTTGGAATGTATCAATGCAGGTATGGGACCCGTTATACAGAATGTTTGGGATGTTTTCCAGATAAGTGGTCATTCGGGAATTTAGATCTCTATACCTTGAAGAGGTTATTCAACTTTGATATAACTTTAAGTATGATGTAGAGAGTGATAGACAATTAAATTGGTTTTTGTTTTTTATTATTTGTAGTTTTTCAGCTTTTTATTCAGCAGCTCTCTGGTTTGCAATTTCAGCAGTCTGGTTGCTAGGGTTCAAAGTACCCTAGCAACCATGAATAGGAGAGGACTGAATAGAAAGATGAATAATAAAAAGTAGCGATAACAATATATTTGTAGCCTTGCAGAGCATTTGTTTTTTAGATGGGGTCAGTGACCCCTAACTCAAAGCTGTAATGAGTCAGAAGAAGAATGCAAATAATTCAATAACTATAAAATATAAAAAAGCAGCTTAGAATTAGCCATTCTATCACATACTAAAAGTTAACCTTAAATGCAAACCACCCCTTTGTCTACTCTAAAACCATAAAAACTTTAATCACACCCAATACGATTGTTTTGCCCCCAATAAGGATTATTTAGATCTTTGTTGGGATCAAGTACAAGGAACTGATAATTTTTTTTTAATTATTTGATTAGACTGGAATCTTTAGAAAATTGCCTTCCTGTAATTTGGAGCATTCTAGGTAATGGGTTTCTGGATATGGGATACCTGTATCAGAAACGTAATTTATTTTATAAACGTAAATACAGCTGATTTGGAAAGTCCCATGTCTTCCAAACATGCCGATTCCAAATATATAAAGTTTCATGGAGATTTGTGGCATGAATAGATCAAAAACTCCACGCAGTACACATTTCAAATGCACAGCTACAAAAATCTGCATACTTTAGGACTCCATGCCAAAAAGCTACCTCAAAATCAACAATTTTACTGCAGTTTTACTGCAATGCCACAAAAAGAAAGCCATATATTTTTGGAAAGTATACCTTCTCCTGTATCCAAAATGAGTAAATATGTATTTCTACTCCAAACTACTAATCCACAAAGCTTTCATTAACAAACTTCCATTTTGCAGCATTGTATCTCCCCACATATCATTAGGTGCCAAGATAAACCTTCCTTAAAGGAGAAACAAACCCCTTATTAGAAAAAACCCTACCCCACATAAACCCCCCTCCCTCCTCCCCCCAGCCTAGCTGATACCCCAGCAAATGCCCCTAACTTTTTACTTACCCCTTGGTGAAGATTCAGGGATCGGAGTTCACGACAGCCATCTTCTGGGTCTTCTGCAATTACCGTCCATTTCGGCGCATGCGCAGTTGTCACAAACCAGAAAATTGCTCCAACTGCACATGCGCCGCTCCACCGTTCTCATTCTCAGATTACCGAAGACCCAGAAGATGGCTGCCATGAACTCTGATCCCTGAATCTGCACCGAGGGGTAAGTAAAAAGTTAGGGGCATTTCCCCGGAGTAGCAGCTAGGCTGGGGGGGGAGGGAGGGGGTTTATGTGGGGTGGAGGGTAGGGGTTTTTTTTTTAAACAAGGGGTTTGTTTCTCCTTTAATATAAATGCTAGTGGACCTCTAGACAATTTGTGCATAGGTTTATCCAATTATGTAGCATGTAGAGTCCCTGGAATTAAAACACCCCATATGCTCTATTATTTAAGCTACTGCAAAATCAACACTTTTACTGGATTTTACATGTGCTGACACCACAAAAAAAGTCACATATTTTTGCAAAGTACACATTCTTGTGCATTCAAAATTGATAAATATTTCTTCCTACTCCACACTACCAAACGTCAATGCATTGTAAACTGTTTTTTATGACATTTCTGAAAAAACGTCTAAACATCTTGCAATTTGCCACATTTTTCTCACACAATTTCTTGTGTACAACAGTAACATACCCTAACTATGAAAAGCAGGGGTCTACTGAACAGTTGGATGACCAATATGCACAGATTTATCAAAGTATGTGTCCTGAAGGGACCCCGATATGAAAATAGTACAAGAGCAGAGCTGTCAACATAAAAAGCAGCGATGCCTGGGGAATGTGGGTGTTGCTCAAGGGGGTCTTCCTGTGATGTCAATGAGGGGAGAACAGGGGGGAAGGTGGGAGATTCAGTAGAGTTCTGATATTTTAGGGGGAGTTGACAGCTCTGCAAAAGCAACACAACTAGTGGCTTTTATATGGGAAAAAGCCAGAAAATAAGTAAGCTCACGTACATTTCAACTGCGTTCTGGAACTGAGGATTTGCACTGAAAATTGAGACTGTCACAAATAGGGACAGTTGGACTGTATGTGGAATAGGGACAGTTGGACTGTATGTGGCATGTGAAAGGTAAGTGGAAAAATCTTTCTATTGCATTTGTCATCCCCTGATATTTGCCTCATGAAAAGACACAGTGGGGCAGATTTACTAAAGGGCGAAGTGGCAAACGCTGGTGACACTTCGTCACCGTTACCGCCCACAGGGACTTCGCTCATTCACCCTCTATCTTTGCACTCCAGTGCATTTCGCCTGGTCTGAGCTGCCGAAGTAAAATCTGCATTTTAGTGAATTTGCGGAGTAACATCCATTCGCCATTCGCTCTGGCGAATGAACGTTACTCTGCAAATTCACTAAAATGCAGATTTTACTGAATATTACCTCCTGCCTTTGCCAGCTCAGACCAGGTGAAGTGCACTGGAGTGCATAGATCTTCCTCAATCTTCTGTCACTTACATCATATTCTGTGAGTGGAAAAAGCATCAAAGTTCAAAAAACGCTGGCGTCTTTTCCTTGTGATAGGCTGCAAAAGTCTTAAAAAAATTTTTTTTTGGGTAACCGGTTTCCCCCATACATTTTCTAACATATGGAACATTAACTATACACTGGGCTCATGTGTAGGGCATTATAACAGCTCTATTGTCTTTATTAAGGTTCCCTGGACATGAGTAATGAATAGTGGAAATGTAATGTATTTGCTGCAACATATAACATTAAGACGCCCATTCAAATGTAAATTTCCAGCCGTATGCAAAATAACCTGAACGCAAGACCTCTAGCAAATTTGCGCTAGGCAGAAATGAACGCTAGCTCATCTTCGCTTTGAATTGCTCACATTGCTGAAGTAACGCTATCAAAAAGTCGCCAGCATTCGGCGCCCACAACCAAACTCCGCATTTTAGTGAATTAGCGCTGTCTGAGTGAATTTTCACAGGTACAGGATCCATTATCTGGAAATCTGTTATCCAGAAAGCTCTGAATTACAGAAAGGCCGTCTCCCATAGACTCCATCTTATTCAATTTTTAAAAATTATTTTGTAATAATAAAACAGCACCTTGTACTTGATCTAAACTAAGATATCATTTATCTATATTGGAAATAAAAACAGCCTATTGGGTTTATTTAATGCTTACATGATTTTCTAGTAGACTTAGAAGTCCAAATTACGTAAAGATACGTTATCCGGAAAACCACATGTCCCAACCATTCTGGTTAGCAGGTCCCATACAAGTAGTCAGTTAAACCCATGAAAACTCATACCGGTAAAGGAATAAAATAGAGTACTTTGTAGTTGTGTGTGGTGCAATTTCTGAGGCAAATCACAAGTTTAGCAAAGCAGGCCTCTTGCTGGCAGCATCAGTTCTTCTTGCACAGCCAACACTTCCTGGCACTCCCAGTTTCTGCTCCTCCTTCTCATTTTGTTGTCCTTTTCCACCCCAGGGGATCATGGGAACCTACTCTATTACTAAAAAAAGTGCTTGTTTGTATTGTTACAATTCTGTGGTGTGATAGCAGTGCTCACTGCTCAGGCCATGTTACCTAGCAACCTGCCTGCATGTCTAGAGCTAGGCCTTCAAGCACACAAAAAAAGCAGATTAGCTGAACTGAACCCAGCTATTAATATATTAAAATACTTTAAATACTTTTTGCAAATGTTAAATGCTCTACTGTAATTAGTATAGCATAAGATCCCCAGTCAAACTTTGTCATCTTTCCACCATGTACCGGTATTTTCACGTGAAACCCCTAGACTACAATGGTGGTGATTTTTTTTTGTGGTGTAATACTGCTTTCTGAGTACATTTTATGTGAGCATTGTGTGAAAATCTTCTGTCATTTCACTTTAAGACTTATGAGGGGAGACTGTCATGGTTGGGGTTGTTTTCTCTGGGAAAAAGGCGCTTGCGAGGGGACATGATTACACTTTACAAGTACATTAGAGGACATTATAGACAAATAGCAGGGGACCTTTTTACCCATAAAGTGGATCACCGTACCAGAGGCCACCCCTTCAGACTAGAAGAAAATAAACTTTCATTTGAAGCAACGTAGGGGGTTCTTCACAGTCAGGACAGTGAGGTTGTAGAATGCACTGCCGGGTGATGTTGTGATGCTGATTCAGTTAATGCTTTTAAGAATGGCTTGGATGATTTTTTGGACAGACATAATATCAAAGGCTATTGTGATACTAAGCTCTATAGTTAGTATAGATATGGGTATATAGAATTTAATTAAAAGTAGGGAGGGGTGTGTGTATGGATGCTGGGTTTTCATTTGGAGGGGTTGAACTTGATGGACTTTGTCTTTTTTCAACCCAATTTAACTATGTAACTATGTAACTGTATTCCCTCAGACAATAGGGTTGATTTGTGGCATGAATTGAGCACTTTGTTTTCAGACACACATGAAATTTGCCCATGTTTGTGTGTTCCTTTGTTTCCTTTTTTGAATGTTTCTCCAGATCACTATGAGTGCCCTCATACTATCATCTATTAATCACTATGAGTGACTGAAATAACATAAAAAAACAAACAAATACAAAAAGTATTGTAGAAGTGATACCTATTTGTTATTTTTGCTACTGGCTAACACGGTACCACAGTTTTTGTTTTGTGCTATGAGTGCCTGGAATGCTTTCCCAATTTATCACACAGTGGCATACATAAAACTGATCAAATCCTCTTCCCCCTATCTTTTGGGAGTTAGATTTTGGGGCTCTGTGCCCCGGTCTCCCTTCACTCCTAGGCATTACTCCCAATATCAGACGATTTTCAGGCAAATCCGATGTGCGCAGCATGTAATCTGTGGCATGTGCGCATGTACATGACATCACTTCCACTGATGATACAGGGACAGAACATTTTCTGCAGCGTGCAAAGCTAGTGACGTCACAGGAAGAAATGTAGTTGCGCCCAACCGCTGGTAGAAGTGATGCCACTGCAGGAGCCCCTCTGGCATTGATGACGTGTAAGCACACTGAAGTAAGGAGAGAAACATGAAAATCCCAGGAGAACCAAACCCTTTTTTTAAAAATCCCCTACCCCCTACCCTACATAGACCCCCCCTCCATGCTACCCCCCAGCCAAGGTGTTACCCTGGGTAAATGCCCCTAACTCTTTACTTACTCCTCATTGCAGATTCAGGGCATCGGAGTTCAAGGGCGCCATCTTCTTCTCTTCAGTAAACTTCGGGTCTTCTTCCAGCGCTTCATGAAAATGGTGCCCATGAACTCCGATGCCCTGAATCTGCAACAAGGGGTAAGTAAAGAGTTAGGGGCATTTACCCTGGGTAACACCTAGGCTGGGGGTTGCAGGGAGGGGGGTCTATGTAGGGTAGGGGATTTTAATGAAAAGGGTTTGGTTCTCTTTAAGGTGACATGTGCCTGGGGGGAGGACAGAGACGTAACAAGAGGGGGCGGGCCCTGGCGCGGAACGTGCAGCCGGGCCCCGCCCCCCTCCGTACCTTGGAACAGAGTGGCGCGCGTGCTGCCGGGGGGCCCTGGGGGGTGCAGGCCCTGGCCCAATCGCACCCCCTGCTCCCCCGGTAGTTACGCCACTGGGGGAGGTGGGTGCCATAGGTTCTGGCACACTGATCACTTCTATGGAAACTTTAAATTCTGGTGGCCTTTGACAATGCCAAGCAGCTCTGCAGAAAAATATGTTTGCTGAGTGGGCTAGCCTACAGGGTCTTACTTCACCAGTTTGGTTTATATTGAAAAAAAAATCTAGACGCTAGGTTTCCCAATACCCTAGCAACCAGACAGTGGTATGAATGGCAGATGAATAGTAGTGGATCAGTGCAGAAACATATGTATAAATAAATAATAATACTGGTATGGTATCCTTTATCCGGAAACCCATTATGCAGAAGGCTCTGAATCTCCCATGAGATCCATTTTAAGGAAATAATGCAAATGTATTTAAATGATTTTCTTTTTCTCTGTAAAAAATAATAAAACAGTACCTTGTACCTGCATGAGTCCATATTGGTGGTAATACAGTACAATCCAATTGGGTTTAATGTTTAGATCCTATACCTGTCACTATTAATCCAACAATAAAACAAGAGGCAGTCTATTATTATATTTTTAAAGCATAGTAATACTGTAAAATGTTAATTTAGAATATGTGTAATAAGCTTAGTTTTTTATGCAACTTTGACTTTTTCTCAATGCCCTACAAATTCCAGAGTTTTCCCTAAATTGCAACAATAATAATAGACTGTGGGGACCATAGGCCTTAAGTGGTACTAACAAAAGGATTAGGACTCACCGTTCATCTGAGGTAGACAATATGGGATATGAGATCCATTACCTGGAAGCCCATTATCCAGAAAGCTCAGAATTTCAGAATGGCCATCTCCCATAACTCCATTTTATCCAAATAAATCATAATTTGTAAAAAAAAATTTGGGAAAAAAAAAACTCGACCTTTGATAAATAACCCCCTTTGTGTTTTTACTATGTTAACTTTCGTGCTAGAGCAATTGAGTTGCAGAATGAAAACATTAAGCAATTTAAAGCAGACATAAATTTAAGCTCAGCAAGACAGACCTTTTTCTCCTACTTGTACATGTAAATGCAATTACAGAGAAAATCTTCTTTTTTGCCAGTTTTCAACAAAATAAACCTTAATTACAAATCAATTTTACATTTCCCTTTATTTTATGTTGATATATATTCATAAGTTTTCAGCCGTCATCTTGTGGCCACCACTAAAACATACGCCAGGTAACAAATACAGTAAAATTAAGGTTTGTTTGTGAGTTTCTAACATAAATCTACAGGAATTAACATGAATATATGTATTCACAATGCACAGACATTTGGTGCCTCTTGTGAATTTATTCTGCACTTCTTTTTCTTTAAAGCTTTAATAGAGCTATGTTGTGACTACTTTAGAAAGCTTCAACCATTCTCCTATAAAAGAGCCCTCTTTTCTGAACTTAGGTTTCTAGGTAACATCTTTATACTGCTGTGTGCTGAGGGCTTGTATCTGTGAAAGACTCAGATTACAGATAATGACACAAAGATGAGAATATTTTCTGTACAAATCAATGCCAAAGGATAACTTTACAGAGCTTGCATATAATATCTTTATAGTCCCTGTAGCTGGGAGCTATTTCGTGCAGAAGACATGTCGCAGAACGTTCAAGGGAATGGAAAATTGATGCTTGTTTCCAAACAGAAGCTTAACAGAATTTTGATATTCAAGTTTAGCTGCCCTTTTGCCAAAACGTAAACCAAAGGAGTTGACATTGTAGCCAACCTGGGCTTGTCTTTTCTTCCCACCTTGGAAATAAAAGCTGTCCAGAAGATCCTCTATGTAGTTCTGAAGAGTATTAGTGCTGACTTGTGGAATGTTGGCAATATGCTGCGATATGGATGAAGAAGAAAGAACGTCAAGAATATCACAGATGTCCAATGTCAGGGCCAAGTTGCCTTCTCCACCTGTGTATTCTGGATTAAAAAAAAACAGCATTAGGACATATAGGCTGGATATTTCACCAAGGTGCTGCTACATAAGGAAAACTTAAAATTGACTGTTTAGTCCTGCAGGTTAGTGATTAATACACAGATTGAGATGCAAGAACAAACCACCTAAGTTCATTAAACATGGTTCCTTTACATACATGTTAATATGGTGCATTTATCACAATGTGTTACATTTGGTCCGACATCCTAGCTATAGGAGCAAGTCATGGGTGGGTAGTGATCCAAAATAGTCAGAACACCCTTTACCACTCTCATCCCACCTACCAACCCATTCTTCTCCAGGAACCACCAATCGCATAATTCCTTCAGTGGAAGTTAAAGCCTCTGTACGGACCAACTATGGCTTGGAGACCCACAATAATTTAAGAACAGGGCTGATGGGAGAACCTATTGTGAAACAGATACTGAACCATAAGGGGCTGGGCATTGTAAAACTGATAACTTTAAGGAGTCATTGAACCCAATAGTCAAACACTGCCTTAAATAAAATTATACATACAGGACAGTACTAACTGGAATGTAAATTTAAATGCTCAGCTTTTGAACTTGCTGGTCCTTTTAAAGTCCATGTAGTGGCAATTACCTGTTCTCCACAAATTGGGATCATCTGGCAAGGCTCTAGCACTGCACATTGTCCAGCAGACAGCAGCCACTAGCGTAATGCTGCACAAGAGGTTCCTGGTGCATGCAATCCTATAGAACAGCCTGTAAAAGAGCAATTGAGGGAGTACATTATACAGGTCAAGCTAAGCTTTCAGCATGCAATTATGCAATTAACACTTTTACCATTCCTTTTCTGATTATCTGCATAAGACAACTCCGTCACATACATTTCAAAGGCTTGGGTTGCTTAGATTCTTTCTACTGTGCAGCAGTGGACACAGGCTGCAACTTTATATTATTATACAGCCAAAGGTTCCCTTAGTATCAAACTTCTTGCCAAAGCCCCCTCTGTAAAAAAAAAGTTCACTGCCACATCCAACCCTCACAGTAACCATCTTCCTACCACAAGCAGCTTCCCAGGTAACCACCTTCCTGCATCAGCCAACTACTTATTAGCCATGTATCTGCATCAGGTAACTGCTCCAGTAACTATCTCCCTGTAAGATCTGGCTCCCCATCTCTATCTCTCAGTTGGCTCCACAAGTAAACGTCTCAATATCAACATTGGCTCCCCAAAAAAATCATCTCTCTGCCCATCTCTCTATCACATTTGGCCCCAATGCAACTATCTACATTAACTAGGGCACTCCCCAAGTCTCTGTCTTCCTGTGAGAGAGAGCATTATGCCACAGTTGGTGTTCCAAGTAACTGTCTCTTTGCCAAAGTTGACTCTAATTATCCTTCTCCCTGCCTCAGATAACTCAGGGGAGCGTAATCTTAATTAAGATAGCACCCTGATTAGAATTGAACCCCATACAGCAATTGCAGCACTGTCAGTAAACAAAACAGATCAATGATGACAAATTCTCTAATAAAGATTATATTCACAGGAATGCAGTGGAAAAATGACTTAAAACAACGATACCATGTAGATGAGTCAACCATCTATTACCAGTGCAAATGTATTTTCACAAATATATTGCTATAAAAGATCTCTTGTCCAAGCTAAACCTGTGCATTTTAGAGACACATTTATTCATCTCCATAGCGTATATATTACTTACATTTTGATGGTGAATTTTTGGACTGCAACACCAATATTTCTGTCAGTTGGTAGCACTTAGGATATAGTAAACAGCTTCTTTCTCGGCAAGTAACAGTGTCACACAGACAAACTAATGCACCTATGGCTCGTTTATTGCTTATCCCTTTTATATGGACAAGAATAGAGAGGATACAACAATAGTTCAGCACCAAGTATGAGGAATTCTATTTAAGACTGGCTCAGTGCACTTCCTGATAATCTTGAGTGTCTGACGCAAAAGACCCTTAGAAAACAATAGATTTGCAAGCACATGTTGTTCAGTGTCTGTTTATCATGCTTTGTATGTATTAATCGATTTGAGTTGTCATTTATCCCTTATATAAATATTATGTGGGCCACGCTAAATGGGACAGACATGCCTTACATTTTTCTAGCCAGATAAAGCTTGTGGTTGATATTAAATGTGACACATACTAAATAAAAATGCAATCAGAACATACAGGAATACCACAAAATTGATAATATCCTTGCTATGGTCATTACCCCCACAATGCCATTGCAGAGGGTAGTTAGAACTTACCCTACAAGTTTTACCCTTGTACAAATGACATGTCCCCCCCCCCCCCGCCGGGGGATATATGAACCAGGGAACAATTACCCTCTGTCCATGCAAAAAGCCAGTATCATCCACCAATCCGCAGGAATCATTTACTTGTCTATACCTGTTTGTATAGATCAGTGCTGTCCAACTTCTGTTGTACTGAGGGCCAAAATAATGGAAGCCAGTGTTGACCACTCCAAGTTTAAAACTACACCCACTTTAAACCACACCCACTGTACCACAAGAACTGTTGAGACCATGTCTACATTAATGGTGGAAGCTTAACAAAAAACCAAATGGTTGATGCTCACTGCATGGATAGCACTCATCACTAATGTGGTGTTTATACATATGGCATGCAGGTGTCACTGTGCACATGAGTTATACTGTGTATACATAGTACTATCAATACTGCTTAAGAGTGATAGAGTTGGAAGTTACTGTTGTGTAATGACTGCATGAGTCTGCTAATAAAGCACTGTTATACTCTACTAATCCTTGGCTACAAAAACATAACAACTCATATGTAAAAAATTTAAATAATATTAAAATATACCCTTAAATCCAAATGTCTCCTCCTTCCCTGTGGATAACACGTCAACTCCCAGCACATGGCTAAATACCTTAGGGGTCCCTTACAACAATTTTAAAATGCTAACAAACCCTGCCAGACTCATGTCCCACAGGTAGTGTAGGGCAGGCAGAGTATGGCACACACAGGGAACATAGGGCAGGCAGAGTATGCCACACAAGGAGAACATAGGGCAGGCAGAGTATGGCACACACAGGGAGCATCGGGCAGGCAGAGTATGGCACACACAGGGAGTGTAGGGCAGGCAGAGTATGGCACACACAGGGAGCATAGGGCATGCAGAGTATGATACACGCAGGGAGCATTGGGCAAGCAGAGTATGGCACATACAGTGAGCATCGGGCAGGCAGAGCAGGAGACCTGGAAATCTGTCAGGATCACTCTAAGATGAACAGTTCATACTGTGCTACCTCCAGCAGTTTGTATGACTGTGAACAGGTGAACAATGTGGGCACTTTCAGTCTGGGTCTGAGTGTGAACAGTTCAGGGCTTTAGGGAGTAAACGATAGAGGTGTTACAGGTGGGAAAAATGCAGGGGGATTACGTGTGAACAATGCAGGAGTTTAAAGTCTGAATTTGAGGTGTAAACAATGGAGAGGCCAGTTAACTTTCCTTGACGCCGTAAACAAAGTGCAGTTTCAAGTGCAATTGCCATGTTTATGTTCCACAATACAGCAGTTTCACAGACTGCTCCCTCATCTGCACCATTTACTAATGGTTACAGTGTGTTGGCCTTTTACATTTTCCAGCATGTACTATTGCTGAACTGACCAATATACATACTATGTTCATAGGAAACATATTTTAGTGGTGTGTATTGCTATCTTTATTCTCCTGCTTGTGTCAGGAGACAGTGTGCAAAGTGCAAAAAAAAAAAAAAAGGCAGACTGTGGCATTTTTCACACGTCGCACACTTCCCCGTCCCTTTTATCTGCATTGAGCACCCACTGTATGGCTACATGAGTCTGTGAAGCTACTTTTGCTGCTAGAATATACTGTGTCCAGTATTCCCTACAAACCTATGTGAATGATGGGAATTGCAGTTCAGCAACAGCAGTTGGGCCCCAGGCCAGAAAAAATAGGATGAAAATATTGCAGCAGTTCAAATGGCTATTCCCACCAATATAGTGGCCACTGGATTTTATTTTAGCTAAACATATCACTAAAATAAAAAATGTAGAAACTCCGAAGAGTGTTTAACCTCTAGCCAGGTAAAATCTGACAGGCCAGCTTTAGCCCCCCGATAATGGTATTCAATTGATTAGGTACCATATGTTAAATGCTATTGTCTTTGTAGTAAGAATTATTATCATCGGTGTCCATCCAAAAGAACAACCTGCAATTACACTGCTGTCCTTGTGTGATACACAATAGAATAGAGGCAAGCATAGCAACGTGTCAATGGGTGTCCTTGTGTGCACAGGCCATTTGACAACCATTGGAGGGAAGGGGGCAGGCAAAGGAAATTAACTGACACCCATCCCCCAGAGTCTTTCCCGAAAGCAGGACAAGAGCAAAGGCCCCAACCAAGTCCTCCTCATAATGAAGTAGTACCTGCATATTCTCTGCCTCTTCCCTGATAATGTTGCAACTCTCTGTCCTAGGCTGCAGCCTCATGTTTGTTACTTTGTTCCTTTTCATTGGTCACATGGTACTGTGTGAGAGAGAGATTGTTCTAGAAAATGTCTGTGCTTCAGAGTGTGGAGAGAGTTACTCAACAAAGCCTAAGCTGACATCCACTGTAGTCATTCTGAAGGTAGGCGTTAGTATTTATATATGTCTTACTGCAGTCAGTAACGTCTGGGTCTGTCTCCCGTGGAGTGAAAGCTCCGCCCGTTAATTTGTAGTTCTGTCCCCATTTGTCAGTCCTGATTCTAAATGGTTCAGTGCCGGCAGGGCCGGAACAAGGGGTAGGCAGAAAAGATGTGTGTATGTGGGCTCTCTGGTGCCCCCTCCTGACCTCATGCTGGGCCGGATTTACACAGCAGGCGCCCCTACGACCGCTGTCGTTCGTCACCCCATCCCCTTCCTTTTATTCAATCAAATTTTCATCATCGGGACCAGAGCAATAGGGATTGGCATACAGGAAATTCTAAAAACCATCGTATCTCCTGTGCCTCCCCAGTGTTTCCGGGCCTGAGCACATGCACACATGACATCAGTGCACGAAGGAGGGGGCGTGCTTAGAGTGCAATGGTGGGTTGGGGGCGTTACCAATCAATCGAGTGGCGCCCATGCAAGTGGTACCTTTTGACCCAGCTCTGCAACTATCACCCTAATACTATATATATATATATATATATATATATATATATATATATATATATATATATATACCAGTGAACACCACAGAGAGATATTCTTCCTTTTTCTTCACACAGCTGCGCATGCGCAGTAGAACGTAAAGCCAAACGTTAATTAAACAGTCGGCTATTTCGTTCAACTGCGCATGCGTTTGCCCTGGGAAATTTGAAGAAAGAAGAAGGCGGAAGTGGATCGCTCTGTGATGCTCACTGGTATAACCCCGGGCCGGTGCAGTTTTCTGCTGATAGGAGCACCGGCCCGGGGTTTTAGGTAAGTCAATACAATCACTTAGGGGTGCACCAAGCCTTTCCTTCTCCTTAAAAAAATAAGGGATATTTCCAGATAATAAATCTTGTACCTGTACCACAAATAAAATCTGAACGTGTATGGCCAGTTTAAATGCAGCTTCTGTCTAAAGGGAATACAAAGCATGCACACTGTGAATGCATTTATTGTTCTCGTTAGCAGTTACAAAGAGTGTTTATATATAATGATTTATTCCTTGTGAGATAATGGTACTTGATTTATCTCATTAGGGTGCAACACAAAAAGACTTAGGATGCCAGACACAGACAGCAGGCTTGATTCTTATTTGAACATGCTTCTTCAAAAAGGAAAATAATGTTGTTAAGCTCAGGAGATCAGAAGCATTTTATTCTGAAAATTGTGTTCACTTCTTTTGCTTTAATAAGGCTGTGTAGCACAATGGATATGGAAAGGGATGTATGAAAGAAAGAGCTGCTAAATGGGTCCTGGACTGGGTTGGCGTTGCCTGCCAGAGTAAAAGACGATTTCCCAGTGGGAAATCTTGGAAAATTCCATTTGTACTGTAAGCATATATAAGTTTTATACAATTTGGTCTCCATCTAATTGTTGTGAGTGTGTACCCTGGATGTCTAGTTGTCTGTTGGGCCCTAGGAGGCCTTGCTTGACACTTATCCCGAGCAAACAGCAACCAAGGGTTCTGCTCCTAAAGTCCGCTGAGTGCTAAATTTAACCCGGATGCGCATAATCTTCCCTCAGGACATAATTATGGGATAGAGGGTGAAACTAAATAAATCTATATTCTAAACCGTTAACAGAAACAATGGTACCGTATTTGTTTTAGACCATGAGTTATACAAAAAGCTGTGTCATAATTCCTGTGCAATTAATACATCATTTTATAGAAGAAATGGGGTTTAACTGTACAAACCATGTTGTAGCTCCCACCCTTCCCAACTATAGTCAGGTGATCCCACTGGTGTCTAATAAAAGGGCAGCCAAGTTTGGAGTTTTACTTTGAAAGCAGCTAGTATGGTGCAGGTAAAACTTAGTCCCTTTGTAGAATGTATAATGAAGCAATAGAATTCTTAATGAATGAGATGAAAATTGAGCATAGGACTGGCCAGATATGGGATGACTTTGACGTAGTTGGCCAGCTTAAATATATTGCAATATATGCACAAACAATCCCTGTTTTGTTTAAAGGGTAAGGCATTTTTCAGTAGCAGTATGCACAAAATGTCTCTGTCTTAAATATATTGATAATGGGTTGAGTGCAGAGGACTCTTGTATTTGTCTATATGTAACTGTACAAACCTACAGTGTTTATATAAGTAGAGAATGCATCTGCCACCAACATTACAGATATCTGGGACCAATGCCAGCGTTTACATCCTTGTAATATCTTATATTATATATATTAGAGTACAATTATATTCTTAATAATACTACTTAATAATACTATAATAATTAAAGGACAGCAAAATCATTCTAAATAGATTGTCCCCTTCCAGAGTCCATGCCCCCCCTCCAGGATCGCACTAGTGAGAGCCCCCGTAAACATCACAGTTTGATGAACATGGTTCTAAAACCAGCAGGGTTGGTAGGTTGTTCTTAGTCTTGGTTTCATCTTCTTGTTCCTAGGGACAGAGGGCGAAAATTCGGCAGGCCAAAATTAACTGATACGGAGTTTCGTCATGCTGGCGACATTTCGCTGGCATTACTTTGGCAACGCAAGCAATTGAAAGTGAAGATATGCTAGTGTTCATTTCTGCCTAACGCAAATTCGCTATAGGTCTTGCGCTCAGGTTAATTTGCATACGGCGGGAAATTTAAAATTGAATGGATGTATATTTTGCAGCAAATACATTACATTACACAAGTCCAGGGAACCTTAATAAAGAAAATAGAGTTGTTATAATGCCCTACACATGAGCCCACTGTATAGTTAATGTTCCATATGTTAGAAAATGTATGGGGGAAGCTGGTTACCCAAAAAAAATTTTAAGGACTTTTGCAGGCAAAGGAAAAGACGCCAGCTTTTTTTCCACTAAAAAATATGATGTCAGTAACAGAATATTGAGGAAGAGCAATGCACTCCAATGCACTTGCCTGGTCTGAGCTGGCGAAGGCAAATCTGGCGAAAGAGGTAACATTAACGGGCAAATTCATCAAGGGTCGAATATCGAGGGTTAATTAACCCTCATGATTCGACTGGGAATGAAAATCCTTCGAATATCGAAGTCGAAGGATTTTGCGCAAATACTTTGATCAATCAATCGAAGGATTTTAATCCAACGATCGAAGGATTATCCTTCGACCAAATATACTTAGCCAAGCCTATGGGGACCTTCCCCATAGGCTAACATTGGGTTCGCTAGCTTTTAGGTGGCGAACTAGGGGGTTGAAGTTTTTTCTTAAAGGGATACTGTCATGGGAAAAAAACATTTTTTCAAAATGAATCAGTTAATAGTGCTGTTCCAGCAGAATTCTGCGCTGAAATCCATTTCTCAAAAGAGCAAACAGATTTTTTTATATTTAATTTTAAAATCTGACATGGGGCTAGACATTTTGTCAATTTCCCAGCTGCCCCAAGTCATGTGACGTGTGCCTGCACTTCAGGAGAGAAATGCTTTCTGGCAGGCTGCTGTTTTTCCTTCTCAATGTAACCGAATGTGTCTCAGTGGGACATGATTTTTACTATTGAGCGTTATTCTTAGATCTATCAGGCAGCTGTTATCTTGTGTTAGGGAGCTGCTATCTGGTTACCTTCCCATTGTTCTTTTGTTTGGCTGCTGGGGGGAAAAAGGGAGGGGGTGATATCACTCTAACTTGCAGTACAGCAGTAAAGAGTGATTGAAGTTTATCAGAGCACAAGTCACATGACTTGGGGCAGCTGGGAAATTGACAATATGTCTAGCCCCATGTCAGATTTCAAAATTGAATATAAAAAAATCTGTTTACTCTTTTGAGAAATGGATTTCAGTGCAGAATTCTGCTGGAGCAGCACTATTAACCGATTCATTTTGAATTTTTTTTTTCCCATGACAGTATCCCTTTAAAGAGACAGTACTTCGACTATCGAATGGTCGAATAGTCGAAAGATTTTTAGTTCGAATCCTTCGATTCGAAGTCGTATTCGATGGTCGAAGTAGCCCATTCGATGGTCGAAGTAGCCAAAAAAACACTTCGAAATTCGAAGTATTTTTTCTTCTATTCCTTCACTGGAAGTTAATGAATTGGCCCCTAAGTAAAATCCTGATTTCATTCGAATTTGAGGAGTAACGTCCATTTGCCAGAGTGTCTCCTGGCGATAGAGTGTGAATGACTTGCGAAGTGACGCTTGCGCCCATTAGTAAATTGGCGATGTCTCTGTGGGCGGTAACTCTAACGGTAGCTCTAAGGACCTGAAGTAGTGTGAGCAACCCTGCTACGTTCTGGAGGGGGCCAAGTTATTTAGAATTGTTTAGTTCTTCTTTAAGGTTTGCAGATGAACGAAGGGTTTGTTTCCTACTGATTTATATACACTCACAGATACAGAAAATTTGCTTCTGACACATTTGCTAATAGAAAGTATCTGGGTAGAAGGTGACCTCTAGTGGTTATTTTGATAATGAAAATTTTAGTACAGGTATGGGACCTGTTATTCAGAATGCTTCGGACCTGGTGTTTTCCGGATAACTGATCTTTCCTTAATTTGGATCTTCATACCTTAAGTCTACTAGAAAATCATGTAAACATTAAATAAACCCAATAGGCTGGATTTGCGTCTAATAAGAATTAATTATATCTTAGTTGGGATCAAGTACAAGATACTGTTTTATTATTACAGAGAAAAAGGAAATCATTATTAAAAATTTAGATTATTTGGATAATGGAGTCATTGGGAGACGGTCTTTCCGTAATTTGGAGCACAACGGATTTCTGGATATAGGATAAGGGGTCCTATACCTGTGGTATTAAAGGGGCCAATTATCAACGTTTGGACACATTTCGAAGAGCTGATTTGAACATAAAAGTTGTTTCCTGCTACTGCAGTTTTATGCAAATTATAAGAAATAAAGCATTTTTTCAGTCCATTTGTCATGCTCTATACTAAGGCATTTTTATATTCCCAAGGTTATTGTTTTCTTTTTTAACCTGAGTGTCTCCCCTGAAATTGCATAAGCAGTCTATAGAAAAATCAAATGAATAATTTTATGCAAATATATCTTTGCAACTCTTCTTCCATTAAAGTGTATGCGCCTATTTTGCAAATGCTGAATCATTTTAAATGATGGTTGCAGTTACTGATTTTACAGATTTCATTTTATACTGTATATTTACATTTAATTCATTTCAGTGCTTAAAAAATCCTTAAACCTGTTTTCCAATGTGAATCAGTGAGTAATAAAGAAGAGGAGTGTTAGAGCTTAGCAACTGCCCTGAAATAGGATTGCTTTGGTGTGTTCTGTGTGACGGTTCCAAGCATTGGTTTCAGATGTTCACCCCAGGCTGAATTGGCTCAGCACCTAGGTGGCACATCAAGAAGATTAGTGAACTTGTTGCAAGAGTGGATTAGTTTCACTGTCATCATGTAGTCCAGCCATAGCTACTTACATTAATCCTTCCTACTCATCTGAACTCCACTTTCTTTCTAATATGTTTTATATTATAAATAATAACATTTGAGAAAACGAAAAATCTATATTTTATTTGGAAAAGATAAAAATTCAGTTGATATTTGCTTCTCTCAACATCTTTTGCATATTTACGTAAATCAGCTGGAAGATAACCCAGATGATTGACAAAAGAGCAGAACACAACAGGATGAATAGAGATGTACCTAAAGTTGTGTCATAAATTAATGAATCTGCCCTACATCCTTGGCTCTTAAAAAGCAAAAAAAGGAACAGGAACTCCAGCAGTTTGACTGCAAAAACCTTTATTCCAGGTTGTGGCAACACAACGTGTTTCGGGTACAATACCCTTTTTCAAGTTCACTTGGAATAAAGGTTTTTGAATTCAAACTTCTGGATTTCCTGTTCCTTTTTTTGTTTTGTTTTTGGATTTCACTAATTAGCACAGAGCAACTATAAAAGAATTGGACACAAGTTTTGGAATTTTATGTACTGACCACCACCCCCTTTAATTAATTCTTGGCTTTTAGAAGGGCATACATAGGATACAAATTTATGGAAACACTAACTTCAGCGATTTAGCTTTGCGTCCAAGAATATATAGGGCAGAAAATGGGTGTTTTTCCAAATCACAACTTATGTACCTTCAAGTTTAGAATGAAGTTGTATCTAGGAAATTAAATAGGCTTCATTCTCTCATGCTAACCTGTGTTCACGTTGGGTTACCTAAGACACCAGCCAGATCCTCGCTATTAGAACTAGTCCCTAATAGCCGATAACATATCTCCCAGCATTCCCAATTCTACCTTGTACCAAACCATCTCCCCACCCATGTTTTATGTAAGGGTATCCCAGTTTTGGAGTGTTAGATTAAATAGTACTAAAATCAGTAAGTGAAGTTTAAAATCAGTAAAATGCTTAGGACCCAAATTGCTATTTTCATTTTGGAGGCAAAGAGCAGTAATGGAAACCATTTTTATCCAATGTATTGCAAATATCAAATATCTTACTCTTTATGGAGTTAATTAGATATTTATATAGATTATATATCTGTATGTCAGCATGCTCCATACATTCTATTAGACGTGTACTGATATTAAATGGAAAAGCTTTGTATTTGTGCATGGACTTTATGGGAGGTTGAGCAATTATTACAGTGCAGGTTAGCCTCACACACCTCAGGCCAAAGAACTATTGGATGATGTAGTAAAAGGTTTGGCCACTATTAAACCATAACAAACAATCAGATTTTAACATTCAAACAGCTGCCCATTAATTGCTAACTGCTGATTTTGGCTGCTATGGTTTATTAGACCTGGGGCAAACTCTATACTAGCAATGGGCACCTGACCCTAACCTGCCTATAGACCCTATAGAGCTATGCCTGCCCTGCCCCATCTTTGATATCAAGAAGAAGGTGGGGCAGCAGGTGTGCTCCTTTAAATAGAGGCTGTCTGAGGCAGAGGAAGGCCACAGGCAGGTTCAGGCTGAGATCTCCCTTACGCCCTCCAGTGCCATGGCCCGCAAATTGTGTGTGAATATCAGTCCAAACCCACCCGTTTGGCACAGCCCACACATCACTACTTTACACCTTTTTTTACAACTTTCTATATACACTATATAGAGATTCCTTCTACTGCATCAGGGAAAGGCTTAAAGGTGATGTAAACCCCCCCCCCCAAAAAAAATGTTGCTAAAATGTATTTCAAAACAACTTTTGCAATTGTATTAAAGCTATTTGTGAATGTAAGCAGTATCGATCTCTGTCTCTTTCTGCACTGCTGGTTTGGTCTCATGAAATACTGTAGTGTGATAGAATTCAGCTCTCCTTTCATCAGACTCCCATTTCCCACAGTGCATGCTACTGCTAATCTTCTGGCTGTTGTTACTTTGCTTCAATAGTCAGAATCAGCAGTACAGAGAAAACAAGGGACAGACAGATTCTGCATCAGTAGCAATAACATTGACAAATAACTGTAAAAATATTCAACACTTGGAATCATATTTTCCCTCATTTATAAAATGTTATTTTTGGGTAGTCCGATTAATTAAGTAGCAAATAATAATAATTTCTGCGGGTCTCTGAACACCGGTTTCCAGCACAGAGATGTGAAACTGTCCAACACAAATACAGCTTCGCCTGTGGTTGGCAGCACTGTATTCAAGAAGGACAAAAGGGGAAAGCTCAGGTCTTGAAATTATATGAGCTTCCAGTAGCATGTAAATGTGATGGAGAAAGACATAGAACTGATGCCATATGACATTATCCTATAAGCAGCACAACATCGGGCCACAATATGGTATTGCGAGTATAATACATTCTAGCAGGATCATTAAGAAACCAGGCAGAGTAAATAACGACTAATTAAATGAATACATGTTTAAATTCGTTCATTCAGAATTTTACATGCAAGGTTGTCATGCCTCACTTTACAAAAGCATTATCATTGCACTTGGATTAGATGAGTAGCTATCATTTTTATTGAAAAATAATACGTTTAAATCACACAATGCAAAGCTTCCAGTTAATTGGAATTCACCACCAGAAGTTTCTGCATGTATGAGTTAAGCCACTTCTGTCGTTCCATAGCCGTGAGCATTTTACTTTTCTCTCGAAAGGCAGCGTCATCAGCCACGACAATACTCCTTTTGTCCAGTTCCTCATTGGTGGGCCAGCCTGGCAGCCATCTTTGATCAACTATGCCACTGTTAAGCCTGTGGATGTCTGGCAAACCCTTTTTGGAGACATCGTTAGAGCCAAACAGAATCTGCCTGGTGGCAGGTTGTACGAGGAGCCTTTGCCCTCTGTCTTCTGGAGGTCCATTTGGTAGCACATCAGAAGTCAACATTTTGAGACTCCAATCATGGAGGGTTATAGAGGGTAGCTGATTATCCCATGATCCTGGTCTGGGCAGGAATGGGTTCAGCTGTTTATTACTGAGAGTTTGGTCAGACAAGTCTCTTTTCCGAAGTCTAAAAAGGAAAAATAGAATATATCGATCAGTAATACATGTATATGGTATGGTAAGTATTGCTTAGCATTATACATCATCCATAGTCTGAAGTTACTGACCCCTGAAATAAGTTCAGTTGATCAAAGAACCTTCTGAAATGGTAGGGTTCACTTAAAAAGCAACCCTTTGTGCAACAGGGAACCTCAGAACTCCCCAGAGCTTGATGAATGTATCTCCCAAGTAATAGGATTTCATTGGTTTTGAAAGAAACAATAAAAAAATGGGAAGTACATGGTCTGAGTTATAAAAGAACTTAAAAGATTACAAGCAAACCCAAAACTTATCATGTGGAATATATTTTGAAGGAAAGACTAGTTAGAAAAGGAGTTCCCAAACTTTTTAACCTGCCACGAAAAGAGATGGGGAGCTTCACAAGTATAAAAAAAGTTCCTAGAGGGTTCCAAATAAGGGCTGTGATTGACTATTTGTTAACCTCTATGTGGATGAACAGTCTAAAGGAGGCTCTGTTTGGCAGTACATCTGGTTTTATACAACCAAAACTTGCCTCCAAGACAAGAATTCAAAAATAAGCAGCTGCTTTGAGGCCACTGGGAGCAACAGCCAAGGGGTTGGTGAGCAAAATGCTCATACATGCTAATGAACGTATGATATATGGTGGGCAGTGGTGAGGATGATTGGGGATGGTATAGCAGAGTACATGCCTGTTTTGCAGAGTTGGAATGATGGCTGTAGAAGACAACACGATGCAATACCCAACAAGGATCGTGATTGGAAGGAATGTTCTTCTGGAAGTCCTTTTATCCATGCCCTTTGGGGAATAAATATCACAATTTCACCTTCATGTGGTTGGCAAGCCTGTCATACAGTATTTTACTACTAACATTGTGTATATGGCTTGGGAAACAAATTCAAGGACTGGCTATGCTTCATATGCTTTTGGTGCTATTTTAGGGGGAATGGAGAGCATAACATAACAAGTTGTTTCAATGCATATGGCTTAGTTTTGTCCTTCTTTCAATAATCCCCAGGAAGTATGTATGACTGTTAAAATGTGATCTCTCCATGATTATTTAGTCCAATTCCTAATGTATTGATTGCTGCACTTATAACAAACAATGGTAAATCTGCCTGAAACAAGGTGAGACTGGTTCTATATACAGTATCTGTACACATTCCACAGTACCCTGCTCCATGAAAGAGAATTGTTTGGCAGCTCCTTACTTAACTCTGGCCCTTGCCAGGGGCATCCATAGTGAGATAAATTAAAAAACTGACAAGATTTCAGCAACATAACTTATAGAAGAAAAGAGGAAGCTGTAAGAGGATCGCTCCATGGTGCTCAAAAGCAAAGCAAAACCAGCCTATTGGATTTATTTAAGATTTACATAATTTTCCAGCCCCAGGTCCCAATCATTCTGGATAACAGGTCCCATACCTGTACCTTGTACTTGATCCCAACTACGATATAATAAATACTAATTGGAAGCAAAACCAGCCTATTGGATTTATTTAAGATTTACATCATTTTCTAGCCCCAGGTCCCAAGCATTCTGGATAACAGGTCCCATACCTGTAGATAGAACCTCGGCCATAAATGATTTTCTAGTCTCCTACCCCTAGTTCAGGTTCATGTCCCCCCACTGCCACCTATCATTTACCTCCTCCCATAGCCTAAGGTGCCTGGCTGGCACTGAGATAGCATGAAAACATTTTTCACATGAAATAAGACAACTGCAATCAATAAATGTATGTCAAAAAAGTTTATCACATTTTAGTGTTATTACCCCTGTAACTTTCATACATGTCAGATTCACATAAATTTCTGAAGTTTTTATTTGTTCAAGCAATAGTAAATTGTTATGCAATGCTTTGTTCACACCTGTAGGATGAAACATTTTATGAAAGTACAAGTTCCGCAACTCATAAATAGCATATGAAGTCAGCAAGTGACTGGGTAATACTGTACGTGATTGTAGGGTTAGGGAGAGACAGGATATAAAGACAAATATTATATATCGTTATATAGATAAGTATAAATGTATTCCAGATCACAGTTCCCATGCCTACATATAAGCATGTGTGAACTTCATATAGTATAATATCATAAAAATATAATATATAGTATCATATATATTTAAATATGTGTGTGCATACTTCAGTAATAAAGTTCAGGCATAAAAGTCCACTAAAAGTGGAATGAACGTACACAAATTCAGGTGCAGCTCCAGGCATGTATTTATGATGGGGTTATGCACGTAAACTTATTTTCAGCCTTGTATTGCTAGACTGGAATTTATAGTAAATTAAATAAAAATTAAATCCATTTCTCTGCATTTGTGGTGCAAAGCAACAATACAGAACTATAACTATTGACTTCCTTAAAGATGCAAATCTAAAACCCTAAACCTGTCTACTGAATGTTGTATATATAATCTGTGCATACATAAGTGTCCAACTGTAATCCACAAATATGAGGTGACGCTATATATATATATATATATATATATATATATATATATATATATATATATATATAGTTTTGCAAAATAGCGGCATTCACAGGGTTTCTTAGTGCAAATAAAAGATTTTTATTGAACTCGACGTTTCGAGCCCACACAGGGCTCTTCGGCAGCAGAAAACAAATGAACAAACAGAGTCCCCACAAACCCATACATTTTAAACCCTCATTTGGCGCCAAACATAGGTTGCCATGGCGACCCAAACGCTCACCAGTGCTCAGTACTCGTAGTACAAAATATGTGTGTAATAAAAACAACAGAACCCATAGGCATATCTAAGCTAAGGCAGCCCTAGCGCTTTAGTGCGCCAAAGAATCGGTAAAGAGAAGGAAGAATGAGGAAGAATGGCTCATCGTGTCAAATTCAATCCACCAATTCAGCCCATAATGAACCGGCCAATCAGAGGAGCGGGTCGGGTCTGCCTGCCCAATCCATATGCTATCTACTTTCATTGCTGAGCACCCAGGTATTGCCTTGGTCTACGGAGTGCACCTTTGGAACTGGATATATATATATATATATATAAAGTATTTCTAAACTTCACAAAGACACACAAACACCAATGTAATTAAGACAGCATAAGATATTTATCTCATTATTCTCCCATTATCCCATGATGGCCCCATTATGCTCTGCTAAATAGTGAGTAGCAAAGTTGCAAAGCATGTTACTCTGAGGGATAATATATTAAGCTGCTCCTGTTCAAATATCACCCTGGCTTTTACTCCTTAAAATCATCCAAAATAAATTAAGGAAATATATAAAGGTATGGGAACTATTATCCAATATACTTGGAACCTGGCGTTTTTCCATAATTTAGATCACCATACCTCATGTCTACTGAAAAAACATTAAACAAGAAATAAAGCCAATAGGGTTAGTGTTACAGAGAAAAAGAAAATCATATTTAAAAATTATGAGCTTTAAATGGACTCTATGGAAGATAGCTTTCCTGTAGTTCAGAGTTTTCTGGATGCAGGTATGGGATCCGTTATCTGGAAACCCATTATCCAGAGAGTTCCGGACTACGTAAATGCCGTCACTTCATTATAATCAAGTAATGCAAATTTTTAAAAATTATTTCCCTTTTCTCTAATAATAAAACAGTACCTTGTTCTTGATCCAAATTAAGATATAATTAATCCTCATTGGAAGCAAACCCATTTTATTGGGTTTATCTGGGGGCCGATTCACTAAATTCGAGTGAAGAATTCGAATGTAAAAAACTTCGAATTTCGAAGTATTTTTTGGGTACTTCGACCATCGAATTGGTTAAATTCGATCGAATTCGATCGAATTCGAACGATTCGAACGATTCGAAGTAAAAATCGTTCGACTATTCGACCATTCGATAATCGAAGTACTGTCTCTTTAAAAAAATACTTCGACCACCTACTTCGGTAGATAAAACCTACCGAAGTCAATGTTAGCCTATGGGGAAGGTCCCCATAGGCTTGCCTGTGATTTTTTGATCGAAGGATTTTCCTTCGATCGTTGGATTAAAATCCTTCGAATCGTTCGATTCGAAGGATTCGCAGGATTTGCGTAAAATCGTTCGACTTCGATATTCGAAGTCGAACGATTTTAGTTCCCAGTCCAATATCGAGGGTTAATTAACCCTCGATATTCGACTCTTGATGAATCGGCCCCTTAATGTTTACATGATTTTCTATTAGACTTAAGGTACGAAGATCCAAATTATGGAAAGATCCGTTATCCGGAAAACCCCAGGTCCCGAGCATTCGGGATAACAGGTCCCATACCTGTAATAGGTTACTGGATCAGATATCCCATACCTGTAGTAGCAAAATATTACTTTCTCTATGAGATTTAGCCACATTTGAATGCATTTGTGCAAAACAATATATGCTCTGATCAATATTACATTATTCAGTACAGGTTATGCGGAAACCCTTTATCCAGAAAGCTCTGAATTACAGAAAGGCTTTTTCCCAAAAACTCCAATTTATCCAAATAATACAAATTTTTAAAAATTGGTTTCCTTATTTCCTGTAATAATAATAAAACTGTACCTTGTACTTGATCCAAACTAAGATATAAGTAATCCATTTTAGAAGCAAAAGCAACACCTTGGGTTTATCAAGGGGCCGATTCACTAAATTCGAGTGAAGGATTCGAAGTAAAAAAACTTCGAATTTCGAAGCATTTTTTGGGCTACTTCGACCATTTAATGGGCTACTTCGACCTTCGACTACGACTACGAATCGAAGGATTCGAAGTAAAAATCGTTCGACTATTCGACCATTCGATAGTCGAAGTACTGTCTCTTTAAAAAAAACTTCGACCCCCTACTTCGGCAGATAAAAGCTACCGAAGTCAATGTTAGCCTATGGGGAAGGTCCCCATAGGCTTGCCTAAGTTTTTTGGATCGAAGGATATTCCTTCGATCGTTGGATTTAAATCCTTCGAATCGTTTGATTCGAAGGATTTAATCGTTCGATCGAAGGAATAATCCTTCGATCGTACGATCGCAGCATTTGCGCTAAATCCTTCGACTTCGATATTCGAAGTCGAAGGATTTTAGTTCCTAGTCAAATATCGAGGGTTAATTAACCCTCGATATTCGACTCTTGATGAATCGGCCCCTTAATGTTTAGATCATTTTCTAGTAGACTTTGGGGCAGATTTATCAAGGGTCGAATTCCGAGTTTATGGAAGTTTTTAAAAAATCCCATAAACTCGAAATTAGAAAATAGAAAATAGAATAATGGCGAATAGTCAAATTCTTAAGGGGCCAGTACATGATAAATTTCGAAATTCAATTTTTTTTTAAGCTTCAATCGAATTTGGACTAGTCGAATTACACTAAAATAAACTCGAAATTTGAATTTTCAAATCTGCCCCTTAAGGTATGAAGATCCAAATTATGGAAAGCTCCATAATCTGGAAAAACCCAGGCCCTGAGCATTCTGGAAAACAGGTCCCATACCTGTCGAAGCAATGTACCAGCCTGCTCTGGTCTGATCGCTATGGAATGTACCAAAGCCAACATTTTTAAGAAAAGTTTCTCCCAAATACCTGAATATCTCTTTTTCCTGCTCTTCTGCACTTCTTTCTTTCCTAAGCTGCACAGGAATACGACTTTTGTTCCCTCTTGCAACGCATGCCATGTCTCCTATTTATACATATCCCTTATCTGCGAAGTGACGTCACGTAACCTTACTTCATATTTATGCCTACAAATTGACTGTGTCACCTTTTGCTTGTCAGATCCCGAGGTCCTCGCAGTGGCCCTTTACATCTATAAAGTTGCACTCTAGTGTCGAGACACAGGGAGGAGAAAGAACGGCAAGATCCTCAGCTTTGCTATTAACACTTGCTTCTCAAGAGATGCATATGCCCCCAGATAGGGTAAAGCAAACGCTATAATGAACTGAATAATGAAACACAAAAAAATCAAGTGCTTGCGCTCTGTGGGCTAAACAGAGCCAATTGGTGTCAGGACGATATTGTTAGTTTAATTCAAAGTCCGCAGGAAAAAAAAAAGTCCTTTCCCTCTGTCTTTCGCCTTTCCCCCCCCTCTTCCTGTTTTGCATTTAATTTCCAATATCAAACTCAAAATGTCCAGGAAGCCCTATGACCTCCCGCAAAGGAGGTTAAGGGTGATCTTGTTAAAAATGCAGCTAATTGTTTACAGAAAGAGCTGTCGATTGCTTGTTAAAGATTTGCCATCGGATACCAGGAGTGAGTCACTGGCCTTGCTTGCATCACAAGAACAAGACGGTAAAACAAGCAGTCCTCGTTCTTAGGTTTTCTGTCATTAGAGCATCAAAGTTTGCAGATAATTAGGTTTTGTTTAGAATGGACCAAGCTGTACCTTCTACCTAATTGTCCCAGATGAGGACCCGGCATAAGTTCAGCCGTCGTGCATTCGAAATGGTTTGTTCATGTACACCATGAGATAACGCTGACGTTTGCCTAATTGTTGTTACTCATTATTCAGTAATTAAAATGAGTTTTGGTTCCCAATATAGAACTAAGTCATATATCCTGCTATATAAAGTGTTGTTCTGAGAAATATTCAGCCCCCGTGGCATTATTTTTCCTTGCTTTCATGATATATTTCAGTGCTTCTCATACTCTGGAGTAGGTTCTAATGGGGAGTTTGGAACAGTAGTAGAGGGAGCTAAGGTGGACTGAAATTTAAAATGGGCCCTGGCATTTTAAAGGAAAACTATACCCCCCAAACAATGTAGGTCTCTATAAAAAGATATTGCATAAAACAGCTCATATGTAAAACCCTGCTTCATGTAAATAAACCATTTTCATAATAATATACTTTTCTAGTAGTATGTGCCATTGGGTAATCATAAAAAGAAAATTGCCATTTTAAAAAATAAGGGCCGCCCCCCTGGGATTATACGATTCACTGTGCACACAAACTTACCAACAAACTATACTTGTTAGGTCACACAAGCCAATTAACAGACAGAGTTCTATCTTTTGCTTCAACACTTCTTCCTGTTCCAGTTAGAGCTGCAGTATTTCTGGTCAGGTGATCTCTGAGGCAGCACAGAGACCATCATGAAATGGTGGCTCAAGGCAAGAGATGTAAAAGGGCAAGATTTACTTAAATATATAGACCAGTTTAGTAAGATTCTTTAATATGCCACTTAATATGATGTAAACTATCAGTTGCTTAAGTGTTCATTTTGGGGGTATAGTTTTCCTTTAAGTACAAAGAGGCCCAAACAACCCCCAGCAGCCCACTACATAGTGACTGTCTATCTTACAGCAGATCCTCTGGCATTTGCCAGAATCCACAGATTGCCAGTGTGGACCTAGGTTCATCCTGAAAGCCAGTTAGAGTAAGATTTGGAGAATGCCTTCTTGCTCTCATAGGTACAGTTAAAAGCCCAACTTCAAGCAAGATGTGGGGAAAAATTGCATTTTCTGTCTTAGGGGTATATTTAGAGAAGTCTGAGATCACCACAGTCCTGAAATTCTGACTCTCTCCATTCATTTCTGTGGGATTTTTAAAGGCATATTTATCAAAAAGTGTAAGTGAATGTTTGCCATTTGATAAAAACGCCTTTAAAAATCCCATAGAAATGAATGGAGAGAGGCGGTTTTTGACGTTAGCGTACTGTGGCGATCTCAAACTTCACTCTTTGATAAATATACCCCTTAGATGGAACTAGGCTGAAGTTAGAGATCATGTAGGAAATGAAGATTTCACTGGAGAGCTTTTTTTAGTGAAACAGTGAAGACGTTTATTCAAGATGCATTAATCTTTAATGCATCTTGAATAAACGTCTTCACTGTTTCACTAAAAAAAGCTCTCCAGTGAAATCTTTATTTCCTACATGATATCGCTTTTCTGGACGTGGCAAACCCAGATCACTGTTGGATTGAGCCATCACTGACAGATACGGTTTGTGGCAACAAGTTTTTTGCATTTTTGAAGTTAGAGATCGCCCAGTAGGCTAGAGTGAAATACTGCCTCTTTCCATCCATTTCTATGGGATTTTTAAAGGCGTATTTATCAAAGGATGAACTTTCACTTTCACCCATTCATAAATACTCTTTTAAAAATCCCATAGAAATGAATGGAGAATGGCAGACTTTCACTCTAGCGGACTGTGGTGATCTCAGACTTCACCCTTTGATAAATATACCCCACTGACTGAATGACTGATACACTAATATCTTCCATTATGGGGAGCCCAGACCAAGGGGTATATTTATCAATAGTGAAGTTAGATGTCGCCACAGTCCTCTAGAGTGAAATTCCGCCACTCTCCATTCATTTCTATGGGATTTTAAAAGGCATATTTATCAAAGGATGAACTTTCACTCTCACCCATTGATAAATACTCTTTTAAAAATCCCATAGAAGTGAATAGAGAATGGCAGAATTTCACTCAAGAGGACTGTGGCGGCCTCTAACTTCGCTCTCTCATAAATAAACCCCCAAAGTTTGTAATCTTTAGTGGGGGCTCAACTGAAAAAGTCCAACATGCACCGTCCTAGTATCGCCTAGCTACATTTACAGGGTTGGACTGGGGGGCCCACCGGGGCTGCTATCACAGGGCCACCCTCTGGGTCTCCTGCCACCAGGTTCCCCCACCGAGCTGCCATGTGCGCATACACGCACCTTGTATTTGTCGTGACGTGCACCAAGAAGATAATCTTAGGGAACAGGACTTCGCGAGCCCCCTTCCAGGTCCCCTGCCTCCGGGTTCCACTGGCGAGCCGCCACCCTCTCATCGCACATACGTGCATACACACGCGCAGGGGCGTAACTATAGAGGAAGCAGACCATGTGTCTGCAGGGGGGCCCAGGAGGTATAGGGGCCCCACGAGGCCCTAATTCATATACAGTTTCAATAAATATTGGTAAAACAAGTCAACTGCTAAAAATTTTGGGGGCCTGAAAAATAATTTGCTGTGGGGCCCAGTAATATCTAGTTACGCCACTGCAGACGCAGCTTGTATTTGCCGTGACGTGCACCAAGAAGATAAGCGCAGGGAACAGGACTGGCGAAGGCAAGTCTGGCGAAAGAGGAAACTTTCAGTAAAATCCGCATCTTAGTGAATTTGTGGAGTAACGTCCGTCTATGGTCCGGTGCTCTAGGCACCGGACCATAGAGCACTCCCCCCCAAAGTATGGAATGAAGTCACGGTGTGTGTGTGATGTCACGTCCAGTGGAATGTCACTCTGAAGCTCTAAACTGGGCCCTGTACCTCTCACCCTCCAGCTGCACTGTGGCTGACGGGGATTTTTAAAGTTTTATTTAAATTTTATTTCAAATATATATAACACAGCCCTGGTCGTTACCTCTATTAATATAAAAAATTAAATAGCAGCAGTAATTAATTGTGGTCCAGTTTTGTGCCAGCCTCTCATCTAACATAGATATAATATTTGTATACAGCCATAATCATAGTGCACTGAATATGCAGACTAGGGCATTGGTTCAGTTTCAGTTGATTTTTTTTTTACCAAGGATTCTCCATTAGTTAAAGGCAAATTGAAATGTGACAGGTCATTTAAAGGGCCCCTATCACCAGAGGTCTGGGCTAATAGAGCTCATTATGTGTATGTATGTGCCCTAACATTGGAGCAGAGTGCTCCTGAGGGAGGTTTAAAAAAAAAAAAAAAAAAAATACTGTTACTTTGAACATTTTGTATGTGGGCTCTATTAGCCTGCACTTCATGTCGGAGAAACTATTTTTACATGATAGGTGCCCTTTAATGTCTAGAACTTGTAAAATTAAAGAGTTGCCAAAGCTGCATTTTATAGTTTAGAGTTGGCTGAGATAACACAACCAGTATGGGGTTATATTTGTTAGCTATGGTTCTTACAGCATGCTAGAACCCTGATATTCACACTTAGGGGCAGATTCACTAAGGGTCGAATTTCGAAGTTAAAAATACTTCGAAATTCGACCCTCGAATTGAAATCCTTCGACTTCGAATATCGAAGTCGAAGGATTTAGCGCTAAACGTTCGTTCGATCGAAGGATTTTTCGTTCGATCAAACGATTAAATCCTTCGAATCGAACGATTTGAAGGATTTTAATTCAACGATCGAAGGAAAATCCTTCGATCAAAAAATGTTTAGCAAGCCTATGGGGACCTTCCCCATAGGCTAACATTGACTTCGGTAGGTTTTATCTGCCGAAGTAGGGGGTCGAAGTTTTTTTTAAAGGGAAAGTACTTCGACTATCGAATGGTCGAATAGTCGAACGATTTTTACTTCGAATCGTTCGATTTCGTTCGAATTCGAACGAATTTAACCAATTCGATGGTCGAAGTACCCAAAAAATACTTCGAAATTCGAATTTTTTTCATTCGAATCCTTCACTCGAAGTTAGTGAATCTGCCCCAAAGTGTAGAAGTCAGGCAGAGGAAGACTTTTGTGGTTTTATATTGAGATTAGGTCTGAGAATATGGTAGGGCTACCACTTTAAGACGTTGCTGTGAGTTACCAGTGGGACGTATTTACTAACACTGGGCAAATCTGCACTAGTGCAGCAACCCCTAATTTACAGATGTTGACAGCACCAGCCATGGATTCCTTTGTTTAAAATGCCTTTATTGAGACATGGGTTTCAGACCCCAATACACTAGTGCAGCAACCCCTGGCAACAAATTTTTTGCTCATCCTTTCTGCAGCTAATCACTGTTTGGATTCTGTAGGCTATTACTCAGGTGCAGGTTTGCTTCAGCATGACAGATTTTATTGTGAAAGCTCAATGAAAATAAACTTGTGTAAATGAGCTATACTTTCCCTTTCATCCATGCCCTTTAAGGAGTGTGGGGGATGGGCTGAGTTTGGAGGTGTTTCCAATTTATCATCATTAGAACCGTTAGTTCTGAGGCCGGTGTTACGCTCAGGTGTAGACAGCAGAACTTTCTACTAAAATGAATAAGCGGCTACTTCTATGTGTTGTGTCTCTGCTTAATGTCATCCCTTTTCATTTCCAACCTGTACTTCTGCCAAGTAAGTCTGTTTAAACCTAGGCTACTGGGGAATTCACGTTTACATATCTGGGCTTACTAGAAATATACTTTGAAATTAAATCTGTGTTGTACAGAAATACATATGAATATTATAGACTAATAGCAGTAGCATAGTTACTTGAGTTTAAGTATGAAAGGGATGTGGTTGTCCTAAAAGCAGTGCAGTCTAGTATGTGTCTAAATTATTAGCTGATTATCCATGCAGGATGTGGATTACATGTATCTGGTAGGGGGGCAAACCAACTGAAAGCTAAAAATGCCATGTTGTATTTCATAAATGCACAGCCGCATGTGGTTTAATTACGGTCATACAAAGTTAAAATATAACCTGTATGTAGAGTATATGGCAAAATGACCCCCTTTAACAGTGTGCATTTTTTCCCCCAATGATTTCATTACCATTACATTTTAGTATGATGTAGACATTGATATTTTAAGACAACTTGCAATTGGTCTTCATTTTTTACTGTTTTTCGTTTTTTAAGTTATTTTGTTTAGCGGCTCACCAGTGCATTTCAGCAGCTATTTGGTTGCTATGGTCTACTTTGCCCTAGCAACTAGGCAGTGGTTTAAATGAGAGACTAGACGAGGAGATGGAAGATAAGTAATGAAAAATAATAACTTAAACAATAAAATTGTATCTTCATAGAGCAACAGCTTTTTGGCTGCTGGAGTCAGTGACCTCCCATTTCAAAGCTGGAAAGAGTCAGAAGAAGAAAGCAAATAATCAAAAAACTATAATGAATATTGAAGACCAAAAGCAAATTTTCTAGGAATAGGACATTCTATATCCACAGCTATTTGGTTGCTAGGGTCTAATTTACCCTAGCAACCAGGCAGTGGTTTAAATGAGACTAAAAGATGAATAGATGAGGGGCTGAAGATAAGTTATAAAAACGAAATTGTATCTTCATATAGCATAAGCTTTTTGGCTGCTGGAGTCAGTGACCCCCATTTCAAAGCTGGAAAGAGGCAGAGGAAGCAAATAATCAAAAAACTATAATAAATAATGGAAACCAATTGCAAATTTTCTAGGAATATGACATCCTATATCATACTAAAACTTAAAGGTAAACAACCCCTTGAGATCCAGTGGCATAAAAAGTTCACTTTTATATGAAAAATATTGTCCTATACCTTTAACTGTACCTACATGATGCATTTACCCCGTTTCCCAAGTCTCTAGGAGAATGTACTAAAGTGGCATAAAGGCACAATTGGTGTAAAATGGTTTACAAAAATGTAATGCGTGGAGTTGCAGCTTTGGGGGGAGGCAATTTCTCTGCAGAAAAAAAACACTTCCCCTAAGGGAGGTCATGGTACCCCTTATCTTCTGCAGTTGGTGCATAAGGGTGGTGTTAGTATTCAGGGCAGTGGCAGTATTCAGGGCTGCTTTAATAAAAATAGTCGTGTCAGATGCATGCAGCAACAACGTCCGACATTTCTACCACTTACCTTAGATTCGGTGCATCTGACATGGCGCCTGCGATTTATCTCAGTGCGTCAGAACGGATGGTAATCGCGCTTAAAATCCCCCTTAGAGTTCTACACTTATCCTTGGCTTTAATTGTTCCTTAAAAAGTCCAGGTGCTGTTGCAACTGCCTACAACTGAGTTAGAGCTAAACTCCACTGGCGATTTTGTTGGATGTTGCTGGATTGACAGATCGCATCCTACAAGTTGGATGTGTATAAAACTTCTCCACAGCTTACAGACAGCATGCAGGAAATACATAACCCACAATTAGGGATGCACCGAATCCACTATTTTGGATTCGGCCGAACCCCCGAATCCTTTGTGAAAGATTCGACCAAACCCTAATTTGCATATGCAAATTAGGGGTGGGAAGGGGAAAACATTTTTTACTTCCTTGTTTTCTGACAAAAAGTCATGCGATTTCCCTCCCCACCCCTAATTTGCATATGCAAATTAGGATTCGGTTCGGCCGGGCAGAAGGATTCGGCCAAATCCGAATCCTGCTGAAAAAGGCCGAATCCTGCATTCGGTGCATCCCTACCCACAATGCATTGCACTGTGATGTTCCTTTTTTTTATTAATCACCTGTGCAGGGAATTGTGGAGGATGTAGGATAAGGACAGATGGCTGCTGATACAAAGTAACAGTAGTCAGCCAGCTCAGCAAAAGTAGTCAGACAGATCAGCAGGGGGCTAGGCTTAGGGAACTGTTCCAAACCATTAAAAATCTTAAAGTCTGCATATTTTTAAATCTATATTGCAAAGTTTTTTTTTAAATTGTTTACTTTTCAAAAAGCTCACGTGTGTGGAGTTCCCCTTTAACCCTTAAGGTCATGCACGGGCCAATAAAAATCTGTCAAATCGGTCCTTCCAGACCCTGACGGCAGGTTATTTGCATGTGTATGGGACCCCCTGATGGGCCTGTTCGACACGGTTTACAAATCAAGTCAGACAAGGAGCGCATTGGAGAATTAATACAGTTCTAGGCCGATGGGCTCTCGGATCTGTTTTGTGACCTCTTCAAACAAGGGGATCTGGCAGTGTATGGCTACCTTTACAGAGTTGCATGTCTCGTGGTATTTTTCTTTTATTTTGTATGCCTGGCCGCCATCGTTAATACGGGATAAAAGATTTTTATAGAGGAAAAATTGGAAAACTCCACCCTAGTTGCTCATATGGCATTGCAGGTCAGTGTTCTCTTTAGGAAGCAGAGTTAGTTGCAAAACTTCCATCTATATATTTTTTTTTTTCTGCATCTCTCCCATATTGGAATTAAAATAGATAAGACCACTGGTTAGACTGGTAGACTGTTAGGTGAATAGCAAAGGGGTTAAAAAGAAAGATGAGAGGAAAACTAGTAATTAAAATGTAGCATCAGGATTAATCTATTTATTGCCTAAAATTTTAAATGCTGTCTGTCACTAGGGCCTTGAATACCGGCAACCACAGTGAATTTTATATTTTAGGCAGATGAGAAAGGAAAACTGTTAAAGTAGAAACCACATTTGCTTTGAATATTGCTGAATCCCTCAAAGTTAAACTGGCGTGCCAAAGTAAGTCTTATGTTCAGCCATATGATATTTAGTCACAGAACACTTTCCAAGGAGAAAGGCACAACTATTATAACAACTGTTTGACTCCTAAAGCTCTAAACTATGCACATATATGTCTCACTGTAAATGTCATCATGTTTTTATTTTTTCTCTCCCTAGACTATAAAATTTCCCTGTATTCGGACTCCCTAAGGCTTTCAACAGTGCTGTGGCTTCGCCCTGCTTATTGTTTATTTGAAGAATGGCAAAGTGACGCTGTAGATCTGTCTGTGGCTATCAGGAAGACATCAAGCATCATAGTGCAAGTACAGATCCAAGGTGCACAGACTAGAACCTCATAGAATGTGTATCTTCATTTAGCTATATTGATAACATATGTTACCATACATTAATTAAGTGTCAGACTATTGCTCAAGTGTTACCGGATCATCCCTTGATGATACAGCCAGGGCTCCATAGCTGTATGTACGTGGATCGAAAACTTGCTAAAGTATAATGTAGAGTGGGTGGTGATGAATGGTACATTCTCTACTTGGAGTAGGGTTCTTAGTGGGTGCAGCAAAGTTCTGTATTGGGTCCACTCTAATTTGGTAATCAGTGACTTGGGAGAGGGCATTGTGAGCAATGCCTCTCTGTTTGCACATGACAAAAATATTCAGCCCAATTAAGTGTCATCCTTACAGGAAGATCTGGACAAACTGGTAATATTACTTCATCAAATACCTGATGGAGGAGGACCCGGGGGTATCTGTGGATAATAAATGTAGCTGTACCAAGCAATGCCAATCAGTAGCAGTATTGCCCTGTTTTAAAAAGGGGTATCGTTTTGTGGTAGGAAAAGGTTGTTCTTCATCTTTACAAAGAAATGTTAAGGCCCCGTCTAGAATATGCAGAGCAGTTCGGTCCCCATTGGGAAGGCCCCGTCTAGAATATGTAGAGCAATTTGGTCCCCATTGTGTAAAAAAAGGATATTAATGAAACCGTGAAAGTCCAAATAAGAGCGGCTAAGCTGGTAAATGGTATGGAAGGTCTGGCCATGTTCGGCTTGGGAAAAGGGGCAATTTTATGGAGCAGTATAGCCATGATTCAACATGAGTGCAATGAATAGAGCATGTGCTAAACATACTTTAGACCTATTGTCTAATCATGAATAATCCATGGCTTTACTTATTTCTTGGGCTAAACAGGGAAATTGAAGCTACTCTTATGTTTGGTCCTTGCGGTACATAATTATCAGTATACAACCCCCTCCTTTTCCCCTTTGTTGTGGACTGGGAGTCCATTATGCAAGGGGACTATCTGTGCTCTGCAAGTTATAATTATAAACCTTGCAAGGACCAAACATGGAGAAGCTTCAATTTCCCTGTTTAGCTCAAGAAATAAAAAAAAAAAATTGTGTTTTAAAAATCGACTGGATTGAGCTGAGCCATCCGTGCCCCTGATGAGTGGGCCTTGAAACTCTGGCTTCTCCATTGTACCCTGAAAAAAAGAACTAACTAAGCACATTTGCCTTTTCTGTATGTCTGCATTCTTTAAAGTCACATTACCATTAATTAATGTAGCAATACAGTGACGGTCATCTTTTTTTTTTTTTTTTTTTTTTCTTTTTTTAAATGCTTTCCTATGAACTTCTGAATTGAGCCACTCCTACGTTTACACAGTTAAGGATTTCATTTTAAATGAACATTTCTGCCATGTTTTTGGTGGAAAATATAATGCACCAATCTACCGCTAACTAAATTTTGCTTTTCTGAAATTCAGGGTTTTTGTTGCCCAAGTGTATATTTGCCTTTTGCACCAAACATTCAATTAGATCATATTATGGTCACTATTACCCAGGGTTTCAACCAGGGCCACCATCAGGGGAGGGACAGGGGGGACAAGTGTCCCGGGCATGAAGGGGGGGCCGGCAGTGCTGCACTTTTGAAAGAGCCGGGCCCCCCTTGCAAGCGCCGAAGCCTGCAGCCATTTTCTAAGTCCCAAACAGCCAAAATGCAGAAGTGCCGAAAAGCTGAACAGCCGAAGGACCTGAAGCCACAAAAACAGCCGAAGCCGAACTCCCGAAGCGGCGAAAAGACCCAAAGTCACGAAAACAGCCAAAATTGAAGTCACGAAAGGAGGCGAAGTTGAAGCCATGAGTTAAATTTTACTGAACACCAATTTGCGTTTATTTTTTATTTTTTTTATTTATTTTTAATCCCCTGGTCACCTTTTTTAACTTGTAAGGTGGGCCGTGGTGCCAGTGTTTTTTATTTTTTTTAACTTATAAGGGGGCCCTGACCATCAATAGCTTGTGTGTGTGTGTGGGGGTTAATTTTTTAGCGCTGAAGTCTGTGTGGTCTTTTAACTGTGATGTGGGGCTTGGGCGCCAGGGGGCCCTGAAAATTTTGTTGTATGGGGCCCCGTGATTTCTAATGGCGCCCCTGGTTTCAACTGCTTGCACATTTGCTATATGTTCTGGTTCACTTGAGATCGCTAAATCCAGTATAGCATGATTTCCCTTTAACCTGTGGTATAAAATTGTTATCCAACAAGTTTATAAACTCGATCCCATTCACTGAACTGGCATTACACTTTATCCTTTAACTTCTTATTTTTCTTTGTCTTTAAGGTGACAATAGTACATACATTGTTCAAGGGGGATATGTGATACCACAGTGCAGACCTATTTTTAATGAACTTCAAGCAACAGAACCATTTGTGTATCAGGTTGGCCCCAACATTGAATTGACTGATGGTAAAGGTGTCCAATTGGTTCTGCCAAATCACAGTTACAAGTAGGTGGTACTATAATTTCCTGAATCCCAGTGTTTTTGTTCCCCCCCCCTCAACCCTAGTTTAAGGATAGTCTAACTTTAAAGCGATTCTGTCACGATTTTTATGGTGTAGATTTTATGTCTCAAATACATTGTTTACACTGTAAATTATTCACTCTACAATATAACATTTCATTCCTGAACCAGCAACTGTGTTTTTTTTAAGTTGTAATATTGGTGTGTAGGTGCATCTCAGGTCATTTTGCCTGATCATGTGATTTCAGAAAGAGCCAGCACTTTAGGATGGAACTGCTTTTCTGTTGCACAGGCTGTTGTGTCTCCTACTCAATGTAACTGAATGTGTCTCAGTGGGACCTGGATTTTACTATTGAGTGCTGTTCTTAGATCTACCAGGCAGCTGGTAGATCTGTTTGCTCTTTTGAGAAACAGATTTCAGTGCAGAATTCTGTTGGAGCAGCACTATTGATTGATAACTACAGAGGAACAGGCCCAGATTTGTGGGAAGGCCACAAAGGCCCAGGTCTAGGGGCCATGCCCCCCAGCCACATCCTCATTGGCTCATTACTTGCCACTGGGTGGAGCACAGGAGATTTAATAATTTTTAAAAAATTCCTGCACAGCAATCACCAGTGCACCGGACCCGATGAAGGAAAGTGCACTTGCCCATGTGTAAAGGGGATTAGACAGATGTGACTAGTGGCAGCAGGCCTAGGGGCACCAACTAGATAAATCCGGCCCTGCCGAGTAAACAGATCCCGGGACCATTGGGGAGGCCCAGGGAGTACAGGTGTGATCAAATGTGCTTAATTGGTTAAAGTTCATACCATGTGTATTTGCTGCTCATTCATCATGCAGGTAAAAGTGCTGCACACTAAAAGGGTGCCCCAACCTCTAACAATCAGGTCAAATGCATTGGAGTCTGTTTACTAGATAATGGATCCAACGTCTGTATTTGCTAAATAATGGTTTAAAATGCTTGACTCCATTCGGCATATGATCAGCCTGTCTAGCTCTCCAGTACTTAATGTCTGAGTGTGTAGCACCCAATGTGACTAACTACACACTGTACCATAATACAGGTATGGGACCTGTTATCCAGAATGCTAGGGTCCTGGGGTTTTCCGGATAATGGATCTTTCTGTAATTTAGATCTTCGTATCTTAAGCCTACTAGAAAATAATGTACACATTAAATAACCCAATGGGCTGGTTTTGCTTCCAATAGGTATTAATTCTATCTTAGGATCAAGTACAAGCTACAGTTTTATTATTACAGATAAAAAGGAAATCATTTTTAAGAATTTAGATTTGGAGTCTGTGGGAGTCTGTAATTCGGTGCTTTCTGGTATAAGGGATTTCCGGATAATGGATCCCATGTCAGTAGTATAATCTAGGCCAAAACAAGGTTGCCACCATACGCCAAATATTTGTTTAGGAGTTTTCTTCCTCGTCTACAGATAAAAGTTAAAAGGCACATTTTTATTTTCTCTAGCACGACCCAGTTGTTGTCCGTCACCTAGTTAATCTTTCCCTTACATAATGCAGCGCTACACAGAGATTTTCCTTGTTAAAATCTTAAATATGCATACAGAACGCAATGTGCTTATGATAATGGATGGATAACGTATTCTATCTTTTAATTAACAGCTGACCTCTGTTGTATATGGTAATGGGGATATAAACCCAAAAGTAAGACACTGCCTAATGTGGGGGAAAAATTTAATTCTAAGCAGCTTTTCAATGTACAATAATTAAATTGTCAGTGGTTTGTTATTTTACAAAAACTTAACTATTAACCATCTAAAACATCATTTCAATTTCTTTTTTTTTTCCCTAGTCAGTTCTGACTTTTGAATCAATCTAGCAGTAGCGAGCTGATGAACAGACATGTAAAGAAGCATGCAGATCTTATATTTGCTACTTAGTTTCAAGAGACAGAACCAGCAGTGCAGAAAGGGTCAGATACTGTGCAATCCACATGTGCAATCAATGTTAAAACCACAAATTTCTAATGAATGCATATTGCAAGAAAACTTTTTATTTACATCCCCTTAAAACATCCCCTTTACCTGACAGGATAAGGAATCTCTCTGGTGCAAGTGTGGGCGAGAATTCTTTGGAAGGCACCCATGTGGTTACACTGTCTTGTTCTTCCAAGTATCTACTGGGTTAATTCATTTTTTTTCTCAAAGAGCATGTAAATCTAGAAATATCACTTCAATAGCGAGAATCAGGTCGGTCAGATCCTTTAACCTCTTCACAAGATAATTTGTTTGTGCTGTTTTACAAGCACCACTCGTATTTGTGGTGTCAACCTTTCCTCCTTGTCACTGATCTCAGAACTCAATATATCCAGAAAGGAACCTAATTGGCCTGACTAAATAAAGGAATTGAACTGAAGATTACCCACATACTCCATTGATTGCATTTGTTTTATGTTGCTCTTTTAACCACTATTTCCTGCATCTTATAGATCCAGCCTTTAATTGTCTGCTGATTCTAATCTCAAACTTTCTTTCTATACTTTTGCCTGTCTCAAAATGGTTATTTTGTGAAAAAGGCTAAGGTCACAAAATGTTTCTAAATTGTTTAATTTGTTGTATTGTGCTTTTTTTTTTTTTTTTTTTTTTTTTAAGGGTCCGCTATGTACTGTATAATGCTGCAAATACACAGATTGCTTTTACCAACTGGTCTCAGCCTTTTCAAACTCGAGGTAAGCAGTGCTCTGTATCGGGGGCTACTAGCAGGTGCAGTTTTCTGTCTGTAGTGGGATAATATTCTCTGGAAAGGGGAAATTGGCTGTGGGAAGCAGGTGCCTATAGTAACAATGGGATAATAGTCTCTGGGAAGGGAGTGTGACATTGGGATAGCAGGTATAGTAGGGAGAGATGGTGCCTATAGTAACAGTGGGATAATAGTCTCTGGGAAGGGACTGTCTGTGGGAAGCAGGTATAGTAGGGGGAGATGGTGCCTATAGTAACAGTGGATAATAGTCTCTGGGAAGGGAGTGTGACTGTGGGATAGCAGGTATAGTAGGGAGAGATGGTGCCTATAGTAACAGTGGATAATAGTCTCTGGGAAGGGAGTGTGACTGTGGGATAGCAGGTATAGTAGGGAGAGATGGTGCCTATAGTAACAATGGATAATAGTCTCTGGGAAGGGACTGTGGATGTGGCATAGTAGGGAGAGATGGTGCCTATGGTAGCTGTGGGTATAACAGCCTCTAGGCTGCAGGTTACATATAAGTTGGGGAAGTAGCACTTCATATCAGCTTTGCACAACTTTTGTCCTTTAGTTTTAGGGTTCGGGTTATTTTTTGTTTTTAAGAACTCCTAGCACGTGCTAATAAGTAAATGCTGTCAGGGGTGGCTGAGATATTCTGTTTGGTTCAGCACTCCCACTACTATATTTCTGGGTATAGTTTGTCCTGTAGCACACTCCTTTTTTACTCAACTTCCAGCCTTCTGCAGTTGTAAATGTAGAGGTTTTAACATTGGGCTTAATGATGACATTTTCACCTGGAGAGCAGGAGAAGAAAATTCTACTGTAAGCATTGTGTGGCACAGGAGAAATCTTGTGTTGACTTTGTGTGAAATTGTGCAGAAACTGCTGGTTTCTGTTCATTTAGTAATGTGCCCTTAGCTATGTCACAATAATCAAGGTCAACATGTCTAATGTATTGCAAGGAAGTGATTGCAAATACTGTGTCTGCAGAGTTGCCTATGGATTTAGACCCAAAAATATGCCCCTATAATATTTTGGGTGGGTATCCATGATCCCATTTAATACATTAGAAATATTTTCCTACTATAGTAATGGGTGAGTGCTCCTTATTCTCAAAACTTGCCACAGCACTCTTTAATCACGCTAATAAAAAAAATGATGGTGGTGATTCCTTTTTAAGAAAACTGAAACCAGCAAGTGCAGTATTTCACAAAAAACGAAACTAGAGTTCTTCTGTACAACACAAAGCTTACATTAGAACAGTCTCCACCCGTGCTGCCGGTAATAAAATTTATAATGCCACCCCTTCAGCATAAAGTAGAAACCTTCACCCTTTTAACAGGAAAGTTCTGTAAAGGCCAATAAAAGTGGAATTCTGACTTTCAGTGGGTGTTGAGAATTGTAGTTTAAGTGAAGGCTATACATACTACGTATATGCTGGCTTTATGAGGGGGTGCCATGTTAGTTTGTCCCCAGGGCCCCCAAACTATAAGGGTCAGGGCACACAGGCAGATTCGGGGGGGTTAGAGTAGAGATTAGGGATGGCACTCGGAGCGATTCGTTTTCTGAAGTCGCCTCACAAGGAAACTTTTTAGGCGAATTGCCATCCCGCCGGCAATTTACATTTTAGCCAGTGGGGAGGCAGTTTGGGGAGGTCAGTCGCCCTGAAGAAGAGGAGATTTGTCGCCAGGCGACTAATCTCCCCGAATATGCCTGTGTGCCCTGACCCTATATGCCTGGCTGGAGCACAGACTGTAAAATCATATCTAAAACAAGGTGTAGCCTGAGTTGAAACCAGTCTAATGGGTTTAGGGATTACATAGTGATGTTTCTATTGAAATAACTCATTTTTGTTCATCTTTTAGACATTCCCACAGCTCCTCAGGACATGAATGCCAGGCTGCAAGGTCGCTCTGGTGGAATGGTGGTCATTACGGTGCTGCTCAGTATATCCATGTTCTGTCTGCTGGTCGGACTTGCTGTCGTCCTCGGGGTTAAACAGCCGTAGGCTGGAAGTTTGTGTGTGATTGTATTTATTAACCAGTACTTGTCTCAGTCCCATTTATTAGTCTGTTCAGCAATACAGGGCTGCATCTGTAGGATAGCTTGTGTTTGGGTCTCGCTCTTTTATATAATATGTATTATTGTTATTCAATAAAAGAGAGAACGTTTTATGGGTGTGCTTTCTGTATTGTTCTAAAACAACACTTAACTTAATAAATGCTTACACTTTGTGAAATGAAGACACGCAGGAGCTTCAGCTTTTTTTTTTTTTTTTTTAAGATATGATTAGATATAATGTGGTAAAGGGTTAAAGGAAAACGATACCCCCCAAAATGAACACTTAAGCAACAGTTCATATTATATTAAGTGGCATATTAAAGAATCTTGCCAAACTGGAATATATATTTAAGTAAATATTGCCCTTTTACGTCTCTTGCCTTGAGCCACCATTTCGTGATGGTGTCTGTGCTGCCTCAGAGATCACCTGACCAGAAATACTACAGCTCTAACTGTAACAGTAAGAAGTGTGGAAGCAAAAGACACAACTCTGTCTGTTAATTGGCTCATGTGACCTAACATGTATGGTTTGTTGGTATGTTTGTGAATACAGTGAATCCTACAATCCCAGGGGGCGGCCCTTATTTTTTAAAATGGCAATTTTCTATTTATGATTACCCAATGGCACATACTACTAGAAAAGTATATTATTATGAAAATGGTTTATTTACATGAAGCAGGATTTTACATATGAGCTGTTTTATGTAATATCTACATTGTTTGGGGGGTATAGTTTTCCTTTAATGTTCCCATAAGTCATCAATGTGCTAAGAAAACCAATGATAACTGGGAACAAGGAATAGAGTGCAGGCAGGGGCTAACAAGTGGGGATTTTATTGTCAAATGATGTACTCTGTCCAAAGTCTTTGCTTTGGCATTGACTATAGGGAACCACAAAGAAAAGGAACCTGCAAATGTTAATTTCTTGTCATAGCCTGAACTGTATGACTGGCACCAATTGTAGCATGCTTACACCTGTTTACCCCATATGTCTTTAGTAATGTCTAACCAAGTAGACTAGGCCCAGCCCCCCGGCAATGGGGAAATATCTAAAAGGAGCGACTGTCATCTGTATTTGATATCATCATTAGACTGTGTAAAGAGTAGGGATGCACCGAATACAGGATTTGGTTTGGGATTCTACCAGCTTTTGGCATGTGCAAATTAGGGTTTTGTATTCGGCTAAATCTTTCATGAAGGATTCAGCTGAGTTAAAAAATAGTGATTTCAGTACACCCCTAGTAAAGAGTAAATAATCGGTGAGCTTCCCATGGGTCAGTCTGACAATCCTTCAAGAATTCTAGGTGACGTATAACCAGCTGTCAATATTGTGTCTGTTTCCTAAAAGTTTCTGTACGCTGGGCTTATTGCCTTGCCTTTCCGTCCACTTAATTTTATCCAAATAATTAAAATTTTTAAAAATTACTATTTTTTGTTTTCTCTTTGTAATACAGAGTACTGTGTACTTGATTCAAACTAAGATTTGTCATCCTTATTGGAGGCAAAACAGTCCTATGGGGTTTATTTATTGTTTTCATGATTTTCTAGTAGACTGGAACTACACAATGGAAATGGATGCGATGAAAATAACAAGAGAAATGTCGGACCTTGTCGCTGCGTGCATCCGACACGACTGTCAGATGAAGACGCAGCATTTGCATCTAACAGTCGTGTCGGATGCACGCAGCGACAAGGTCCGACATGTCTATTACTTGCCTTATTTTCGTCGCATCCGTTTCCTCTGAGTGCGTCGGATCTCAAGAAGACACATCGTGTAGTTCCCGCCATAAGGTATGAAGATCTAAAAGACTCGGCCAAATACCAAACCCTAAATTGTTCACGCCGAAACCTGGACAATATCAAACCAAATCCTGGATTTAGTGCATGCCTACTCTTTACACGGGCTAAAGATGATATTGAATACAGATGACAGTTGCTCTTTTTAGGTATTCCTCCATTACGGCGATCCATTATCTAGAAAATCCCAGGTCCCGAGCATTCTGGATAAAAAGTCTTATACCTGTATAACACTGGGATAAGGGTCAGAAAAAAATCAAGTTTTCCATAAGAACAGAATTTGCAGTAGCAACTTCAATATGAACCCCTTGTACTAGGAGCTTATCATCAGAAATGTATTCGATTGTAATTGTCTCTTATTCTCCCACTGTGCCTCTATGATGGCTTCCCTGATTTGTGTTGAATATAGGGTTGCCACCTCACCCCTTTAAAACCGAACACATATGGAATGCACAGCCTGCATGGCTAGTTGGCAATTCATTTAGATGCATGCTGCAGACTGAACAAGATTTAGGGTAGAACTACATTGGCGACTTCGGTGCGTTTCCGGCGGATCTGACATGCTGCGCCAAAACACAGGCGTCAAATCGGATGCGACTGAAAATAAGGTAAGCAATAACAATGTCGGATGGTGTTGAGTCGTTCATCCGTCACGACACGGCTGTCGGATGCTGCATCTGCATCCGACAGTTGACGTGTCGGATGAACGATGCGACAAGATCCGACATTTGTATTTCTTACCTTATTTTCTGACTAATCCGATTTGATGCCTGCGTTTTGGGGCAGCGTGTCGGATCCGCCGGAAATGCACCGAAGTCGTCCATGTAGTTCTACCCTTAGGGCTCTTACAGACAAGCGTTTTTACCTGCGCTCCCCTGCGTTCCGTTTTTCTGCATTCAGCCACAGGGGAGCGCAGGAATAGACGCATTACATTTTTTCCAATGGGGCTGTACTCACACAGGCGCGTGTAGGCGCCGAACGCAGGATAAATGCAGCATGTTGCGTCTCAACCTGCGTTCGGCGCCTACACACGTCTGGTGAGTACAGCCCCATTGGAAAAAATGTAATGCGTCTATTCCTGCGCTCCCCTGCGGCTGAACGCAGAAAAACTGAACGCAGGGGAGCGCAGGTAAAAACGCTCGTCTGTAAGAGCCCTTATGTGCAACAATGCATCTAAATGAAATGCTAATCAGTCATGCAGGCTGTGGATTCCATATGTTTGGTTTTAAAGTGGTGAGGTGGCAACCCTAGTTGAACGCTCGGATACTAATTAACGGCACATGATACATTTTGCTATACATAGAACATTTCCCTTCCGTATAACCTTTTCTCCTCTTCGCAAGGGGCCTGGAATTAGAGGGCAGGAATGCTGGCTAACATCATAGTTTTTCATGCTTTACTTAAGGGTGGAAAAGCCCTCTAGGGACCTCCTCCAGCACAAGTTATCCATCCAGTGCATATGTCTAGGGACAGGGCGTGACAGAGGCACATTCTTTTCATTCGGAGGACAGGTGAGCTGAGTTGCCGGTTACTTACACACCACTTGTTGTACACAACAGTCGCTCAGCTGCCCCAGTTCACACAGGACAGATTGCCAGTAGCAGAGTTTGTGAGCAAGAGAACAGGTGAGTGTTGTGGCAGCTTCTTTCCCACCTGTTTGCTCTATGTTGGTGTTGTTGCTAAGTGTGTGTGATGTTACATGTGCAGCTCTCTGGAGTCTTTAAACTGCCGACTGCTAACGTTGCTCTGGCTTTCATGCATCTTGTAACTATGATTGAAATCAGAATGATCCAGGCAGGGGTTCCAATGTTACAATCTGGTGGTCTCCTGTTGTTCTGCAACTGCAACTTCTAGCATTTGTGCGGAATTCTGGGAACAAGCATTATAAACAACCGAAAGACCAGATAATATATATATTCCCATTAAAGAGAGTACTCACAGCAAACAGGTTTGTGTAATTATATGATAAATCTTTATACCTCAATAATCTTATCAACGCGTTTCATTCCACAGGGGATCGTAGTCATCAGAAACATCAAGTAGTTACACTAACCTGTTTGCCGTGAGTGCTCTCTATTTTTGGAATGTAATATTAATGATTAGCACCCAGCCTGTGCGTATTGAATAGTAAGTGCCGATGAAACCTTGTGTGTAAGTGTATTTAGTGAATAAAGTATCCCCTATTGTAATATATAAGGACAATAGAAGTCACTGAGGAGTTCCATGACCATATACAGGTAATATACTACTAATAGCCTCATATTTTCCAACAAGGGGTACTTTATATATTACACAAGTTTAAGTGAGTCATGTGACAAAAATGACATCACTACTCACTTTATAACTGATGACATCACTAAACACCATTTATAAGGATTTAAGTTACAGGATATTCATGGCCTTTGTCAAGGATAATTGACTCTAGGATAATTGACTCTAGGATAATTTCACTATCATCACCACACAGACAAATACTCAGAACTATAAGTTATCAGTTCTGATATTCCGAAACAATTTTAGTAATGGATAACGTAATGTCTTGTTCAATTTGTTAGGTGATGCAGACCGTTCTACTGTTGAATAAGGAGACAGCTATTGGGCCCCCTGTGCTGTAGGTGGAGGGTGTGTTAGCTATAGACAAGCTAGTGTCCTCATAGAAGTGCTTGTCTTAAAGGGGTGGTTCAACTTTTAGTATGTTATTGAATGGCGAATTCTATGCAAATTTTCAATTGGTCTTCATTATTTTTTTTTTTTATAGTTGTTTAATTATTTGCCTCCTTCTTCCGACTCTATCCAGCTTTCAAATGAGGGTCACTGACTCCATCTAATAAAGAAATGCTACACATTTATTGTTAGTGCTATTTTTATTACTTATCTTTCTATTCAGGCCTCTCCTATTCATATTCTAGTCTCTTATTCAAATCAATGCATGGTTGCTAGAGCAATGAGGACCCTAGCAACCAGACTGCTGAAATTGCAAACTGGAGAGATGCTGATAAAAACCTAAATAACTCAAAAAACATAAATAATAAAAAATGAAAACCAATTGCAAATTGTCCCAGAATATCACTCTAAATCATACTAAAGTTAACTTCAAGGTTAACAATCCCTTTAATGATCCTTGTCAGGGATTGGATACTGCTTCAATATGTGTGGCTGCAGGACTTTATACTGAATGTGTAGTGATGGGCGAAATAATTCGGCAGCCGCGAATATGCGGCAAATCTCTGCTTTCCGCCACTGGTGAATAAATTCGAAAATTTGCCGCTAAAAATTTGCAGCGAAAATTCTAAATTGTCGCCAGTGACGGTTTAGACACCGGCGACGATTAACGGATGCCCATTGAACTGTTGCAAATTTGGCAAAGCGAAACAAGACAAATTCGCCCATCGCTACTGAATGGTGATACAGGTATGGGATCTGTTATCAGGAAACCCATTATACAGAAAGTTCCGAAATACAGAAAGCCTGTCTCCCATTATAATCAAATGTTATTATAATAATAAAACAGTACCTTGTAGTAGATCCAAACTAAGATATAATTAATCCTTATTGGAAGCAGAACCAGCCTATTGGATTTAGGGTTTAAGGGTAGAACTCCATGGGTGATTTAACCTGCGATACCTTCCGTTCTGACATGATGAAACTAATCGCAGGCGTCACGTCGGTTGTGCCGAATCTAATGTAACTAATACAAATGTCGCAAGTAGAAGGTGATTGTATCCAACAGGACACGGCTGTCAGACGAAGACGCAACATGCAGCGTTCGCATCCGACAGTTGTGTTGTGTCAGATGCAATAAGCTTCTACGTGCGACATTTGTATTACTTACATTAGATTCAGCGCATCCGATGTGATGCCTGCGATTAGCTTCATCGCGCCGGAACAGAAGGTGTCGCAGGTAAAATCGCCCGTGGTGTTCTACCCTTAGAGTATGAAGATCCAAATTACAGAAAGCTGTTATCTGGAAAACCGAAGGGCCCGAGTTGTCCCATACCTGTAGTAGATACAATAGGTAGTAAAATCATTATGTCCAAATCAGAGAACTAATCCAATTGTTTTACTCCAGGCTGATGGGCGACAAACGAAAGATGAGGGTCAGGCGTGTATGTGCGGTAATATTCACTACTATGTTGGCCTGCTGTTTGGAGATAACAGATGCTGAGGTTACCCTGACACCGTCTGAAGCAAATGTCACTATTGATAGTGGTGGCACTAACTTTCCACCTGTGGAATTCAGTGACCTGAAAGAAAATGCATCTAATAAGTCAATCTCAACCAAAGACTTTGACTCGACACAAAGCCTTTTGAATCTTTCCATAGCCTTCTTCCATGGTGATGCTCAGAACTCAACAGAAGTTGGTGCCTCCCAAGACGCCATTTTTAACACAAGCCTCACAGATGGAGTTGAGTTTTTGCAGGAAAACCACAGCACTACAGAATTGACTACTCCTGAAAGCAAAGAAAAAGGCAATGTAATCTGTGTATTGTTCTACAAGATATGGAATCATGGCAAGCTGGGAAATGCCTCCACTGATTATTTTACTCAACACGGGGAAGAAGGTGAGCAATGAACTGGCTACGTTTTCCAAATGTGTATTAGTTACAAAAACAGCTTCTATTTGGGGGGTTTATCTTTGCAGGGTTTTATATTTTTCTCCTTAGGATAAATGAAAAGATTTATGTGTTAAGGTAGGAACATAGGATTAGATCTGTCTGTTGACTTCAAGGCCTAGTGGGCAGATGGTTGATTTGAATGGGGTTGTTTACCTTTAACTTTTAGAATGACTTTTAGAGTGATATTCTGAGACAATTTCAAATTGGTTTTCATTTTTTTTTCCTTTTTTTCTTTTTAGTATTTTTTACTTTTTATTCACCATCTTGTAACTTTGTTAAACATCTTTGCAAGACCAAGACTGCACACATGCTCAGTGTGGTTTGGGCTGCTTAGTAGTGATGTGTGGGCCGACCCGAGGCCCACGGGACCCGCAGGTCGGGCGGGTTCGGGCCGGCCCCTGGACTTTTTATTCAACAGCTCTCCAGTTTAGAGTTTCAATCTGGTTGCTAGTGTCCACATTAACCTAGCAACCATGCACCGATTTGAATAAGAGATTGGAATATGAATAGGAGAGGCCTGAGTGATAAAAAGTAGCAATAACAATAAACTTGTAGCCTTACAAAACAAAATGTAAATAATAAATATAGTGTAAGTAAAGTTCATTTTGCTCAACTAACATGATTGGAATTATTTCTTAGGGTGACAGGTTCGCTTTAATTGAAGAAGTTGGGCAGAAATATTGTACATGATGTTTTGAGCTTCTATACCAGCCCAATGCAACCACAGCCCTTTAGCAGTGTAGACCTGTGCCTCCCCGTCAAATTATAAGGCTGATTAGTAAGTAATTCAGATTATTGGTACATGGCAGCTCAGAAACCAGTACAATTATCATAAGAATGAATAATCAGCCCTGTAGCATCAGCTTCTATGACAGGCAAACCTCATTTTCAGCTTGATTTGTGATGACCCCAAAGCTTAGCTTCTCAACAGCTGCTCAAATCCCACTGAGCATGTGCAGTGTCACTGACACTGCTAACATAATCCAAGCCCTGGATCATTACAACTGTAGAGATGCTGAACCTTTAGGCTGGATAAATAAGTTCTGTATATAAAATGACATTTCTAGCCATACTCATTTTTAGAGTTTAGTTCTCCTTTAAATTCAGAGGCATGTGTCCCCTTAAGGAGTTCTTTAATGTCCAAGAAAGACAGGGTAAATTGAAGCAACACGATGACTGTAAATACCTTCCTAGCTGCTAGATCACAGGAAAAATCCAGTGTTACATATAATACTGACACATTATCTTGTTATAGGACTAAAGCTGCAGGTGAAGAAGCAGCCTGCCACTCAAGTTATACTGCACATCTCCTCTTTCTTCTCCCCCTCCTGCAAGTGTCATTTAATTACATGTATTGCTTAAATATAGACTGCACCCTCTCTGTGTAAATGCCATATTCTGGGGTGTGTGTCACAGCGGGAGTCTAATTTCAGCACTAATGGAATGATACGATAACAATATAGACAATATAGCAGGAAGGGAAAAAAGCTTTTTCTGCCAAGAGAATCGTTTAACTCCTTCAGTGAAAATAGATCATATATATATATATATATATACAGCGTCGGACTGGGCCGGCGGGACACCGGGAAAAACCCGGTGGGCCAGAGCTCTCGTAGGCCCTATCAGCCCAGACCCTCTTCACAGAGCCAGAAAGGTCCGGGCCTAGGGCGGCAAGTTGGTAGGGGTGGCATACCGCCCAGCCGCTTGCTCCGGTGCTCCTGCTCTTGCTGGAGCGGCGGGCGCTGGGACTGCAAGGCTCGCCGCTGAAAGCTGACCCTGGCCTGACCTCCTCCACTCCTGACTTCCGCTCTTCCCTGCCCAATTGCACAAAAATGACTCGCATAAATAAGGTATGCACCGGCGAGGGGGATTTTCGACCGGGGAGGGGGGCCCTTGGGGGGGGGTGCGGGGGGCCCTGATGTGGCAACCCCGGTGGGCCCTGACCCCCCCAGTCCAACCCTGTATATATATATATATATATATATATATATATATATATATATACATACACCACAGAGAGGGGGCTGGCCAATACGCATTCCCTGGCCCCACGTTATATTAGTCATTTATTCTGTACAAATGGATACAATTTCTAAAACAAAGGTGTTCAGTTAGTTACGTTTATTAAGGTCCCGAGCCACCAAGTCTTTCCTTTGGACCCTACTTTCTGTGATATTCTTGTGATGTCATGTAAAACCTTTTGGGGCTCACCTCTACTGCCACGCCAACCATGCAACAATATCTTGCTAACTTCATTAGATGGCTACATGTTGGGGCTACAAAATCCCCTGCCATAAAAATGATAATCAGGTTAGTGGGTCACACTCAGGACCGGTTTTCTATTTATCTGCTTGTGTTTTTAGCCAATGTCGTTTCCTGATGCTGTGCACATCACTAATGACAATGGTATTTGATAAATAGAAGTATATGGTGTTGTTGAAGAACTGCATATTTTCCAGGATGATTCCTTTACATTGCTAGGGGCAACAACCCATTGTCAGTCTAGCATCTAATGTCAATTCTTCCTTTGCTCCTAAGTGTGACTGAAGGCACAGAGAGCAGCATTTATTCCTTATGTTCCACCTGCTTTTGGTCAGGCATCGACTTCCAACTTCCCTTTTGCACACACAGCTCACACTCCAAATGGTGCACAAATTGTGTAAGAGAATGCCTCTGTGCCTGCCTGTGTGCTACCCCTAATATGAGGACTGATGTCTCCATAAATCAAAACTGGACATTTTATATTTTTTAAACTTTTTATTTACCAATTTGACAGTTTGTTATTAAAGCAGGATAATCATTACATCTGTATATTCAAGCATTAGTACATACAAATTTTGTTTCTGCTTAATATGTCAAATGCTGTTTTACAGACTGTAATATTAAGAACGAAAAAAAACCACCAAAATAAGTAAAGAAAGAAAAAGATAGAAAAGGGAGGAAAAGATAGAGGAAGGAAGGGTGGGGAGGTAGGACTCTCGCTAAGAGTAAGCACAATATTAAAAGTTTACACATTTGTTATAATTAACAAATTGAAGCAGTAGTTATGCCACTAAAAGTCTCTATTAAATGCTTCATGTTACATTATTTGCCAAATTTAGAGGAATTTGGGTTTCACACCAGGTTAACCATGGGGACCAGATAGCATTGTAGCTATCCATTGTGTGATGTATCATTGCTGTAAGTTTTTCCATTGAGGACACCCACCATATCTTCCTTTTGACTTCCAATATTGTAGGAATGCCTTCCTTCCATTTATGGGCTATAGTGCTTGTTGCTAGACAGATTAGTGAGCACAGCTTAAATTCTTTCTTGGTGAGAGAGTCAGAATTGAAGGTAAGCAGGGCGAGCCAGGGGTCTGGGTCTATAGTTTTGTTTAATAAGACACAAAGGGCATGTAAAGGCATCTTTAATGAAAAAGAAACCTATCTCCAATATACTTGAATTAAAAAATGTGTACCGTTTTTATAAGAAACCTGACTGTATGCAGTGAAATTCTCCCTTCATTTACTGCTGTGGATAGGAATTGTCAGACGGTGCCTAACTGCTCTGCAGGGAAACAATCATACTTATGAACAGCAGGGGGAGCCCCCGTCTTACTTCCCAGCCATGCAGAACTCAAGCAGCTTTGTTTGTTTCCGTTTTGATAATTTATGATGATCCCTAAACAGTAGTGATTTGCAGGTCGAGAATTTCTCGACCCGCACCCGACCCTAACCCGCCCACTCCCTACCCGCATCCGACCCGGGCCCGTTGCTCCCTTTTATTTATACAACCACGCCCACCCCGCAGTGGCATCACAAAATGGGCAGGGCAGGTGGAAGTCTATAAATTCTGGCGCCGGAAGCCGTCAGTACTAGGTCGCGGGCGGGGAGAACTTGAATCGTACCCACCCGTGACCCACACATTTCACTACTAAGCAGCCCAAACCACACTGTGCATGTGCACAGTCTTGGTCTTGCAAAGATGTTTAACAAAGTTACAAGATGGTGACCCCCTGTGGCCAACTTTGAAAGCATAAATAATTTGTTTGATTAAGCTTGTGGTGCAGTAAGTTCATGTTTATCTTTAGTATACAAAATACAGCATTTCTAGCATTATTCTATTTTAGACTTTACTTCCCCTTTAAAAGAGTGAATATTTCTATCCAAAGAGCAGAGACCAGTGGGCATTCCCACCACATATGTAGTTCTTCTCCCACTCTATGGTATCCCCGGAAGCAGTTAGGGTTGGAGTCATAGATTCTGTGTAGTTTTGCTGGAGTGAGGTACCAGTCATACAATATTTTATAGGCGTTTTCTTTAATAATTGTATTAATAGATGCCTTTCTGATATTGTCGAGGGCAATCTCCTGCACCTTATTAAGTCTCCTTTCCCAGCGTTCCATAAATTTGTGTTTCAAAACGGAACATTTTGCCGATAAGTGAATAGAAAGTCCCCTGAATACCAGGAAACAATCTATCCACATAAAATCAAAAAACGAAATCATTTTTTCAAAAATAAATTAAAATATTCCCCCCCCCCACGCCCTTCAAAATTGCTTCCTTTAGTATAACACATTTTTTTCAGGCAAAAGAAAAACAATCTGGTGAATGTGGCCTTTAAATGAGAATCAGGTTAGTGGGTCACACTTGGAACTGAGTTTCTGTTTACAGTATCTGGGTTTTTTTTCAACCAATGTAGTTTCTGCACGTTATGCCGTGAGCATCACTAATGATCGGTATTTGATAAAAAGAAGTGTATGGTGTCATTGAAGAATTCCATATTTTCCAGGGTAGCCCGGTGGTTATTTTTTAATTTAATGTAATTATTTACAATATATCTGATTTACAGTGATTCAAGCGTAAGTTTGAGTAAGTATAGGATAGGTTTATTGGTTTTAGTTGAGTCCAATGTCCTGGTGTACTTATATTACTGGGCAAACCTTCTATAGCAAACATAGGTATTGTTGCCCAACTCCTGGTTGAAGAGATACAAAGTTCTTGCTAATCTGTTACAAATACTATAACAATATTGCTCAGGTCAGTATTTGGGTTTGGAGGTCTACTTAGCTAACAATATTGCCTAGGACAGCATTTGGGGTTAGAAGTCACTTCAGATCTTGACTATAAAATAAAGCCTCAACTTTTGGTTAGTAGCTTCACCTCGGACCCATGTTTGGGTGTCACGAATTTGGATCATTGCTTGATTATCGGGAGCCTGAGGGTCATGCACCAAAGGTTTTGGGGCTCCCGTATTGTGCTGAATTGATGCTGAACTGGCAATTCTTGTAATTACCCTCATACGAAGCTATGTAAATGTTTTTAAATTCTAAAAATCAGGTTAGTGGGTCACACTCAGGACCGGTTTTCTATTTATCTGCTTGTGTTTTTAGCCAATGTAGTTCCCTGATGCTGTGCACATCACTAATGATAATGGTATTTAATAAATAGAAGTATATGGTGTTGTTGAAGAACTGCATATTTTCCAGGATGATTCCTTTACATTGCTAGGGGCAACAACCCATTGTCAGTCTAGCATCTAATGTCAATTCTTCCTTTGTTCCTATGTGTGACTGATGCAAGGCACAGAGAACAGCACTTTATCCATTATGTTCCACCTGCTTTTGGCCAGGCATCAGCTTCCAACTTCCCTTTTGTGCACACAGCTCACACTCCAAATTGTGCACAAATTGTGAGAGAATGCCTTTGCCGATAAGTGAATAAAAAGTCCCATGAATACCAGGAAACAAAAAAGGGATTATAATTTTTTCAGAAATAAATGAAAATACCCCCCTCCAACATTGCTTCATTTATTATAACACATTTTTTTCAGGCAAAAGGAAAACAATCTTGTGAATGTGGCCTTTAAATGATAATCAGGTTAGTGGGTCACACTTGGGACCAAGTTTCTATTTATCTGTTTGTTTCTGCGTGATTTGCCGCGAGCATCACTAATGATAGGTATTTGATAAATAGAAGTGTAAGTTGTCGTTGAAGAATTCCATATTTTCCAGTGTAGCATGTAGGGGCCCTCCAGTGATTAAAGGCACACTACACCAAAGTTCTTAAAAAAACTTGAAATAGTTTTATCTAAAGAATTGTCAAATCGACTCACCACCAGCATACAGTATATCTTCTTTACAGACTTACAGGTATTTTCCACAGTCTCCCCACACTACTGGACTTGCGAATAGTGATGGGTGAATTTATTCGCCAGGTGCGAATTCCCGTTTTTTTGGACGCCGGCGCATTTTTGCCAGCGAATTTGCAAATTTTGCAAATTTTTTGGCGAAACGCCCCAAATTCGCCCATCACTACTTGCGAACCCAGTCTCTTGGCCTTTCTTGCACCACCTACCGGTCAGGCAGTCCGCCGTATGTCCTACGAGCCCTCCACCTCGCCCGGTAGGAATTTCCATGTGCCACCTCCCTCGTTCAGCCAGCAGCCACCACAACAGCGGCCCCTAGCTTTTCCTGGTAGGATTTTCACCACGGGCCTGGGTTGTCCGCACTGCCCTGTCTATCTCTCTTTTCGCTATCTGTGATAGCCACGGCTACTAAGCCTCTTACTAATTGGTTTGGTGCCAGCTACCCTTTCTAACTTTGCCCTCACTGGCTATGGCACCTAGTGCCCCATTACAGTTCTACCAATATAACCTTCCAATCCGACTAACCACGCCCTGGGTGGAACCATCCCTTTTATACCTTTTCTGTCCTGTCTCACTACTTCCCTCTAGTGGCCGGGGAATTTTACATAACACCTTTATATAACCCTTTTATAACTAATGGGAACTCACTGCCATCTAGTGGACAAACCTTGCAAAACTTTTTTAACACTTCAACTTTTTAACATCAAAATCCCACATAGACATCTCATTCATTTACTCACATTTAAATCAGCATTCACTGCATTTTCATACAAGACCATTTTCATCCACCATACAAGCACGGTGGATATTTTCTCACTTAATGTAATGATTTACAATATAGATTGTAAATCTATAAAGATTTGGGCATAGTTGAGTCCAATGTCCCTGGTGTACTTATATTGCTGGGCAAACATAGGTATTATTGCACAGCAAACATCCTTAAAGGAACAGTTCAGTGTAAAATTAAAAACTGGATAAATAGATAGGCCTTGCAAAATAAATGTTTCTAGATTCAAAAGCAACAGTTATGACCCACGTGGCCCCCTCAAGTCAAACAATATTAGTTTTTCTGAAGCAAACCCAGCAGTTACACCAGTGCAGGGCAACACTGCATTATATTTTTATTACTTTAAAACACTTTCATTTTTTTTAAGAATAAATAAACAGACAGCAGACAGACCTGGTTGAAGAGATCCAAAGTTCTTGCTAATCTTTTGAAATACTATAACAAAATTGCACAGGTCAACTTTCGGGGTTAGAGGTCACTCCAGATCTTGACTATAAAAGAAAGCCTTAACTTTTGGTTAGTAGCTTTGCCTCAGACCCAGGAGTGGGTGCCAGGATTTGGATCATTGCTTGATTATCGGGAACCTAAGTGTCATGCACCAAAGGTTGTGGGGCTCCCAGATTGTGCTGAATTGATGCTGAACTGGCTATATTTGTAATCACTATCATACAAAGCTAAGTTGCTTGAGTGTGTGTAAGTTATGATTACAAGCAAAATATCAAATTTCCTATGGAAATCCGTGGCCGAGGGTGGAAGGTTAAAAAAAAAAAAAAAAAAAATAGGTACCCAGAGGGCTGCCCCCAAAACCGTGCCGCCCTAGGTACAGGCCCTCGGGGGCTTATATATAAATACGACGCTGCTAGAGAGTGTCTATTTCTCCTTCACTTCAACATTAGTTGCCACAAAGTGCAGCTTTTTATCCTTTTTTCCAGCTGCTTTCGGCCACAGTCCCCTTTGCACACTAAGCTCACACTCCAAATTGTGCACAAATGGAGGTTATGTAAGAGAATGCCAGTGTGCCTATCAGCGTGCTACCCCTAAAAATACGAGGACTGATGTTTTTTCCAAAACTGGACATTTTGCCAAGAAATTAATATAAATTCCCATGAATACCAGGAAACACACTATCCACACAAGAACAACGAGGCACTATCATTTATGCATATGCAAATTTAAATATTTCTCCAGAATGTTGCAATATTTTTTTTATTTCCTTAACATTGCTGGTGACAAAAACACAGTAACTAGAGGCAGGCAGGCCCTGGCGCAGGACTTGCACCCGGGGCCCCCCCTCCGTACGACATTTTCTGACACCGGAGTCAGTGGCGTGAAAGCTGCCGGGGGGCCCTGAGGGGCTGCGGGCCGTGGCCCAATCGCACCCCCTGCTCCCCCTGTAGTTACGCCACTGGTTGTGCAAGGCAAAGGGATAATAATTGTATCTCTTTTTTTACCTACTTTTGGCCAGGCATCAATTCCACAGTTCTCTTTGCACACTGAGCTCACACTCCGAATTGTGCACAATTTGAGGGTGGGTAAGAAAGTGCCTTTATGTCTGCCTGTGTGCTACCCCTAATGATATGGATGGGAATTGCTGAAGATATATAAATGAGCACAACTATTTAGCCTATATTACTGCATAACTACGTACATTAGTAGTAATACAGGTACAAGTATGGGACCTGTCATCCAGAATGCTCGGGACCTACGGGATCTTTCTGTAATTTGGATCTATCTTAAGGCTACTAGAAAATCATGTAAACATTAAATAAACCCAATAGGCTGGTGTTGCTTCCAGTAAGGATTAATTATATCTTAGTTGGGATCAAGTACAAGGCATTGTTTTATTATTACAGAGAAAAAAAGGAATTATTTTTAGAAACTTTGATTATTTGGATAAAATGGAGTCTATGACAGATGGCCTGTAATTCAGAGCTTTATGGATATCGGGTTTCCAGATAATGGATTCCATACCTATATTGTTATTGGATGATTTTTATTCTCAGTCCCTGCCCTTGGTTTGTCTTACTGGGCTGTGTGGACATTCTGGGGTCTGCTAACAATTGTACATTGGAGTAGGTGTAGTTTCTCAATTTGGGCCTTCAAAGGGAATGAGTCTTATCCTTCTTTAAGGGATGTAACTTGAGTTAAAGAGAAATCTCTTCTTAGACAACTCCTAATATAATAGGAAGGATCGAAGGAGGATAGAAACGTCCATGGCCAAGTCCTTCCACGGCCATTGATACAGTATGATAATATAGCAGAATTTTAACAAAAATACTGTACTGTGTGTCTAATTTAACAGGTGCACTGTGGTATCTTTGTAGCCAAAAAGATGTTTCTTTGTGTGAGTAGAATCAAATATTTTTATATAAGATCAGGACATGTAAACCCCCCACAAAAAAATGTAATCTGTAAACAGCCTCTTTGAAATCTTTAAGTACCTGCCACTTCTGTTGTTTAAAGGTTAATAGTAAGACTGCAGAATACACTTAATCACTTTGGATTGCTTCTCCTCCTCTAACCCACTCATCCCCCTCCCTTGGGAATTTCCTTTAAATGTTACCTACTGAGTATGTTTAATTTCAATTTAAGGCAGTGAAGCTTTTCAGCTTAGATTACAAAACACACCCACTCCAGTCTAGCCACCAATAAAGACATGGCATTGCTGGTTCCCATAGCTTTTGCTGTAAAGGGAAAATGGCTGCCAAGTGAAAGCTGCTATTTGTTTTAGAAAAATGTGACGGGGCTGGCCAACTGAGGGGATATATGCAGTACAAATGATGTCATTTGGGTGCCCAACTTATATACATGGTAGGAAAATATAGGGTTTACATGCCCTTTAAGTGATCAGCCTTTAATGTAGGCGCTCATGCTAGAGGCCCTGCTTCAATTTCCTGGGGCGATTTTGTGTGCCCCCTATTCTCCCGTTGTCCCAGAATACCTTTTGAGCTCATAATGGATCCATATAAAAGCTTCCCTTTAAATGTATTTGTTAATCAGCTCAACTGAATGGTTCGGCATCAACTGTCAGCTTGTACCTGGTTCCCAATGATCCTGTATATAATGTCTGAGTGTATTGTAATCAATATAGGTGTGTTTATTGTGAATGTAAACATATCCTCTAACTGCTTTTAACCTGCAGCAAATGATAGCAATAAAATGTGGTCAGTGCTCCGATGGCAGTCATAACATTGCAACTGTCACAATTTACAGGATTTTATAGTATATTCAGAACAAACACATTAGCAAATTTACTACAAAATCACATGCAAAGGGTGCCTCACTGACAACAGCTAGAATACATTGGTTGCTATGGGTGACTAGACCAGTGACACCTTTCATTACATTACCCCAAATGCCATTTAGTTAGGACAATGATTGCCACGGATACTGAGCTCCACAGGGAGTTTAGCAACGTGTGTATGTGTTGTAGGAACACAAGGAAAAGGTGCCACTCTAATTAATTGCCGTGGGAATTCGTTATTTTGCAAGCTGCCAGTTTAGTAGTAAACACATTCATTTACTGTACAAAAAAGATCTTTAAAAGATTGATCTTCTTTACCCAATATATCAGGAAAAAAACCAGTAATTTATAGAATTACTATTGCCTTTTTTTGATCCCTAATGCTGGCCAGGCTCTTTAGAACAATGCTTCCAGAATTTATCTGGGGTGAGTTCAGCGGGGTTTGGGTGTCTGACGACTTTACTTAGAAAGGTTTGATAGGGTCACTAGTTATTTGGAGTGTTAATTAAGAGTTGCTTCTACCTGAGTATATCTGACCAACTTGACATAAACTCTATGGTGTAACCAAGGGATACTCTATTACTGGTCACGCCAGTGCACATTTGAGGCTTTGACACTATGGGTCACTCATAAAATGTTCTTATAGTCCTGCGCCTCTTATCATTCTATCTCGTCCTCCACTCATTTAATCCTACATACCTGTGGTGTTTATACAAATGGCCTGTAGATGTCACTGTGCTCAAGACTTATACTGTGCATACTTTGTTAGAGGTGCTTACTGTTCTGTAATGGCTGCATGAGCCTGCTAATAAAGCACTGTTATACTGTACTCATCCTCGGCTACCAAAACATAACAATACCTTGTTGCTTTACGGTGACCTGTTGCCAGGATCGGACTGGGCCGGTGGGACACTGGGGAAAAAAACCCGGGGGGCCCAGCCTTCATGGGCACTGCCTGCCCAGACCCACTCCCTGCACCATGACCCTACAGCTGTTTCTGACCTCCTTACGTAACCCCTGCCATGGCCACAAGAAGAGAAGGGTGTGCACAGGGGGCTGGAGGAGGGTTGCGGCTTGGGAAAAGTGCCAGAGGTGGCCTTTGCAGCCATGGGGACCTGAGGTAGCTTCCCCGGTGGGCTCCGGGTCCCACAGTCCGACACTGCCTGTGGCACAGACATAGAAACCTGTACAGCTATGAGATTTATTACCCAGGATGCTTATGACCTGGGGTTTTCCAGATAAGGGATCACCATATTTTAAAGGGCACCTGTTGGGTAAAAATGTTATCCCCAACCAAAGGTGCGGGCTAAAGCTGGCCAGAGATGTAAAGATTTTTGAAAGATCCGATTGTCATCGCGAGACCACGATTATCTCGAAATGATCGTACGATCGTATGAATTGTCCATCAACTAAAAAGACCATTTCAGGCGATATTGTCAGGAAAACAAAGGGGAGCTGCCTGCTTGTCCCTGCAAACATAGATAGATTGCACTGGGACCGATCGTACAATCGTTTCGAGATAATCATGGTCTCACGATGACGATCGGATCTTTTAAAAATCATTACATCTATGGCCAGCTATAGATAGATTGCACTGGGACCGATAAAGATTTTTTAACCTGGCCGATCAACTTTCTGACAGATGTCGGCCGAAAAATCGTAAGATGTACGGTCGTTCGAATCCCACTAACCGCACGATAATTTCAAAGGCTTGGTCGGACTTCGCTAAAATCGGTTGTTCGGCAAGAGAAATCTTTGCGTCTTAATAGAGCCCGCATTCCGGTTGGGGATAACAGTAGTTTTTTTTTTAAAAAAAAAAAAAAAAGCCAGCGCTACGCTACTCACACCGAGAGGGAGCTCCTGGTGCGAGCAGCCATGTCCGGTCACTCGCATTTGCACAACGCGCATGTGACGTCACGCGTGTGTGCATAATGAGCAATTTGGGGCAGCTTTTCATTATGCGAGTGACCAGACATAGCTGCTCGCACCAGGAGCTCCCCCTCGGTGTGAGTAGTGTAGCGCTGGCGGGGGGCATTTAAAAAAAAAAAAAAACTACTGTTATCACCAACCGGAATGCGGGCTCTATTAGCCCGCTCCTTTGGTGGAGATAACATTTTTACCCAACAGGTGCCCTTTAAGTCTGCTAAAAATCATTTAAACATTTAAAAATGAAAAAGGATTATTTTGCCATCAATATGGATTAATGCAGCTTAGTTACCCTCAAGTACCAGGTTTTTGTTTTATTATTACAGGGAAAAAGGAAATAATTATTAAAAACTAAGATTATTTGTTTCAAATGGACTTTATGGGAGATGACCTTCCCATAATTCAAAGTTTTCTGGATAACAGGTTTCATGAACCCCCACATTCTTTTTAATTATTGTATCCATACCGGTTATAACCATATTTAAAAATCTCAGCCGTCAATCATATTTTGCCCCCCCATGTCTCTATGCCTCAGACACAGCACCCATAAACGCTTTCTCGTGTGCCAGGGAGTAGTGTGCAGTTGGATTCAGTGTCAACATACTACCGTATATACATAAATGTGCTCATATTTTCACTGAATACTACCATGTGCAAATGTTTGTGCCTCCTGATTTAATTTATATTTTGGCCAGCTTTGTAATTGAGCCTTACAGTGGGTGTTTATGGTATATCAGGGGTTAACAAATACATTTTTTTAAATCTAAAGTCTTCCATTATTTTCCCATCCTTTTATTTCTTCTCTTCTGCTTGTTTCTTAGAATATGAAGCCAGAAAGGATTTTGGAGCCTACAGACTGCTGGCCTTGTTTCTGGGAATGGCAGGGGTGCTGGCCTGCCTGTTAATACTTGTCTACTGCATCTACAACCGGCAGCGCAAGGAGGAAATGTTTTCCCACCGCAGACTCTACGATGAAGGTTTTGAAGATCCAGGTAAAGGGCTCTGTGGAAATTGTTTCACGTAAAATAAAATTTTTGGGAAAGACCTCAGGGTTGTTTACACAGACTTGTGGGAGAGTGCAAAGGTGTGCTGCTTATTAGGGCTGGAACTAGGAGTAGGTGGAAGAGGCATGTGCCTTAGAGAGGGGGGGTGGGGATTTTAGGCATGAACTTCATCTACTTACCTACCCCTAGTTAGAAAAAAAAATAGTCACATTTTCCAATAAACCTGTGATGTTGAGTTTCTAGGGCAAAAATTGCAATGGGAAATACTGGAGCATTCACTGAAAGTCAACTGTTTAGATGAGATTATTCACATTACTGAGACTTGTATTCTCAACATGAACAAACCATCTTGGATAGTTTTGAAGACTTCTGTGGCCCTTCATTGTTATAGCCGGCAACCCAGTGTTTGAAGCCTCCCAGGCTCCCTGCCAATACTTGCTTTCTCATCAAAAAAGATTGAAGCCACAATTTCCCAAACCAACTCCATCAGGGGTAAATAGAGTGAATGGGGATTCATCCTATAGCTCATAGAAATTCTCAGAAACCAGTCTGAAGGCAACTTATAATACATTTTGGGGTGAACAATTAATTGTGGTCCTAGATATTCTTGGAACTGGAAGGGGGTTAAGGATTTTCATACCTGTAATCCAGAAGGAGGAAAGGTCCAAATGGTTTAAAATAACACTATAATAACTGGCATTTGTTATAAATTTAGGCTATGATCTTACATTTTTATTCTCCTATTGAACAGTTCTGCATCTCGACACCCCAATGGACCACTATGACTTCTTCTCCTTCAAAGAGTTCGACACAATGACACCCGCCCTTAAAGAACAGAACACTGAAGAGCAGAAGAACGCTGGTTACTCATCAAAAGGAGACTACAAAGTAGATGTGCCCAAAGGCACCTCCTCAAACGAGCACTTGAGGCAAATTTTTCAGTTGGGACCCCTTAAGCTTATGTAGGGTCTCTCCTTTGGCTTCAAAAAGTTTTCTGTTGAAAAATTTGTGTTAATTAGAAATATGATGGGCATTTTACAATTGTCAACTGTCAGTGTGCCCATAGCCGTTCCTTTTCAGTTCTGTGCTGGTCATTGCTCTCATTATGTGCCCATAGTTGTTCATGTTAGCCCTGCTATTGGCATCTTTGGTTTCATATGGTCATGGAACTCCTCAGTGACTTCTAATTGTCTTATAAATAACAGTCAGGGTACATTATCCTATATGATTAAATAAAGTATAGCAGTGAATTATATATATATATCTAAAAAGCCTTATACAGAACAATGCTTATATGCTCACATAAATTACTTGGTAGTGGTAGGGGAAACCTGTTTACATTCTTTAAAGGAAATACTTGTAAATATATTTAGGATAAAAGCCATATGGACCCATAAATTAGTAACACATACATAAAGGTATGGGACCTGTTATCCAGAATACCTGGGATTTTCCCGATTTGGATCACCATACTTTAAGAGGCACATTAATCAAAGGTCGAATTTCGATTTCAAGTGAGTTTTTAAAAATTACCCTAAACTCCTATAAATTTGAAATTCGACCAATCAAAATGTAGTATTATTATTAAGATTTATTAAAATTTATTGTAATCAAATTTTTTAAACTGTGATGAATGCAATCGACCCGAAAGCTGGAATCAAATTCAAATTCAATTCGAGTTTTTTCTTTGAAAAAAATTAGAATGTCAGGAAGGCTGCAGACAACTCCAAATTGATCCCTGGACCTCTCCCACTTGGGCAGGTTTTAGGTGGCAAATAGTCGATTTGATTTCTTAAAAGGCCAGAGTAAAAAAAATCTCAAAAATCAAATGAAAGTTTAAAAAAAAAACTCAAATCAAATTTGAATAACTCCCTAGTCGAGTCTGACAGTTTTTACCAGAAAAACACTCATTTTCAATTCGGCTCATAAATCTGCCCCTAAGTCTACTAAAAAAAATGTAAACATTAAATAAACCCAATAGGCTGGTTTTGCTTCCAATAAGGATTAATTATATCTTAGTTTGGATCCACTACAACAGTGATCCCCAACCCGTAGCTCGTGAGCAACATGTTGCTCTCCAACCCCTTGGATGTTGCTCCCAGTGGCCTCAAAACAGGTGCTTATTTTTGAATTCCTGGTTTGGAGGCAAGTTTTGGTTGTATAAAAACTAGTTGCACTGGCAGAGTCTCAATGTAGGTTGACAATCCGCATAGTGGCTACCAAAAAGCCAATCACAGCACTTATTTGGCTCCCCAAGAACATTTTTCATGCTAGTGATGCTTCCCAACTATTTTACTTCTGAATGTTGCTCACGGGTTCAAAAGGTTGGGGATCCCTGCACTACAAGGTACTGTTTTATTATTACAGAGAAAAGGAAATCTTATTTTAAAAATTGGAATTATTTGCTTATAATGAAGTCTATTGGAGATGGCCTTCCTGTAATGCAGATCTTTCTGGATAATGGGTTTCCAGATAACGAATCCCATACCTGTATTCAAATATATATAACAGCTTTCCCTGATCCAGTGTGAGACAGGGGGCCTTTACTTCAAATAACAGCAGCGGTCAAGAACACCCATTGTTCTATAGGCCTTAATCAGATAAATATATTGGTCTGCCTGTTGCTGCTCTTGATTAAAGGGAAAGTTCTGGAAGCCCAAGATAAATTAACCTACTCAGGAATCATCTGTCTGGCACATACAGTTGTGGGATATAAAGTAAGAATTTTTTTTTTATATAGTGACATCTAGTGGGGAACAGGTGGTACAAAGTTGGGAGGGGGCAGTCATTTCTCGAATTGTAACAAATACATAGATAAATAAATAAAATGAGTTTTAGTGCTGTTAAGTTATTATTACAATTATGACCCATTAGCCTGGGTGCTAATAACAAAGAAATATGTAGAAATCCCCCAGTATAGTGCTTTTCAGGTCACGATAAAGCAAAACTGGGACCAAAATATTAGGTTCTAAATAAAAAAAAACGCTTTATCAAGACCTGATGAGAGCTAAACTGTGTGATATATATATATACTGTATATATATATATATATATATATATATATATATATAATAATTCATTTATATCTGAATCATTTTAGTCTGTTAGGAAGATATATTGCAGTATCCATGGCAACCAAGCTCAGTAGTGACATCCATATCTGTCATCTAAATCTCAAAGTCATAACATGGATCACCATTGTCTCTACTTATAGAGCATTTACTTTCTGCATAATAGGAGTAAAAGAATCATTATGCATTGAGCTTTACATTGCATATAACCATGTATCCCATACAAGTTGTTCATGAAGTACCTGCAAAAATGTATTGAACTATAAATGTGTGCATTATATTTCAGATCGTAAAATAAAGAGTCTAAATGTGCCTGCAAATTGCTGTGTGCCTACCTCATTGTAAAATGTTATTTGAAAGTAAATACTTTAAGTATGTTATAGAATGGCTAATGCTAAGCAACTTTTCAATTGGTCTTCATTATTTATTTATTTTTATAGTTTTTTAATTATTTGCCTTCTTTTTCTGACTCTTTCCAGCTTTCAAATGGACCCCATCTAAAAACAAATGCTCTGTTATTGTTATTGATACTTTTTATTATTCGTCTTTCTATTCAGGCCTCTCCTATTCATATTCCAGACTCTTATTCAAATCAATACATGGTTGTTAGGGTAATTTGTACCCTAGCAACCAGATTGCTTTAATAGCAATCTAGAGAGCTGCTGAATTAAAAGCTAAATAGCTCAAAAACCACAAATAATAAAAAATGAAAACCAAATTGTCTCAGAATATCACTTTCTACTCATACTAAATGTTAACTCAAATGTGAACAACCCCTTTAAGGTATGAAGATTCAAATTACGAAAAGATCTGTTATCTGGAAAACGCTAGGTCCCAAGCATTCTGGATAACAGGTCCCATACCTGTACAGGAAAGAAATCTGTAATTTTAGGTAAACTACATATTAAGAGGCAGAAATTATCCAACACTTAGGGGCTGATTTATCAAAAATCAAGTTGGTGTTTTTTCTCTCGTTTCAAGCAAAATGGCAAGACAATACATGTATGTGGAAAAAAAGCACGAAAAATCTTTGAAACCTTGAATAGACGGGACTTATTAAAGATAAAAATGCAATAAGCCACCAGAAAAAAAATTGGCGAGTAAAAAGCTGGAGAGGTTGTATAGAAGTCAACTGTATTCATTTATTTTCCCAGTTTATTCAAACATTCAAGTTTTTTGGCCTCATTGAAAATGAATGAATGGAACATGGTAAGGTACTGCTTGAGGGGAAAAAAAAGCAAGCACGCCCGCGTTTTGTAAGCATTTTTCAATTTGGAATTTTAATAAATAAGGCCCTTTGTCTACTATTAATTTAAAAACTGAGGTTTTCTTTAGAAAAAATCCAAATGTGATAACTTTTGTATTTTCTGAAACTTCGAAAAGTCAGGTTTAAGAAAGAAAAATGTCAAAAGTCGCCAGAAAAAAACTCGGCAATTAAAAGCTGGCGAGGTTCTATAGACATGTATAATTCAGTGGTAGGCACAAAAACTGGACTTCACTCCAAAATACGCAAAAAGGAACATCGCAGAGGGTAGCCTTACGTGTTTCGCGCCTTTTGGGCACTTAGTCATAGGCTAAGGATATTCTGTACAACCAGTCATATTTAAATGAAAAAGCACCAATCAGAGAAGTGTTCTCGATAGCCAGTTAGAGTGCTTAATGCATAAATGATTGGTTTATCCAAAGGAGGAAAGGTACATATAGAATTTATAAGTTGAAAATATATAAAAATTACATATTACAGAAAAAACATATGTATTAACTGTATGAGAAGAAGATTTTTGCAATAAAGATTTGTACATTACACAATATTATGGCTAAAATGACAATTTGAATCGTATTACTTTATGGGGCAGATGTATCAAGGGTCGAATTTCGAGGGGTTAAATCCCTCGAAATACGACTGGGGAATAGAATCGAATAGGGAATTCGGGCGAATTTATGCGCTGGTGAATAGTTCGACTGGTGACATATTCGCCCGGAGAATAGTTGCACGATCGAATATTCGATCAAAGGATTTTCATTCGATCGAATGCCTTTTTATTCGATTAAAAACTTAGAAAACAAGCCTATGGGACTTTCCCATAGGCTTTTAAAGCAATTCGGTAGGTTTAATCTGGCGAAGTAGGCAGTCGAATGATTTTTAAAAGAGACAGTACTTCGAATATCGAATGGGCAAATAGTCGCAGCGTTTTTTCACTCGATCTATTTGAATCATTCTACTCAGGCGAATTTACACCAATTCGATAGTCGAGGAGCACAAAAACTACTCAAAATTCGAATTTTTTTCCCTCTATTCATTCACCCGAGCTTGGTGAATGTACCCCTAAGAGTAGAAGGTTGAAAATGATTTTTCCTCGACAATATTTGGAAGACTTTTAGACGCAAGAATTACAAAAATATTAGAGATTAGATTCTATAGACGTCAATGGGAATCGTCTTCAACAACTTCGTTTATTTTCCCAGTTTATTAAAATATGCATGATTCTCAACCTCATTGAAAATAAATGGAACATGATTCTTGTGGGTGTGCAACTATTTTTCTGCCAAAAGAACTTGACTATTTGGTTCAAGTTTCTTCTTAAACAAGCTAGTTTTGAGATAAAAAAAATGTAAAAAGGTCACCCTTTTTTCCCCTCGCACTTATTGTTTGATATATTTGCATTAAATGTATAAATATCTTAATAATCTTGTATAATTATACAGGTAATATACAGGTATGGGACCTGTTATCCAGAAGGCTTGGAACCTGGGGTTTTCCGGATATGAATTCTTTCTGTTAATTCTTTCTGTTTAATCTCCATACTTTAATTCTACTAAAAATAATTTAAACATTAAATAAACCCAATAGGCTGGTTTTGCCTCAAATAAGGATTAATTATATCTTAGTTGGGATCAAGTAGAAGCTACTGTTTTATTATAACAGAGAAAAGGGATATCATTTTGCAAATTTTGGATTATTTGGACAAAAAAGAGTCTATAAGAGACAGCCTTTCTGTAATTTGGAGCTTTCTTGAAAAAGGGGTTCTGGATAATTTCTGGATAATGGATCCCAGGCTTGTAATACATTAAATACAGGTTTAAAAGCAAAGCTGAGAATCAACATGTGTATCCCTTAGTGTAATTGCAAGAAAGGCTTGGGACAAACTTATCTTAACTCATATACATGTAAAACGTAATCAAATTTAGTGAATTTGCGTGAATTTTAAAATGATTGTAGGCTCAGAAACTCAAAGAAAATGTTGTTCTGCACTATTGCAAAACTTGAGAACGCAAAGGAGTCAGAATTGAGCAATGTATTGATAATGGAAAGCTGCTTAGAATTACATTTTATTTTATTCATTATGGAAAAAAAGATTTGGGTGGCGTTACCCGTTAACCCAATGTAAAACTGCAAAAGTCTGGCAGGAAAAATAACCTGCCTTGCAAGAATTAGACACAAGATGGCAGCAACAGCCCAACAAAAAAAGTACCTGTTTCTCTCTCTATAATTCTTAAATACTGAGATAGTTGGATGTACAGTCACAAGTTTGCAGGGGGGTAGGATAGTGCCCCCCTTATTTATCTCCTGCTAGGGAACCCTGGGACTACTCCCATTGGACATATTAACACATTGCTCACATGCTGTGATGAGCACTATTGCTGTATTGTTGGTGCATTTGCACTTCAGTGCCGTAACTAACCACGGCCGTGTCTGGGTGCAGTAGGATATGAACTCAGGCCCCTGCAGCTCCCAGAATAGATTCCTGATGTGTGTGCAACGAAAACTTTCCCTGCTCTGCTGCTTGAGATAAGGCGGGCCCCTAGAGGGTGCAGGCTTGGGTGCGATCATACCCCCCAGTAGTTACGCCACTGTCAGTGTTCCATGTACATTCTGTGAGTCTCCTGCCATGTGCCAGGCCATGGGCAGTCTTCCTAGTCTGACCCTTTAGGAGAACTAAAGCTTAACTAAAGAAATACACAGAAATGTTGTACATTATGTTTTGGGCTTCTGTACCAGCCCAAGGCAACAACAGCCATTTATCAGTAAAGATCTGTGTCTCCAAAGATGCCCCAGTAGCTCCCCATCTTCTTTTCTGCTGATTCACTGCACATGATCTGTGCTGCTGTCACTTACTGAGCTTAGGGACCTACTCACAATATACAGTACACATAGAATAGAAATGTCACAATATAAGGCTGATTAGTAATTAATACAGATAATTACTACATGGCAGCACAGAAACCAGTGCAATTAGCATCAGAATTTAATAATCAGCCCTGTAGCTTCAGCTTATATTACAGACCAACCTCATTTTCTGCTGGATAATTAGTGACGAGCCCTAAGCTTAGCTTCTCAACAGCTGCTCAGAGCCCACTGAGCATGTGAGTGTCACAGACACTTTTCAAGATGGTGACCCCCTGCGACAAGTTTGAAGTCCTGGATCATTGCTGCTATTGACAAGCTGAAACTTTAGGCTGGGGCAATAAGTTCAGTATATAAAATAGGGCATTTTTAGCTATATACATTTTTAGGGTTTAGTTCTCCTTTAAAGACAGACCTGGAAGCACACAGGCACACTAGCCTTTAAGAAGCAATATAAGCAACAAATAGAGCTGAGTAAATCACAAGGGAACAGAGTTATCAATTAGGGACTGCACGTAAGAATACATGGCAAATTATAGGGAAATGCCGTCCACTGTCCTGAAGTCACCATGGCTGAGCCACAACACTAAATGACCTTCGTGTTCCTTCAGTTCACCTTCAGTGCACTCTGTTGAAAGGGAACCATGCCTTAAGCAGGAGATAATTCCAGGGTTTTCCTAGTGGGTGTTGCTAGACACATCCATATTGCATGTTATTGGCACCACATGCTCAGGAATGACCCCACACTACTACTACTGCTGCTGCACTTTCCCCTGATTTATTCAGTGGGTCCATCCAAACTTTACAAATACTTTAGCCTCAGGCAAATATCATCCTAGCAGGTAGGTTTCCCTTACTCTTTATTTACCAGGGAGCTCTGTTTAGAGCAGTGATTCCCCTAGTTACTCACGAGCAACATGTTGCTCACCAACACCTTGGATGTTGCTCCTAGTGGCCTCAAAGCAGGTGCTTATTTTTCAATTCCAGGCAAGTTGCAAGTTTTGGTTGTATAAAAAACATGTGTACTGCCAAACAGAACCACTTGTAGGCTGCCAGTTCTACATAGGGGCTACCAACAGCCAATCACAGTCCTTTTTTGGCACCCTAGGAACTTTTTGCATGTTTATGTTGCTCTCCAACTTATTTTACATTACATTTGGCTCACAGGTAAAAAAGGTTGGGGACCCGTGGACTAAAGGCACCTGGTTTGTCTATTTCTATGGCAGAAAAATAAAACCCCAAAAAAAGTAAACGTGGAACTGTCTGAACAATTGTGCAGGAAACACAGAGCGACAGATGGGAAAGAGGAGAAAGACAGGTGGGCTGACAGATATGTTTTTTCTTTTCCTACTTTTACATTCATTAGATTTGCGGCTGCTCGGTGCTGTCTGGGGGTCTTGACTAAAGCAAAATAATGATAAAAGCTATAAAGAGTGAAGTGTGCTTATTGGAATAGTGTGTGCCGTTACACATAGACCTCTAACCCCATCATGCCGCTATTTATACCATGGTCTGTGCATAGCTGAGTCTGATTGGATCTGGCAGAATCAAGGCAGATCAGTGCATGGCCACAAATTACCCAGAGATTATATCCGGGGCCAGTCTGGATACAAGCAACTACTTTTTTTGTACATACCACATAGAAGATATACGTTACCATGCACATGATATGCAGTACAAAGATACAACAGTTAAAGGGAATATACGAGTTGATGTGTTTTTATCCAGAGTGATTGTCTGAGCAGTGTCAGCGTATTGGGACACTCTGACCTTCATAAGAGCTGCTGAACAGAAAGTCTGGTATTAGCAGTCTAAAACTGCCTGAACCTGCTAATATCTCAGAAACAACTCAAACTGTAAATCGCAAAAGTGCTCATAGTAGCACTTTGAGTAACTTTATATCGATTCAGGATGATTCAGGAATACTTCAGTGTGGAAGTGATTATTCATGGAGAATAGGAAATCTGGATGTGATGCCGGACAGTCTGGTGCTAGATTTGAGGCTAATCATGCATTGGCTGCAGAGATCTGTAAATGGGGAGAATGATATATTGATGACACTTGTGCTATTGGCTAGGGGAGACACCCCCTTCTGGAGTTGCCGAGGGCATCACAAGCTAGAAATTATACCCAGAATTTTTTTTACAATTATATTTTTCACTTATTTATAACGAGCCAAACATGACAGATGCAAAAGCAAATTCTGGAATCTTCCTTTTTTCACACCTCCAGGATGTTTTGCACAGTCTTTTGCACATTCTGCTATTATTAGTCATTTTTTCACATCTGCCTTTCTTTTACACATCGCTCTTATTTCACACCTGTATTCAAATCATTTCATTTCAACTCCTTGTTAAAATACATGGCAATGATATACATCTGAAATAAGGAAAAAAAGGGGGCCCTTGGATTTGCAGGAGTCCTGGAGCCCCAATATGAGGGGTAACATGATGTAAAAACCTGTGCCTCTCCATTTATAATGAGAGACACAGAGATCACAGTTAGTTCCAACCTACTGTTACATTCAGCGTTCTTTACCAAGAAATTGCTATTTTCAGTGTGTATTTAATAGCTGAAAGCAAGCTAGCAATTCTCTGATGCATTACATAGTTAGTTCCACTCCGGACCAGGGAAGGAGGGTTCAGTTTTTTAGTAGAATTCAGAGAACTCAGAATTGTATGTGAATATGTAGTAGGTGATCTATTTTTGGGGAGACTGAGCCTCACTAAGTCATCATTGTTCTCTTTTTATGCCAATTCTTATCCAATAAGTCATTCTAGTGTCCCACAATCAGCTGCTTGCCATTTAGGTGACATGAGTCACAAAATCAATATGACTGTCTATTAATATGCAGCCACCAACAAGCATGCCCTCAAAACTGCAGCCTCTTGGGCACCAGAGGTTCATAAACAGGTATAACTAATTTAAATAGGAAGAAAAAAGAGGTACACTCCAAAAGCCTTCATTCATGGAGTACATTTCCCCAACCTCCACTAAGGTGTTCTCCATACCTTAGAGTCAAAGTTTTTAGTTTACATTAGGTTTCTATGGAGGCCTCCTACCTCCTACCTTCACCAGCATTCACTCTCTCCATGAAGTAGACAGTGATCCCCAACCAGTGGCTCGTGAGCAACATGTTGCTCACTGACCCCTTGGATGTTGGCCTCAAAGCAGGTGCTTTTTTTAAATTCTTGGCTTGAAGGCAAGTTTTGGTTACATAAAAACCAGTTGTACTGTCAAATAGAGCCTTTTGTAGGCTGCCAGTCCACACAGGGGCTACCAAATAGCCAATCATAGCCCTTATTTGGCACCTCCAGGAACTTTTTTCATGCTTGTGTTGCTCCCCAACTGTTTTTATAGTTGATTGTGGCTGACGGGTAAAAAAGGTTGGGAACCCCTGAAGTAGAGACTAAAGAGCTGCTGCTACCATTGTATCACAAGTATTACACCCATAACATGACTGGGGCAGTAGAAACACATTCCTCCTACAAGTAGCGATGCACCGAATCCATGATCCGGTTCAGGATTTGGCCAGGATTCAGCCTTTTTCAGCAGGATTCAACCGAATCCTTCTGCCTGGCTGAACCGAATCAGAATCCTAAATTGCATATGCAAATTAGGGGCGGGAAGGGAAATCACATGACTTTTTGTCACAAAACAAGGAAGTAAAAAATGTTTCCCCTTCCCACTCCTAATTTGCATATGCAAATTAGGATTTGGATTCAGTTCGGTATTCGGGCGAATCTTTCGCAAAGGATTCGGTGCATCCCTACCTAGAAGGCATTCATTGCTTTTTAGAACAATGATCCTCAACCAGTGGCTTGGGGGCAACATGTTGCTCAACAACATCTCGGATGTTGCTCCCACTGGCCTCAAAACGGGTGCTTATTTATTTATTTGTGGCTTAGATGCAAGTTTTGGTTGTATAAAAAAGAAGTGTACTGCCAAACAGAGTCTCCTTTAGGGTGCCAATTTACATAGAGGCTACCATATAGCCAATCACAATCCTCACTTTGTACCCCCAGGAATATTTTTTGTGTGTGTGCTTGTGTTGCTCTCCAACTCTCTTTACATTTGAATGTGGCTCATGGGTAAGATTGGAGTCCTCTACTTTAGAGCATGTCGATTCTTACACATTCCCTACACTGTCTTAAGTTTACAGGGCAAGTTGTGGGGGTTAAAGAGAGATGCCTATTTTTTCTGGTTCCTTTGGTCAGTAAATGTCCTTGTAAGTGACTTATAACTAATCATAACAAATATATATTATCAGTGTTTATGTTAAAAATACTGCACCACTGTGCTGCCTTTTTGGCATCGCATTTTATTGCAATCCATAATATATATGATAATTATTATAGGACAGCCCACAACCTTCCTTATACAGCATTTGGTGTTACCGTCCCTCAATGGCGTCTGTCATCAGTGTTTCTGTATGTGAGTGGGAGTGGAAAGATAAAAGAAAATAACCAAATCCCAGATAAACTGCCTTTACCAAGCTCCTGTCTCCTCTTGTCACCTGTTCTGTGTCTCTTCTCGCTCAACATTTGGTGCGGTGAGAAGGATTAGCAGGGACTGCTCCCAATGACAGATTGCAAAGCTCTGTGATCTTCTCCTCAGCTAAAAAATAAACTAATGGAAAGGATTATGAGAAGCTTCCTGGCTGCTTAGAACATGTTTAGAGCAGGGCAAGTCCAGCAATGCATTTCACTGAAAACTGCAGCTTATAGTTACTGTGATGATTATTAAAGTGGTTGTTCACCTTTAAATTTAGTATGATGTAAAGAGTGATATTCTGAGACAATTTGCAATTGGTTTTCTTTTTTTATTATTTGTGGCTTTTATTGTGTATTTATTTAGCTTTTTATTCAGCTGCTCTCCAGTTTGCAATTTCAGCAATCTGGTTGCTAGGGTCCAAGTTACCTTAGCAACCATGCATTTATTTAAAAAAGAGACTAGGATACATATAGGAGAGGGCCTGAAAATAAAGATGAATAATAAAAAAAGTATGTATATGGAGATTAGAGCAATATGTGCTCTAGATCCTATTGGACATTCAATTTTCTTAAAGGTCCAGCAAATAAAAAAAAATCATCATGATGAAACCACCTCAGTGACTATTAATTAATGTGAAGAAAAGGTACTAAACCATGAGCTGTTCTTGCCTATATCATGTTATACATTTAAATATTTAATTGGGAGGGACTTGTATGTTGACTTGTACATAACAGCCAATGGAATAAGTGGTAGGCAAATGTTAGTTTGTGATTTTTGGCATAAAACTGCTAACAGCAAAGTAACCAGGCAGCATTAATCATAGCTGCTTCCTATAACCTGACCAAACTGGCAGTGAATAAATGACAGGGTCGGACTGGTTCATTGGTAGAGTAGGTAAAATCCTGCTGGGCACTGGCACTGGATATCACTTCCCCTGCCATCGACATGCTCTGTTTCCTTGTACCAGAGGGGTGGGTGAAGGATAAAGTGTGTGGTGTTAGGGGAGGAAGGGGGCTTTGTCAGTTGCGGTGTGCAGTGACACTGATGGAAACTGGAAGGGTAGGCACATCAAAGTCACGTACTTGAAGGACCTAGGTACCCCAGTCTGACACTGATAAAATAAAGGAACTACATTTGTCATGGTACCGCTGTAAGATTAATGTCACAATGGTGTACATTCAAGAGTTTTAAAGCCATTATCTGCATTGTGACCAATTGCCTTCTGAATACCAATTTATTGTGCCTGTCTTTCGGGAGACACTCAAGATACCAATCAGCAGACTCTATTGATTAATTGATTCATTCATTCATTAACCTTTAAACTGATAATATGACATTTGTGTTATGTACTAAGAGGCCATTCTAAAATTCCCTCACTTGCTGGCCAGCTGTCAACCCTGACCTGGCACGGCCAGGGCAGCCATCAGGGGGGGACAGGGGGAGAGTTGTAGGGAGCCCGAGGGTAAGGGGGGCCCTGCCACGCCACACTTACTAGATTAGCCGGGCCCCCCATCTTTCTGAGAGCTGCTGACTTCGGGAAGGCATGGACGTTTAAGGGGCCCTGGCCACCAATGTTCTCATAATGTGGGGGGGGCACTGGCCACCAATTTTTCTTTTCTCATGTGGGGTCCTAGCCACCAATATTTTTTAATAGTGGGGGCCTTGGCCACAAAAGTTTTTTTATAGGGGGCCCTGACCACCAATATATTATTATTTTTTATTAACATGTGGAACCCTAGTCACCAATGTTTTTTTCGTTTTTTTACTGTGTGGTGAGGGTGGACCTGTGGGGGTGGGTAGGGTGGACCTGTAGGTGGGGCTTGCGGTGGGTGCAGCCAAGGGGGCCCAGGAAATTTTGTCGGATGGGACCCTGCGATTTCTGATGGTGGTCCTGGGCACGGCCATCGTTTATTAAGAGCTTCAAGTTGCGTTGCACCTACACTTCCCTGCGGCACAGTGAATACAATCTGGGCTGTGTTTGCTGCTGCTATCCCTTGTAATTGAACTCATAACGATCCACCCATAAGTGTTTTCACAGTCCATCTTGCTAACCAAAATGTTGCCTTTTTTGAGATGTACAGCAGTATGCTGTATTACACTTCTCCTCAAGACCTCTGCATATTTTTAGATTGAACAGATGTTCATATGTGTGTATATCTGTTCATCAAGCACCTCACATCCCAGCCTGCCCTGTAATTTCATATGCACCTTACAAAGGAGCTTTATTTGTTCAAGGTGCAGAGTATTGCTGTATCCCAGACACAAATGGTCAGTGAAGGACACTTAAGGGTACAATTTAGCATTTGAATCCAGGACATTGTTAAATTACCTCTAAATTAAGAGGTGCACGCAGGAGTGTAACATCATGTGCCTGGGCCCCACCCCAGTTCCATGCACATGGTTCTTAGCATAACTTGATGTGCACTCCTAATTCACTGCCCTTCTCCTACAGCTCTCCTTAGTGCTCTACCAGGCCATGTCACATCACAAGGTGGGACCAGAGGGTGCAGGTCAGTAATGTGTATGGGCGGGGTGAGGATGTTTGGGGAGGGGCAGTGATGCAAAATGTGATGGAGTATTAATGTATGTGGCCTATCCTTGGGCGATAAACCCTAGATATAGGCAGGGATTGGGCCAAGGGCGGAATGACAGGTAGTTACAGATATAACAGCAAATACACGACTACTATCTTTGCCCCTGTTTTAATTTCCAAAATGTTGGGAGATATGTTACTGTTCAGGTGTATGCCACATCTTCCCTGCCTTCCTCATTCTGCTCACAGGATCACTTCTTGTATATTACATCTTTTCTGCTTTCATCATTCCACTCACAGGATCACTTACTGTATTGTACCCTACATTTTACCTGTCATTCTCATTCTGCTCACAGGATCACTTCCTGCATCCTCCATCCTCCATCTTCTCTGTCATACTCATTCTGCTCACAGGATCACTTCCTGCATCCTCCATCCTCCATCTTCTCTGCCATCCTCATTCTACTTGCAGGATTACTTCCCATCTCATTCATCTCACTTCATCCCCACCATCCTCATTCTGCTCACAGGATCACTTCCTATATCTCACCGCTTCCTTTCAGGGCTTGAGACTATACATAAAAATACAAAAATATTTGAAGGTTCTTTTTATATAAGAACAAAACATATTCAACATTCAGCCCAGTAACTATTAAAGTAGAAAAAAAACCCATTTGAATAAAACTAAGCAGAGACAGAGTCCCGGTTATAGAAAATCTAAGACCTAAGTGAATCTGTTCTGCTATTATGAACTGATTAGCACTGCATTGAGAAGCAATCTTTATTAACCCCATTTATTTCTCAGGCTTATTATCAGGCTCCCATTAGCCAAAACCTTACACCCGCCAAATGATTCCCCAGCCCTGCGGCAAAGCTCACCCAGTGTAAGTAGGTTACTATTTCTGTTTGACAGATCACTCCTTTCATCCCCTCCCAGTGGCTGCTGCAGAGAGCCATTTCTCCTTCACTGCTGCATTATTAAACACCTCTCCTCACCCCGCAGGGTCATGTCACATACTCTTCTAGCAGCAGTCACATTTTTTTTGTAATCTGTTTTTATTTAAGGTGGTTTCACAGTGACATTAAAAAAATCAGCCACCATCGGAAGCGTAGGACTAACACACAGCCATGTTGTCCTGTGTAAAAACATTGTAGCCCACAGTCACATCCCATGACAACCCTGTCTAAAGTAGAGATTTTCTATCCTCTCCATCACTTTCCTAACAACGTATAGCAATCAAGGGGGCATAATAATAAGATTTGATTAATGTTTCCCTATAGGGCACCACTGGGAATATTTATATGTTATCCTATACACGGGTTAGACTGGGGGAGAAGCCCAAGATGCAACTGCAGTTAATTTTCAAATGTTTACTCCACAGTGTATGACCTAGGGCTGGCTATCTTTATTCCCTGCCATAGTCTTTAAAGGGTTCATCTCTGAATTAACTGTTAGTATAATGTAGAGAGGGATATTCTAAAACAATTTGCAATTTTTTTTCATGTTTTATGATTTGTGGTTTTTGAGTTATTTAACTTTTTATTCGGCAGTTTCAGCTATCTGGTTGCTAGGGTCCAAAATACCCTAGCAACCATGCATTGATATGATCCGAAACTGGAATATGAATAGGAGAGGCCTGAATAGAAAGATAGATTACAAAAAGTAGCAATAACAATACATTTGTATTGTTACAGAGCTTTTGCTTTTTAGATGGGGTCAGTGACTACTTTTTATTACTCGTATTTCTATTCAGGCCTCTCCTATTGATAGCGAACAAGGAGTTTAGAGCAGGCACAAATAAGGCGAATAAAATCAAGTACTGCAGCAACTTTATTTACATAGACATAGAGGCAACCTTATGCAAATTGTGTTAAGAACACTTAGGGGGTTATTTATTAAAGGTTGAGTTGTATTTTACCTGAAAAATTTGAATTTTTGATGGTATTTTTCAGTCAAAACGCAAATTTTTGGGTTAAAGATTTTTTTTGGGGCTTTTTAAAAAAAACAACTAAATTTTTTGAGATTTATGAAGCTGGAAATGGCTCGAATATTAAAATACTCCAGCTAAAACTTGTTGAGGTCATGTAGAAGTCAATGACAGAGGCCCTTTGAAGTATTTGAAGATGTTTGTAACCTTCATGTAACCTTGTTATTTGTTTTTTTTTTGGGTGCGTTGAAAACTCAATTAATTTGAGTATTCATATCTTTTAACCCAAATTCACTGATTATAGTTTTTCCCATTTAAGTTTTTTCATAAATCAGAAAACATTCGAGTTAATTTGAGGTATAAAAAAAACCTCACAAACTCGACCTTTGATAAGCTAAAAAAACCTATTGCTCCATAATGCTACAATTTTATTGTTATTTTTACTCATTATTCAACTTATCTCTCCTATTCATATTCCAATCCTTCTTTCAAACCACTGCCTGGTTGCTAGGATCGTATGTACCCAAGCAACCATAGCTGCTGAAACTCCAAACTGGAGAGCTGCTGAACTAGGTATGCCACCTGTCTGGATTTCCAAATTAGGAAATCCTGACAGGATATTTGAAGGGGAACCAAACCCTTAATTATAAAACCCATACCCCCCAACCCTACAAAGACCTCTCTCCATGCTCCCCCACCCCCCAGCCTAGCTGTTTCCTTTGGTAAATGCCTCTAACTCTTTACTTTCCTCTCTTTGCAGATTCAGCGCAGTGGAGCTCACGGGCGCCATCTTCTTCTCTTCGGTCTAGTGCCGTATCGCCGCATGCGCAGTTGGAGCAGTCTTCGGGTATCTGGCAACTGCGCACATACCGAAACTGACGGAAATTGCCGAAGCCCCAGAAGAAGACCCAAAGATTACTGAAGAGCCAGAAGATGGTGCCTGTGAGCTCCACTGAGCTGAATCTGCAAAGAAGTAAAGAGTTAGGGGCATTTAGCAAAATCTAGGCTGGGGGGGAGCAGGGAGGAGGGACTATATATGGTAGGGGTTTTTATAATTAAGGGTTTGGTTCTCCTTTAAGTGAATGACATGGCGATCAGCCAATCTCTGATCACCCCTGCTGTCAACCAGCACCCTACCCTCGATGTCACCCTGCCCACCCCCCCTCCTGCCCATATTCCCAAAACAATAAAGGTGGTAACCCTATGCTGAACAAAATAATTTAAAAAACAATCATTGATTAAAAAAATGAAGACCAATTGCACATTTTCTGCAAATATCCCTCTCTACATGATACTAAAAGTTAATGCAAAAGTGAACAGCCCCTTTAAAGTGAATGCTGAACTTACATTTTCAGTGTCACTGCCTATGAAACCCTTTGCATAGTGTAAGGGAGAACTATCTAGCTAGAAAGCTTCAGAATTACAGCACGTTAAAAAGAACTGAGACAATGTTCGTATTTACTTTGATTAGTATTATCATTGTATTTAATGTGAGTTGCATTTTGAGGTTAACTAACCTACATGGCTCGCCCTCGTCAGTTTCTCGTGCTCGTGACAGCAAAGGTTAACATTGATCAATATGGCTCATAAAATAATAAATGGCACGCATAGCTCATCTCTCCATCCAGCATTTACATTTAGTACTGAGCAACCCCCGAAATATACAGTCTGCAGTTTTTGATGTTTCCATGGCAACAGTGGGTCAGATGAACCCCACCTCAGCATTTTGGGTTGGCGTTGGCTGCTTTAATTGGCTTCCCAATATTGATCGTGTACCAAGTTTAGCAGGCGCAGGATGCTGATGCTGGCGGATTCTTCCTTTTGTGGGAGTGAGTGTGATGCTCACTACATTCTCAGAGGTCATCTTCAAAGAGAAGTTTCTGTAAGAAGCCCAGGCAGCCGGGAAGATTAGAGAAGAGACTACAGCTGAATCTGTTCCTCGTATCCATTGTGTTCCCTCTAGCTCTAACGGGATTTTCATCATTATCTCCTTTTTCTCTCACCTTAATTTTTTTACCTTTTTATTTAACTGTCTTAGAAATGGGGGTGGGGAGGGCAGCAATAACCATTAATAGCAAAGCTGAAATTAATTTAAATGATATCTATAAATCTAAAATAGAACTGCCACTGAATTACATTTTACAGGACTGAAAAATGACAGCACCTCTATAAAATAAACCAGCCTTATATGTTGCTGGTAGTTTCCATGTTAAAAGCCTTTCCAAACGTATCCTCTTTGCTCCCTAGTGCGGTGACTTTGAGACGGTTGGTCTTTCCCTTGTCTGTGGGAAGTACTCAGCTCTGACAGCCAGGAGGCGTTGTTGTGTTCAGATGTCATCTTGTGATGTTGCTCTTCTCTGACAATGAAGTGAGTGAGAGCAGAAGAGTCACCTGACTCCTCCCTCTAAGCAGAGCAACATCTCAAGATGCTCCATTTCTCACAAATGTCATTTTCAGCTGTAACCAACAGCAGGTGGCACTGTTGCATCACATTACTTATATTAGCGTTGTAAAAACTGCTAGCATCTTGAAAACGTAAAAAAAATCAATGGAAACTGCAAAAGTGTTTAGAAGAGTGTTCTGGGCAATTTTAGACTAACTTTCAGGGTTTCCATTGACCATTTGCAGAAAGAAACACTGATTAGAACACAATGTATTACCAGCAGAAGCACCAATGACCCAGCATCCAACAATAACTTTGTACTGTATCCATAAACTTGCCAATCTGGATATTGTTTCCATGTATTATAACCTCTCATTTTTAACATATAAGTGGAAGGGAGAAATTGTCATTTAATTGAGGATCATTATGACAAATTACACAGATATATGACCTGTTATCAGGACCGCCATCAGAAATCGCAGGTCCCCATATGACAACATTTCCTGGGCCCCCTGGGCTGCACCCACCGCAAGCCCCACCTACAGGTCCGTCCCCCACCCCACAGGTCTGCCCCCATCACACAGTAAAAAAACAAAAAGAATATTGGTGGCTAGGGTTCCCACATGTTAATAAAAAATAAAAAGATATTGGTGGTCAGGGCCCCCATAAAAAAACATTTGTGGCCAGGGCCCCCCATTAAAAAATATTGGTGGCTAGGACCCCACATGAGAAAAAAAAATTGGTGGCCAGGACCCCCTCCCCCACATTATGAGAAAATTGGTGGCCAGGGCCCCTTAAACGTCCATGCCTTCCCGAAGTCAACAGCTCTCAGAAAGATGGGGGCTAATCAAGTAAGTGTGGCGTGGCCGGGCCCCCCTTACCCACGGGCCCCCTACAACTCTCCCCCCTGTCCCCCCCTGATGGCTGCCCTGCCTGTTATGCAGAATGCTTGGGACCTGGCGTTTGCCATATAAGGGATTTTTCCGTTATTTGTATCTCCATAATTTAAGTCTATTTAAACATTAAACAAAGCAAATAGGCTGGTTTTGCTTCCAATAAGAATTAATTATATCTTAGTTGTGATCAAGTACAATTTACTGTTTTATTATTACAGAGAAAAGGGAAATCATTTTTAAAAGTGAGAATAATTTGATTAAAATGGAGTCTGCCTTTCTGTAAATCAGAGCTTTCTGAATAACGGGTTTCCAGATAATGGATCTCATACCTGTATCAGGTACATGTTAGTCAAAGTATGCAAATATACAGTACCTGATAGGACATGGGTATTGTTAATGTGCAGATGTGGGAGAAATTTCAGTGAATTCCCAGAAAATGTTGATTCAAGTCAAACATATTAATGAATTCACTTCCTCTATTCACTGACCAATCGAAATGTATAGCTCCTATCTATTATCCAATCATACCTCTGCCTGTTGTTATACCTTTATTGTGCGACTTATTAGCAGAAGTTAGAAATTCGCACCTGAATGGGTGCAACATACAGGGCATTCTATTGAGCTGCTTGCTTTGAAGTACGTCATTATGAGTCTATAGATAGTATATCATATATTGTTCATTTTATTCTTGCCCTGTATCATGTGTATATGCTTTTTTTTACGTATCTCAGTATTACGTATCAGCCCAATAGCAAGCAAAGCAGAACAGTATTATCTGAACAGGCTGAAGGATCTTGCGTCAGTGCCATCCCCCAGAGGGTACAATGGTATGGATTGAGTGGTTACACTGTATGACCTTCTTCCGCTCTTCACTTTATAGGTCTGGGGTGAGCTGCTTCTAGGCATCCATTACAAATCCATTTATTCCCACTTATGGTCAGAAGGGCGGTAATGTCACAAACTGTTCATAGGAGCTGCGGTATTATATGTACTGAGGCCTGAGCCCGATACCTAGACCAAACGAGTGAACGTCTTCACGCAGGACATATGATATTAAACAACAAAGCTCATATTTAATGTATGACAGATTTTATATATTGAGTCATGTTTCCAAGAAAAGAGTCGGGTCAGGAATGAAGCTGTTTCGGAAATGTTCCAAATGCAAATGCTGTAGTAAAAGTCTTGTTATGTAGCTATAATCCATCAAGGCATGTAGTCTGTTATCCGGAAACCCAGAACGCTCTGGATTATGGGAAGGCCAGCTCCCATAGACTCCATTTTATCCAAATTTTAACAAATGATTTCCCTTTTTCTCTGTAATAATAAAACAGTAGCTTGTACTTGATCCAAACTAAGATATAATGAATCCTTATTGGAAGCAAAACTAGCCTGTTGGGTTTATTTAATGTTTAAATGTTTTTTTAGTAGACATAAATTATGGAGATCCAAATTACTTAAGATCCCTTATCCGGCAAATCCCAGTTCCCAAGTATTCTGTATAACAGGTCCTATACCTGTGTAATTTGGCATAATGATCCTCAATTACATAATTTTTTTTAGTAGACTTAAGGTATTAAGATCCAAATTATGGAAATATCTGTTATTCAGAAAACCCCAGGTCCAGAGCATTCTGGATAACAGGTCCCATGCCTGTATCAGTAATACTGACACACTAATGGAATCAGAGATGGTCTAAAACAAAATGGGGCCCTATAAAATAGCAGTTTGTGGAAACTTTTGTTTTACAGCCTGTGCAGGGTATTACCCAGACACATGGGCACAGTTTTTTTTTGAAGGGGAACTAAAGTCTAAAATAGAATGATGCTAGAAATTTTGTATTTTGTATACTAAAATTAAACATGAACTTACTGCACCAGAAGCCTAATTAAACAAATGATTTATGTTTTCAAAGTTCATCTTGTAACTTTGCAAGACCAAGACTGTGCACATCATCATCATCATCATCATTTATTTATATAGCGCTATGCTCAATGTGGTCTGTGCTTCAGTTGGGAGGTTAAGTTTAGGGATTGTCATAAATGATCAAAACAGCACAAGTCAAATAATTTCTGCCATGGAAGCCGTTACAGCAAGACTGATTAATAATCAGAATATACAGAATATACAGCCTATACAGGGTCTACGGATACAAATCTCTACACAGTCATCGCCTGCTTTATAGGGAAACAAACAAAGCTGCTCAAGGTCAGGGAAGTAAGGTGAGGTTGCCCCCTGTGGTTTGAAAGTGTAATTGTTTCCTTGCAGAGCAGTTAGGGACCATTTCCTATCCACAACAGTCAGAACAAGTAAAACGAAAGGGGAATTTCACTGCATCCAGTAAGGTTTCTTATAAAAACGGTACACATTTTTTTAATTAAAGTATATTGGAGATAGGGAAAGTAAAACTGGGAATTTATTTTTTTGCCTTTACATCCCCTTTAAGGTGCCAAAATATAGCAGAGGGTGTAGGTACAAAGAGTGCGGGATAGAAGGTATAGTAGGGCATGTAGCAAGAATAGGGCAAGATGGGGTCAGCAAGGCAAGGAAGTGTAGGACAACCTGTGTCCTGATAATATTACAAGCCAGAGGTAAGAGGAATTGTTGCACAATAACATTCATGCTGGAAACCTGGTTCAGGCACGTCACTATATCTGGTCTTCAGTAAAATACAGCTAAAATAAATGAGAGAAACAAGAAGACTGTATCAAGTCATTGAGGGTCAGATGCGTGGGCACAATCATTTAATGATAATCTTGTAGGAGGTATGTTTGTGCTTCTAACACAAGAGCCGAGGTGCTTATCCACAACATTAACTTGTCTCTGGCAGCTGTTTCTGCACAGGTACAGTTGACTGACTGGAAATGTTGGCTGATATGGATAAGAAATGGTTTACACAAAAGTGTGGTTTTACTGTCTGTTCATATCAAATGGTCTTCAAGCACCAGACATATTTGAGACACTGAGAAGAGAACAAGCACTCTCTACAGCAGCGATCCCCAACCTTTTTTACCCATGAGCCACATTCAAATGTACCATATATACTCGAGTATAAGCTGTCCCGAGTATAAGCCGTGGTACTTAATTTTACCTCCAAAAACTGGGAAAGCTTATTGACTCGAGTATAAGCCGAGTATAAGCCTAGGGTGAGAAATGCAGCAGCTTCTGGTAAGTTTCAATCAAAAAATTGAGGGTTTCTGCTCCCATTGGAGGTGCCGGGGCGTCTCGTTTTTGGACGCTGACGTCCATTCTTGGATGCCGGCGACTATTTTTGGACCCCGGTGACTATTCTTAGACGCCGGCATCTATTCTTTTTGCGCTTGACCCGAGTATAAGCCGAGGTAGATTTTTTCAGCATATTTTGGGGGCTGAAAAACTCGGCTTATACTTGAGTATATACGGTAAATAGATTTTGTAGCAACACATGCACCAAATAAGGCAGCCCTTATGTGGACTGGCAGCCTACAGGAGACTCTGTTTGGCAGTACATCTGGTTTTTAAACAACCAAAACTTGCCTCCAAGCCTGGAATTCAAAAATAAGCAGCTGCTTTGAGGCCACTGGGAGCAACATCCAAGGTGTTGGGGAGCAACATGTTGCTCATGAACCAATGGTTGGGGATCACTGTCCTATAGCATCTCTACTCATGCTCAGTGGCATAGATGGTATTATACTATCCGTAGGTTTGCCTATTGACCCTTGTTCTCCCCACATGTGCATATTGGGTATTGGACTATCCATAGGTTTGCCTCTTGGGCACTTTACTCATGTTCATATTCTGTTGGATTTCAACTATTGCATCTAAAGAAGCTAAACGTTGCTGCTAAATTTAAATTTAAATGGTCGGTTTCTCCTGGTTTGGTAAAAGAGCTCAACTATCTGAGTTTCTGTATACATTTGACCTTTCTTTTTAATATTCAGGTTCCAGACTTTGGCCTTTTTACTAATTACTACTGACTGTGGTATGACCATTGCTAGTTTTTTGTCTTTATTTGAGCCATGTGTTCTGGCCTTGCTGTTAAAAAGGTTGCTCACCTTTAAATTAACTTTTAGTGCAATGTAGAGAGCGATAATCTAAGACAATGGGCAGTTGGTTTTGAGTTTTAATTATTTGTGGCTTTTGAGTTATTTCGCTTTTTATTCTGCAGCTCTCCAGTTTACAATTTCAGCAATCTGGTTGCTAGTGTCCAAATTACTCTAGCGTCCATGCATTGATGTAAATAGGAGAATGCATGGAGATGGCATAGGAGAATATGCATAGTAGGGGGCCTGAATAGAAAGATGAAAAATATAAAGTAGCAATAACAATACATTTGTCGCTTTACAGAAGGGTTGTTTTTTTGGATGGGGTCAGTGACCCCCATTTTAAAGTTGAAAAGAGTCAGAAAAAGAAGGCAAATAAGTAAAGAAACTATAAAAAATAAATACTGAAGACCAATTGAAAAGTTGCTTTGCATTAGCCATTCTATAACATACTAAGAGTTAACTAAACAGTGAACCATCACTTTAAGCTCAGTCCATGGAGTGATCATGAGCTGGTGGATTGTGCAGCTTAGATGGGGCTTCACCTTGTTGAGAAAGGGATCCAAAGCAGACAAAGATGAGGACACCAAAAACCCTTCAGTTCCCTGTTGGCTATGTTAGTTAAGTAAGCTGTTTTCTACATAATATCTGAATGTACATAATTATTCAGATACATTATTACATAGTCATGCTTCCATATGAATGTATCCCTTTGTTCTCTTCTTCCCTGTTTCTTTCCTTTCCTTCTTTTTTTTTTTGCTATGGTGTTTCCAGTGTTAAAAGTGGAAATCAATAATATGTAATAATAAATATATTGCTGGTATTGCTGGAAATTAGTATTTCCCATTCATTTGTCTGCCTTCCCTGCCAGCCACATCACTGACGCCAAGTGATAAATGCATATGGATCTCTGATTGGTGGACCTGTATGCATATATTAATGCTGGCATTGGGAAAGACACAGGGATGCCATTACTAAACAAGAATTATCTCACAGACTAAAGGAAGAAAATATATTTATGAAACAAACTAAGAGGTTATGCTTCCCCTTTCAGATTCTTATTATGTCTATAAACATTACATAGATATTATAAGCATCTACCATAGTTACTATTAATCAGAAAATACATGAAATATTGAGTCAGCAGCCACTGACCACAGCTTTATATAGCAAAGTAACTCAGTTCTGGGGATTACAAACAGATCCAACCTTTATGTTGTCCTCAGCTGCCAACGCTACATCTGTTCCCAGCCCCGCTGCCAGCACTGATACAGCACATAATGTAGTTAGTGTAATCAGTACACAGACTTTTGGATGACAGGATCCAGTCTGTGCATCAATGTGAAATCTGCTCCTATGATTAATGTATTTTTATCACCAAGCATTTAAAAGAAGTAAGTGACAAAGGAAAGGCGATGGGTAGGTTAGCGATCTGCTAGAGAACTAATTGGGATTTAGAACCAGCCATCTACCCTTAAAGGAGAAGGAAAGCTCGCAAAGCAGTTTATTGCCAATAGATTAGCTAAAATAGTGCAACACTTTATTATTTATTCTGCAGAATGCTTTAACATACCTCAGCTCTAGAAGCTCTCTCTGTTTGTTTAGGATAGCAGCTGCCATATTAGCTTGGTGTGCCATCACTTCCTCAGATTACAGCAGGGAGGGGAGGAGAGAGGGGGAAATGGAGGGGGAGAGGGAGAGGGAGAGAGAAGCAAACTGAGCATGCTCAAGCCCTAGCCCTGGAGGTTTATGCTGAAAACAGGAAGTCTGATACAGAAACCCATGAGTACACAATAGAAGAAAATAAATGTGGTGTTTTGTTTGAAAGAGAACTCAGAGCAGCATTACTTTGAGGGTTTACTGGTGTATTTATATAGACCTTTCTGATAAAGATTACTTAATTTTAGCCTTTCCTTCTCCTTTAAGGGTAATGGCTCATGGGGTATTTTGACTGTTGGGGTGGTCGTGGTGGTTAAAACAATCCTGTCTGCTTTTTACCATTTAGGGCCAGAACTAGGCATTGTTTATCCATATATACATGTATATATTTTTCTGAATAAATAAGTAAATAAGTAATTTATGGATTATTTTGATGCACATAAAGGATAAATGGTTCAATATCCCAGGTTGCAATATCATTTAAAAATCTTTATAAATGGCAGCCTTACATAGTTCCATCATTTAAAATATCCATGTCTTAATAAATGAGTCATTAATGTCATGCAAACATCAGCAGGCAAAAGATATATAGGCAAGAGACTTGCAGGGAAAATGATTTGGCCCAAGAGTAATCATTATGCGTATATATATATCCTTTATTTATATTGTGCTGCCATGCTACCAAGATTATACATCATTCACTGTCAAAGGAGCTTACATTCTATCACATTAACACACATATCTTCAGCAGTTTGTTAATTTGCCTTTATGAAACCCACACAGACCCAGGGAGAACTTACAATCTCTTTGCGTATAATATCCTGGTTCAAATAAAACTCAAAGCAAAAGAAAAGAAAAAAAAGTTTTAGGGATTAAATGATTATGTGTTTTTTTGTAAGGCTTTTTGTTTAAGGCTGTTTTGGAGTCTGCCTTTGTCACCCCATTAGATAGATGATAGACAGATAGATGAACAATGATAGATAGATAGATAGATGACAGATAGATAGATAGATAGATAGATAGATAGATAGATGACAGACAATAGATAGATCGATCGATAGATAGATAGATGACAGACAATAGATAGATAGATAGATAGATAGATGATAGATAGATAGATAGATAGATAGATAGATAGATAGATAGATAGATGATAGATAGATAGATAGATGATAGATAGATAATATATAGATAGATAGATGCCTTATGCGCAAACAAATCTGCTTTACGCAAATTTAATATAACTTTTGCGAACCCGGAAACTGTTTAGTGACCACTTCCAATGATGGAAGACCGTTTGCGAATTTTATAGTTTATGCCAATGCGCAGTAAATGTAATAAAACTTGTTACTGAAAAAGTCGTTATGTTTGCTCCAAAAGATTGCGACACCTTCAAGCACTTCTTAAGAGTGCGCAATTACAATTCACAATGCAATAACAGTTTGAGGAACAATATTACATTGCGAGATGTGGATTTTTATTCATATTGATGCGAATTGCTTTGCTGTTTGCGACTTTAATTACATTCCCCCGTATGTGTCTTTGTTGTAAGGCTTTTTGTTTAAGGCTGTCTGTGTCTGCCCCATTAGATAGATAGACAAACAGATAGATAGATAGATAGATGATAGACAAATAGATAGATAGATTGATAGATAGATAGATGACAGATAATAAATAAATAGATAGATAGATAGATAGATAATATTTAGATAGATGGATAGATAGATAGATAGATGACAGATAATAAATAGACGATAGATAGATAGATAGATAAATAGATAGATAGATAGATAGATAGATGACAGATAATAAATAGACGATAGATAGATAGATAGATAGATAGATAGATAGAGATAGATGACTCCCTTAGTTTTATTTAAAATCTGTATTGTTCTTACTTGGGGTTGGGGGGGTGGCTTATTCAGTAGCCTGGCTAGTAAACATGAATACAGTTGGGTTAAATGTATAAATTAATAGCTTATAAGTGAAAGAACAAGTGCTAGTAGCAGTAGCGGTGAATGGAGACAGCAGAAGACAATACATGTCCTTGATCACAGGCTGATTGGAATGCACTGACCACCCTGACCCGAGCTAAGTCATTGCCAGCAGACACCATGAATATGAATTCATACTGCACACTGCTTTTCTTAATTACAGGCCCAAGTAAAGTTGGCCCAGCAGCATCCACCCGCTTACCCCATGGAAAATCCATCTGTTCCCTTGACAATCTGTCAGAAAGGAATACGCAGGCAGCTCCTGCACACTGCCTCCCAATATGTTTAATTCATATCCCATGCTATCCAGCCTCGTGCAAACGTGTGATTAATCATTTACATAATTCAGAAACCTGGAACCAGTCGGAGGAGAGAAAAAGCAGCTAAAGATGAAAAAATACACACATCTATCAAATTCGACCTTTCAGCTCCATTACATACTACATAAATAAACAACCGTATTTCCAATTTGTCATTAGTTATTAATAGTACTATCAACAGTAAGCATAGCATCTATTTTCCTGATAAGGGGTATCTTTGTAGTGTAAAGGCTACTAAAAGATATTTTAAAAATTGTACCATATCATAGAATTATTATTATCACAGCGACAATAGAAAGAAATGAAGAAGTGATTAGTTAAACAGGACTCTTTGGGGAATGGCGCTATTGTATTTCAATATTATCTGGATAATGGGCTTCTGGAGAATAAATCTGAGTAATTGTAGTAGTACCGGTATAGGATCTCTTATCCTAAAACTTAATATACAGAGAGCTCCAAATTACAGGAATGCCACCACCCGCAAAGTCCATAGTAAGCAGATAATTGATTATTTTAAAGTTATAAACTTTTTAATATTATAAACACATATTTTTTAGTGCCACAATTCTGTAGCACTGTACAACAAGAAGGTAAAAATGTAAGGGCTTATTTATGAACATGAGTGCAGTAAGCAAAGTGCAATTTCCAATGCAATTAACCATATTTACCCACAATGCAACCTCCCCCCCCCACACACACACATACCTGGCAAAATTGCAGGCATGTGTGGATTTGCTCACATGTGTTTTAACAAATTTAACAAAATTGTTTTCAGAATTTTTGGAGAGTGGAGAGTGCATTATTTCCGGCACTGCACATGACTGCACATAAAATGACATGCTTTATCTATTGCACCTATAGATGTATCCAGGGGCATAACTACAGGGGTGCAGAAGGGACCAGGAGGACCAGAGGGCACCATAAGGCCCTAATTAATTTGCAGTTTCACTATATATTGGTAAAACAGGTCAGCCTCAGAACATTTTGGGGGTACTAAAATTCATTTGTTGTGGGGTCCAGTAACATGTAGTTATGCCACTGGATGCAGCCGGCCGAAGGAACCAGGTAGTGGGCGAGCGGCAGGGGCTCGAGATGGGGTGTGGTGCCCCCTGGGGTACCAGCTTCAGTGGGCCTCAAACAACCCAGTCTGACCCTGGAAGGAACTAGGGATGCACCGAATCCAGGATTCGGTTCGGAATTCAGCCAGGATTCGGCCCTTTTCAACAGGATTCGGATTCGGCCCGGCCAAACTGAATCCAAATCCTAATTTGCATATGCAAATTAGGGGCAGGGAGGGAAATCACGTGACCTTTTGTCACAAAACAAGGAAGTAAAAAATGTTTTCGCCTTCCAACCCCTAATTTGCATATGCAAATTAGGATTCGGTTTCGGTTCGGTATTCGGACGAATCTTGTGCAAAGGATTCGGGGGTTCGGCCGAATCCAAAATAGTGGATTCGGTGCATCCCTAGAAGGAACCCTAGTTTGGTTATTTAATTAGTAGGATTCATTGGTTAGATGGAAATATTTGTGCTGCAATGACAACAGATTGCGGAATAGAATATGTGAGTGCTGCCCAGCAATGGCGGGGTTAACTGACTCTGGCTGAGCTCCAATCAGCAGAGCTGAAAAGGCTTTTAAGCTCCAGTGACATTGAAGCAATTTGTTTGAGGCACAGGTTTTAGCAGAGTCTGGCGACTGGTGATCCAAGATTATTTGGGGATTCTGTTCCAGTTTATCTTTTGTGCAGATCTTGTGCCACCCCCTTCCTAGTCAGATACTATATTATATGATTTATTTGGCATTTGGCTTAGTGTATTGAGCCCCCATCAGTCATTTGAAGAATATTTAACTATTCTAAAGCCAAGTTAAGAGCATGTCGGAAAAAAAAAAACCCTCAGGTGACCATCAATCCTTTCCACTGGAGCTGAGATATTGGAGTCATATAGACACATCTGCAGTGACAGCACTATGGGAATCCTAGGGATGATGACTTCAATCAAGAGAGCGCTTCAGTGATATGTATCGACTACTTCCAATGTCCAATTCTGATTATATGCTCCCGACAATTCTTATGCACCCCTGGAAATTGCATCTTATTTACCTGCTTTTACACTTAAACATTCCTCCTGTTTTCTTTAAAACACCTATTTGTCCTCGGTAAATGAGAAAAATATAAGTGTTTATAATCCTAAACACCTTGTGAATAGAAAATCCCATTCCCTGGGGCCATCTGCCAAACAAGCATTGTGATTGGCTGTGCAGCTAACGCTAGAGCAAAGTGAGAAGTGGTCTTGCAAAAGCTCAGCCATAGGACACAGTATTGTTTATTACTCAAACATTGTTTTTGGTTACACAAAAGTGTTGTGATTGAAAGAAAAACAGATTCCAATGCTTATTTTCCCACCATTTTATTCTGAAAGTGAAAAACTGGAGAGTCCACTGTGCTGAAATTTTACAGTCAAGAGATTATATTTTTTAAAATTTTAAAACATGAGAAGATAAAGCTCAGGCAAGTGCACAGTAAACTCATGGTAATGTATGAGCCATGTCTCTGCTCAACGTACCTGGGGGAATGGCTGATTTCATGTGCTTTTCATCGCACCATCAGGCTGAAAGGATGTAACATGAGATTTAATATTCTGAAATATCTAATTTAATTTATGAAATAGGCTCATGGTGCAGAATTTCCCAGGCAACAGTATCGAAACAAAAATATAGGGGCTGTTTTTGGACAGGTTGGGTTTAGAAATGGCAGGGCAATAAATACAGGATGGAGGTCCATGACCTTACTGAAGGACAGAAGCTTGGAAACACTGATTTAAAGCTACTGTCAAGATTTTGATGTAATGTTACTATGTTCTCCTACTATACCATACTATATTCTAATATTTGAGACCCCCCACCTTGTTTGTGCTCACCTCTATTTGGTTTCCTTAAAGAAAGCTTGGTGATATGTACTGGAATCCAAAGCAAAAGGAAAGAGAAGCAGTGCATAAAGTCCATCTCAAGAATGAAAGTGGGAGCACCACACTGGGTATATTCAAAAATTCAGACCTAAAGAATAAAAGATCTCCCTGCCCACCCCAGTCTGAGGGTGCATGCCATCAGCAGAAAAATAGAAATGTGTAGTTAGTAGTAATGTGTGGGTTGAGTTTTCCCGCAGCTGCCTCCTTCCAACCCGAACCTGGCCCGGCCTGCTCCGTCCCTTTATTTCTGTGCCCGCCCCACGGTGACAGGTCCGGACTGAGAATTAAAATAGGCCCTGGCATTTCAGGTCCACAGAGGCCCAAACAGCCCCCACCAGCCCACTAAATACTGACTTTCTATGGCACCTTATAGCAGCCCCTCTGGCATTTGCCAGAACCCACAGATTGCCAGTCCGGGCCTGCACGGTGATGTCTATAAATTGATGGACCTGAAGCTGGCAGTGAAATTATTTAAGGTATCCAGCCCGAACCTGCCCAACCTGTGGGTCCCTAGGGTTTCGGGCCAGCCCGCACATCACTAGTAGTGAGATTTCCCAAAAATCCAAAAAGAAGTAAATAAAAAATTCAAAACCATTAGTACGTAAGAAGATAGGCTAACGTGTTTCATGCCTATCGGGGCACTTACTCATAGGCTAATGCGTAGACCCCTGTACATGTTTTTTATAGGGATTGTGAAAAAAAGACATGTACATGGGTTTGCCCATTATCCTATGAGTAAGTGCACCAATAGGCACGAAATGCGTTAGGCCTCTCTTCTACTGTTCTAATAAATGGTTTTCTGTTTTTAATTTACTTTTCTTTTGGATTTTTGAGAAAACCCACCACATCATTTCATTAATTTCTCTGCTGCACACAAAGTCTGATCCTGCAATATTGTTTGTTTTGCCTAAACACAGCACTGATTTGTCATGCTATGAATTTTAATATGTATTCTTTGCAAGTAATAAAGAAGCAGAGCATTCATCTTCACCGATTGGTATTTTATATGAGCAGTCCTGTCCCGCTGGCTGATATTTGTCTCTCGCTGTCCATGAAGCAAGGATAAATTGTTGCATTATTATATATAAAATGAATACACTTTGCAGCAGCAGGAACAGCAAAACACAGTTTTAAATCATCAAGTTTGACATTTATGTTGTATAAAAGCATTTTCATCCGCCGAGCTCTCTGTCCAGCCAGCAGTTTAAGGAAAGATATAGAGTTAATGGTTTGTACCAACTGAATTTATGAATATGCATAAAAATTGTAAGATGAGCAAAACATTTTGTCATGTGTAGATTTGCTGCGAATTTCTGTGTTCCACCAGCGGCAAATATTTTCACCAACCCCCATCAATAATTTGCCACACAGATTTTTTTTTGCTTTGGCGAAATTGCTGGAAGTGGCCAAGGAAGCAAAATAAAGACATATAAAAGACAAAAGAGATCCTCTATTGTCCTAGACAGGAGCCCACTCTAATACAAATATGGCATGAGCTTCAAATTAGGGATGCACCGAATCCACTATTTGGGATTCGGCCGAATCCCCGAATCCTTTGTGAAAGATTCGGCCGAATACCGAACCGAATCCGAACCCTAATTTGCATATGTAAATTAGGGGTAGGAAAGGAAAAAGTGGAAAAAAATCTTCTTTTGTGACGAAAAGTCATGTGATTTCCCTACCTGCCCCTAATTTACGTATGCAAATTAGGATTTGGATTCGGTTCGGCCAGGCACAAGGATTCCGAATCCGAATCATGCTGAAAAAGGCCGAATCCTGGCCGAATCCCGAACCGAATCCTGGATTTGGTACATCCCTACTTCAAATGGTTAAAAAAATTGCTAAAAAAATATATTTAACAGTTACAACTTTTAAACATAATCCAATCCCTTTTGGATGATCGTTCGCCTGAGCGAAAATTCACCCGGTATAACGTAGCAACACTTCTCTAGCGCCGAGATTTCTTGCTGGCAAATGGTCCTCTTTGCCTTTTAGTAAATTGGTGATGTTTCTCGAAATGTCATTTTGGCAAATTTTTGCTAGAAAATCCCACTTCGTCCTTCAGTAAATTTGCCCCAAGGTGTGAATGGAGAGTGAGGGATTATGTGTAGTGATTGGCGAATAACTTCGCCAGGCATGGATTCGCAGCAAATTTCCATGTTTCGCCACCTGCAAATTAAATGAAATGAAAATTTGCCGGCAAAAAAAACGCCATGACGAAAAAAATTGACGCGTGTCAATATTGTTGCGTCAAAATTATTTGGACGTCCATTGACTTTGATGCATTTGGACAAAATAGTTGTGCGTATAAAAATTGTCACTTACGTTAAAATTGACGCTCACGTAAACTTCAATGCGTTTAGCGTTTTAGCCCATCTCTAAAATCTCTGCTCCAGTCTTTAAAAAGCTTTAAAAGCTGAAAAGTCAGAAGAAAAAGGCAAACAATGCAAAAACTATAAAAAAGAAAAAATGAAGACCTATAGAAAAGTTGCTTAGAATTAGCCATTCTATGACATACTAAAGGTTAATTTAAAGGTGAACCATCCCTTTCAATATGCACAATTTTCCATGCATTTTCCCGTTTCTGCTGGTGTTCATGCATGTGTCTGCACCATGTAAACATTTACCTGTGTCCCTGCACTATGTCATAAAAAGGCCACAAATCATGTTTAAATCACAGCCCCGAATGCACCAGGGACATCTTTAATCTTCATCCCCCTGTGGTTAGACATTATAATCCACGGCAGAAGAGTCTGACGCTGCCGGGGCTCACAGGGCATTATTATAGTGTTGCCTTCAGAGGTGTAACTAGATGTTACTGGGCCCCGTAGCAAATTAATTTTATGGCCACAAACATATCCAGAGTCTTGATAAAGGGCCCTGTGCGGCCCGAAACGTTGCCTTTTTCTACTGTAATGAGCCAATAAAACACTTGAAACGCAACAGAAACCTGTTTGTCAGTGTGCTATGGTCGTATGGACTGAATATATGATTTCAACCCATGGCAGAGAGGGTAATTGACCACTAAGCACCTGGTCTGACGAGACGGAACACAGGGGTTGAGCACTTCATTATCGTGTGAAACATATCCAGAGGGTGACCTGTTAAAATTTCTCATTAATTAAGGCCTCATCGTGGGGCCTCCTGTACCTCCCTGCAGCTGCAGGGTCTGCTTCTTTTGTAGTTACGCCCCTAGAACTGGCCTGGCAATTGTGTGATGATGAGGAAGCTCCAGAAATGGGGTCTCACTGGCAGCAAGTTCCATTTCTGATGGCAATGGCTCATTTGCAAGACATGGGGGCAAATTTACTAAAGGGCAAAGTGGCTAACGCTAGCGTAAATTCGCCAGCGTGACGTCCTTGCTTTACTTCGTCTGCGTAAATTTGCTAGCGAAGTGGACCTACTCTAGCGCTTCTTCGCACCCTTACGCCAGACGAATTTGCTCTACGGCGAAGGGACGTAACTACGCTAACTTACTAACTTGCTCATTTTACTGAACGTTACCTCTTGCGCCAGACTTGCCTTCGCCATCTCAGACCAGACGAAGTGCAATAGATTAGATAGGACTTGCTTCAAAAAAAGTTGAAAAAGTCCCAAAAAACGCTGGTGTCTTTTACTTTTTTAAGGCTGAAAAAGATCGTAAATTTTTTTGGGGTACCCTCCTTCCCCCCTACATTTCCTAACATATGGCACCTAAACTATACAGTGGGCACATGTATAGGGCAATATAACAACTCTATTTTATTTTATGAACCTTTCCCAGGCTTGTGTAGTGTAATGTATTTACTGCTACATATACGTCCATTGTACTTTAACTTGGCGCCGTATGCAAATTAGGCATCGCTAGCGTAACTTCGCTTTGCTTGACGAATTAACGCTACTGCAACTTCGCTACCTTTCGCCTCCCTGAGCGCAACTTTGGATTTTAGTGAATTAGCGGTGCCCTGGCAAAGTGCGTCGGAGGTGTCGCTATCGCATTTTTGCCTCTTAGTGAATTTGCCCCGTGGTGTTATATAATTGTTTAACAACACAAATCGCCCCCCCCAGTTGCCGGCGTTTCTCTGATCTGATGCTCACAGCCTAACCTCAGCCCTCTTACATCATATAAAGGCTTTTAGCAAAGTCTCGGCTTTCATTGCTTTCTGCCATCTGACATAAGATCCAGCCCCCAGTTAGCAGTCCCTGGGTTCAGTAGGCAGAACTCGCATGAAGGGAACAGATGCTCTGAGAATAGAATCCATATCCCACAGGTCAACCGAGCTGCACGTTCTGCCACGCGTGACCCGGGGACGAGATGACATTCGACTGTCTGAGATTCATAAGAATTAAAATAAGGAAAAAGCAACACAATTGGATTTAATCCCGTTACGATGAGCTCAGCTCACCCCGTGTGGAGCACATTCTGGGCATCGTGACATGTATTAATCCAGCTCTTAAAAATGATACCATCTGCCGTGTCTTTTAATTGCAAAGAAATATGATGATTCATTCTTGCTTAAAGGGGTAGCTCACCTTCAATGTAACTTTCAGACAGTGATATTCAGAGACAGTTTGCAATTGGTCTTCATTTTTTTTTTATTCTGCATTGTTTGTAGTACAGGTATGGGACCTGTTTTCCAGAGTGCTCAGGGTTTTTTTTTCCGGATTACAGATCTTTCTGTAGTTTGTATCTTCATACCTTAAGTCTACTAGAAAATCATGTAAACATTAAATAAACCCAATAGGCTGGCTTTGCCCCAATAAGGATTAATTATATCTTAGTTGGGATCAAGTACAAACTACTGTTTAATTATTACAGAGAAAAGGGAAATTATTTCTAAACATTTAGATTTTTTGGATAAAATTAAGTCTATGACAGATGGCCTTCCCATAATTCAGAGCTTTCTGGATAATGGGCTGAAAAGATATAGAAGAAAAAGGATTAATTATTTCTTAGTTAGGATCAAGTACAAGCTACTGTTTGAAAAAGTTGAAAAACATTTTTAAAAATTTGAATTATTTGGATAAAATTTAGTCTAAGGGAGATGGACTTCCCGTAATTTAGAGCTTTCTGGATAATGGGTTTCCGAATAACAGATCCCTTACCTGTATTTAGCCTTTTTTTTCAGACAGCTCTACATTTTGGAATTTCAGCAGCTATCTGGTCACAGCCAGGCATTGGTTTAAACGAGAGACTGGAAGATGAATTGGAGAGATAAGTTATAGAATGTACAAAAACAATAACATTTTACCCTACCAGAACAATCGTTTGTTGACTATTGACTGGGGTCAGCGACCCCCCCCCATTTGAAAGCTGAAAAGAGGCAGAAAAAAAATGCAAATCATTCAACTTGAAAAGTTGATAAGAATAAACCATTCTATAACATTCTAAAAGTGAATTACCCCTTTAAAAAGCATAAGAAAGCTTCAGTAGCACCAGAATGTGATTGCTCTTATATCTCATATATATATATATATCTCCCGTGATTAACCCTTTCATTATGGCGCCTGGCTCATTTTATTCCCCATGTTGCCATGGAAACAAACAAGCCGAATAGATCAAAAAGCCAGTCTAAGGTGCCCGTCCTCCAGTGTTTTTTACTTGTGTTCCATAGATTCATCGTTCCATGGCACTTAAAGGATTTCTACAAATGACTCAAGCGTCTTTTGTGTGTGATGACCATTAAGGTGATGTTGTACTACACCTCTCATCAGCACCATTCACCTGCTGGAAATTTTTATAACAATCAGTGTATTTTTGAAAAAAGGATTTCTGTAGTCTAATATTTTCTAGTTTTAGTAAATACAATACAAGAGAAATGATATTTCTCTTTACAAGTTAGAGGTATAGCTAGAAGTAGAGTAGCTGCCGGGTCCTGGTAAATAATCTTATTCAGTTCCCCTCCTTGGTTACCACCAGTGTTTTAATAAAACCCACCACTGTTCATCCATATACAGGTAAGAGACCTGTTATCTCGAATGCTCGGAGCCTGGGGTTTACCAGATAACAGATATTTCCATAACTTGGATCTTCTTACCTCAAGTCTACTAGAAAATCATTTACACATTAAGGGAGTTATTTATTAAAATCCAAATGTTAAAATCTCGAATTTTTAGAAGAAAAAAACCTTGAGTTTTTCGAGATTTATTATACCCTGATGCTGCAAAAAGCCTGAAAAATCCACCATCTCAGACCTGTCGAGGTCCTGTATAAGTCAATAGGGGAGACACCTATCTCAATTTGAAGTTTTCGTGGCCTGCCCTGGGTTTAGCCCGAAATCAGACTTTTTCTGGGATTTTCGGGCAAAAACTCCAAAAAATTGAACAATTCATAGAAAAATTAGAGCAATTCGGAAAAAAAAAACCTAAAAAATTAGAACGATTCGGGTTCTGCTCAATTTTATTGATTATTATATTGATTATTATTTATTAATAAATAAGCTAAAATCAGGAATGGGAGTTTGGTTTGTTTTTTTTTAAATAACATAAATTCGGATATAAGTAAAAAAGAAAACTAAATAAACCCATAAATACTATTTTATTATTACAGAGAAGAAGGAAATCATTTTTCAAAATTTGGAGCTTTCTGGATAACGGGTTTCTGTATAATGGATCCCATACCTGTACCAATAAAACCCTCAGCAGCATTATAAAATTGGGCTCAATGTGGTCTCAACCCCTGTGGGGACACCCTGGAGCAGGCTCTTGGAATTGGATGGTTTTCTTCTGATGCAGCTCGGCTCTGCTACTACACTCACAGTAGGAGGGGTGGGTGGAAACAATTGCCCCACGTGTCTTTTCATGAAATTTCAGGCTGAGTCAGTAACATCATCATAGAAGCTGAAGGGAAAACATAGCTATTCAGTCACCTCTTAAATAGGTTGTTCACCTTTGAGTTAACTTGTAGTATGTTGTAGAGAGTGATATTCTGAGACAATTTGCAATTGGTTTTCATTTTTTATTATTTGTGGCTTTTAAGCTATTTAGCTTTTTATTCAGCAGCTCTCCAATTTGCAATTTGCGCAATCTGGTTGCTGGGGTCCAAATTACCTTAGCAACCATGCAGTGATTTGAATAAGAGACTGGAATATGAATAGGAGAGGATCTGAATAGAAAGATGAGTAATAAAAAGTAGGGGCCCGTTTATTAAAACTTGAATTTATGTGGTCAGGGTTTTCAAGGGGAAAACTCGAATTTTTAATCGAAACCCCCCCTGAATTTTTAAAAAATTATCATACCCCAAAGCTGCTAAAAATCCAAATCTGAAAATACTCCATCTCAAACCTGTCGAGGTCATGTAGAAGTCAATGGCAGATGCCCCTGAAGTTGTTTCTGGATATGGGGATCTGCACAGGATAATGCGATAAAATGAGGGTTTTCAACCGATAATCCAAAAAAGTCGAGTTTTCTCCGAGAAAATCGAGAAAGTTGAGTTTTCGGAGTGTTAATTGTATGATACGAATTGACGCTCGATATTGTCACAACTTTTTGTCGCTCCTGTTTTTTTCTAAAAAAAATGATTGATAAATGAGTTCAATTCATGGAAGGGCAGGCCCGGATTTCTAAACTGGGCGCCCCTAGGCCGTCTCCCCTCATCGCCCCACCTCCCCTTCCCTTGTCCCCCTTCACCCCTTCCCTTCCGCCTCCCCTTCCTTGTCCCTCTTCCTTTGCGCACCTCCCGATCCCCGTCCGCCTCTCTCTTACCTTCCTTTCCCCTCCCTGTACAGGTCACCTTCCCCGTTACCCTCCCCTTCCAGTCCGAGTCATCCTCCGCTTGTGCCTTGACATATGCGCACATCTTGAATATGCGTATATATGCGCAACTTGTTGAATGCGGTTGGGCGGCATGCTGCCCCTGAATTCCTGCCGCCCTATGCCGGGCCTCTGTGGCCTTGTAACAAATCGGGGCCTGTGGAAGAGAATTTGGGCTACTGTTTTCGTAAAAAACTGACATTAATTTGAGTTTTACTAAATAACCCCCCAAATGTGTAGCCTTACAGAGCATTTTTTTAGATGGGGTCAGAAAAAGAAGGCAAATAATTAAAATATGACAAAAAAATAACAAAACAATTGAAACGTTTCCTAGAATTGACTATTCTATAACACCCTAAAACTTAACTTATAAATGGACAGCCCCTTTAATAATGTTATTATTTGACAAAGGGAAGATTTCATTGCCTTATTATGTTGTTGTTCTAGTTAAAAGCCTGGCAGTGCTGCATATTGTCCTGCTGTGAACTGTAACTGTCTCTATCTAAGCCAACACTCCTGCAGGTTATAGGAGTGTCGGACAATCCATTTGTGTTTTATTCAGTGTCATAACCTAAATAGACAATAAAAAGACAAGCTGAAGTGCTATTTATTATTAGGGTTAGTGTCAGTTATATCCAGCTCTCTGCACACTGTATGTATAAAGCATTGCTCTTTCCTTGGGCTGCAATGTAAGTGTAATGTAAAAACACCTGGGTTTAACTGGAAATGGAATCCAAGGTAGAGCTTTATGGTTCTTAAAATGTGATAATTGGGTTTAACTTGCACCGTGACGTGTTCCAGCCATTACACATGGGTTACACATGAAACTCACTGATCACATTTATATCACTTATATCCCCTAGGGGGCAGATTCACTAACGGGCCAATTTTCGCCAGCGTCAGCTTCGTACACATCACACCACTTCACCAGCTGCAAATACGCTACGAATACGCTTTATTCTCTAAAATGCAACATTTCGTCCCGGGCGTCTTTATTATAAATGGTGATGCAAATTTAAAGTTACCGGTTTATATAACACATGTCCAGGGAACCTTAATAAAGACAAGAGAGTTAATATAATACCCTACACATGAGCCCACTGTAACATGAATGTTCCATATGTTATAAAATGTCTGGAGAAAACCGCTTACCCAAAAATGTTCAGCGTTTTTGAACCTTAATGCATTTTCAGCACATAGAATATAATGTAAGTGACAGAAGATTGAGGAAGATCTAGCTGCTTTCTAGCACTTCGCCTGATCTGAAGTGGACTCTGCCGAAAGAGGTAACGTTCAATAAAATCCGCACTTTAGTGAATTTCCAGAGTAGGGATGTAGCGAACGTCGGAAAAAAAGTTCGCGAACATATTCGCGAACTTGCGCAAAAATGCGAGCGGTTCGCGAACGGTTCGCGAACCCCATAGACTTCAATGGGAAGGCGAACTTTAACATCTAGAAAAGACATTTCTGGCCAGAAAAATGATTTTAAAGGGTGCAACGACCTGGACAGTGGCATGCCAGAGGGGGATCAAGGGCAAAAATGTATCTGAAAAATCTGCCTGTGTGTGCTTGGAAGAGATAGTGTAGGGGGAGAGCTGTTAGTGATTTCAGGGACAGATGATAGTAAGTTTGCTGGCTAGTAATCTGCTTGATACTGCTCTGTATTGGAGGGACAGAAGTCTGCAGGGATTTGAGGGACATTTTAGCTTAGGTAGCTTTGCTGGCTAGTAATCTACTGTTCTCTTTAAACAACTGCCATACGTTGACCTTGTAGGCATTGTTTGCCCAGTTTTTTTGGACGCAGCCACTGAAGCACAGTTGCCATAAAAAATATGCCATATAAATGCTGAAAATAGTAATTTTTCGCCATACGTTGACCTTGTAGACATTGTTTGCCCAGTTTTTTTGGTTGCAGCCACTGAAGCACAGTTGCCAGAAAAAATATGCCATATAAATGCTGAAAATAGTCATTTTTTGCCATACGTTGACCTTGTAGGCATTGTTTGCCCAGTTTTTTTGGTCGCAGCCACTGAAGCACAGTTGCCAGAAAAAATATGCCATATAAATGCTGAAAATAGTAATTTTTTGCCATATACGTTGAGTCAACGTATGGCAAAAAATGACTATTTTCAGCATTTATATGGCATATTTTTTCTGGCCTCTGTGCTTCAGTGGCTGCGGCCAAAAAAACTGGGCAAACAATGCCTACAAGGTCAACGTCGTTGACCTTGTAGGCATTGTTTGCCCAGTTTTTTTGGCCGCAGCCACTGAAGCACAGAGGCCAGAAAAAATATGCCATATAAATGCTGAAAATAGTCATTTTTTTGGTCGCAGCCACTGAAGCACAGTTGCCAGAAAAATTATGCCATATAAATGCTGAAAATATGCATTTTTTTGGTTGCAGCCACTGAAGCACAGAGGCCAGAAAAATTATGCCATATAAATGCTGAAAATATGCATTTTTTTGGTTGCAGCCACTGAAGCACAGAGGCCAGAAAAATTATGCCATATAAATGCTGAAAATATGCATTTTTTTGGTCGCAGCCACTGAAGCACAGTTGCCAGAAAAATTATGCCATATAAATGCTGAAAATATGCATTTTTTTGGTTGCAGCCACTGAAGCACAGAGGCCAGAAAAATTATGCCATATAAATGCTGAAAATATAAATTTTTTTGGTTGCAGCCACTGAAGCACAGAGGCCAGAAAAATTATGCCATATAAATGCAGAAAATATGCATTTTTTTGGTCGCAGCCACTGAAGCACAGTTGCCAGAAAAATTATGCCATATAAATGCTGAAAATATAAATTTTTTTGGTTGCAGCCACTGAAGCACAGAGGCCAGAAAAATTATGCCATATAAATGCTGAAAATATGCATTTTTTTGGACGCAGCCACTGAAGCACAGTTGCCAGAAAAAATATGCCATATAAATGCTGAAAATAGTCATTTTTGACCTTGTAGACATTGTTTGCCCAGTTTTTTTGGTTGCAGCCACTGAAGCACAGAGGCCAGAAAAAATTAAACCAGTAGGGTTTGCACCCTAGTTTGTAACGGTGGCGGAGGGAGGAGGAGGACGCTAAAGGACAGCTGTGTGTGGAGTCATGAGGCTTGAAGAGAAGGACAGCTGCATAGAAGTCAGAACAAGTCTTCCGGCGTGCAGTAACCCTCCGAGATCCACCCCTCATTCATTTTAATAAAGGTCAGGTAATCGACACTTTTGTGACCTAGGCGAGTTCTCTTCTCAGTTACAATCCCTCCTGCTGCACTGAAGGTCCTTTCTGAGAGCACACTTGAGGCTGGGCAAGACAAGAGGTTCATGGCAAATTGTGACAGCTCTGGCCACAGATCAAGCCTGCGCACCCAGTAGTCCAGGGGTTCATCGCTCCTCAGAGTGTCGATATCTGCAGTTAATGCCAGGTAGTCCGCTACCTGCCGGTCGAGGCGTTCTTTGAGGGTGGATCCAGAAGGGTTGTGGCGCTGCCTTGGACAGAAAAACATTTGCATGTCTGACGTTACAGACTGGCCAAAGGGCTTTGTCCTTGCAGGTGTGCTCGTGGCAGGATTACTGGCACCTCTGCCCCTGGAATGTTGATGAGTTCCTGAAGTGACATCACCCTTAAAAGCATTGTACAACATGTTTTGCAGGCTGGTTTGTAAATGCCGCATCTTTTCGGACTTGTGGTATGTTGGCAACATTTCTGACACTTTATGCTTGTACCGAGGGTCTAGTAGCGTTGCGACCCAGTACAGGTCCTTCTCCTTAAGCCTCTTGATACGGGGGTCCTTCAACAGGCATGACAGCATGAAAGACCCCATTCTCACAAGGTTGGATGCAGAGCTATCCATCTCCGCTTCCTCATTATCAAGGACTGCATCATCCACGGTCTCCTCCCCCCAGCCACGTACAAGACCAGGGGTCCCCAAAAGGTCACCACTAGCCCCCTGGGAAGCCTGCTCCTGTTGGTCCTCCTCCTCCTCCTCCACAAAGCCACCTTCCTCCTCTGACTCCACTTCTGGCACCTCTCCCTGCGTTGCAGCAGGTGCCTGGGTTCGTTCTGGTGATTCCGACCAGAAATCGTGCGCTTCCAGCTCCTCGTCACGCTGGTCTACAGCCTCATCTGTCACTCGTCGCACGGCACGCTCCAGGAAGAAAGCGAAGGGTATTAGGTCGCTGATGGTGCCTTCGGTGCGACTGACCATATTTGTCACCTCTTCAAAAGGTCGCATGAGCCTGCAGGCATCGCGCATAAGCACCCAGTAACGGGGGAAAAAAATCCCCAGCTGTGCAGATCCAGTCCTACCACCCAGTTCAAAAAGGTACTCGTTGACGGCCCTTTGTTGTTGCAGCAGACGTTCCAACATAAGGAGCGTTGAATTCCAGCGAGTCTGGCTGTCAGAAATCAAACGCCTGACTGGCATGTTGTAGCGCTGCTGAATGTCAGCAAGGCGTGCCATGGCTGTGTAGGAACGTCTGAAATGGGCCGACACCTTTCTGGACTGGGTGAGAACGTCCTGGAATCCTGGGTACTTGGAGACAAAACGTTGGACTATTAAATTTAACACATGTGCCATGCAGGGCACATGTGTTAAATTGCCTAGTCTCAACGCTGCCAACAGATTGCTTCCATTGTCACACACCACTTTTCCGATCTGCATTTGGTGTGGGGTCAGCCACCGATCGGCCTGTGACTGCAGAGATGACAGGAGTACAGATCCGGTATGGTTTTTGCTTTCCAGGCACGTCATCCCCAAGACAGCATGACAACGGCGTACCTGGCACGTCGAATAGCCTAGGGGGAGCTGGGGGTGCACAGGTGTGGAGGAGGAGAAGGAGGACCCAGCAGCAGAGTAAGAAGAAGAAAGAGAGAGGTAGAGAGCGATGGAGGAGTAGAGGTGGTGGCAGAACCGCGTGCAATCCGTGGCGGTGACACCAACTCCACTGTTGTTGTTGAGCTACCCATTCCCTGCTTCCCAGCCATTACCAAGTTCACCCAGTGGGCAGTGTAGGTGACATACCTGCCCTGACCATGCTTGGAGGACCATGCGTCAGTAGTCATATGGACCTTTGGCCCAACACTAAGTGACAGAGATGCGGTAACTTGGCTCTGCACATGTTGGTACAGGTGTGGTATTCCCTTTTTAGAAAAAAAATTGCGGCTGGGTACCTTCCACTGCGGTGTCCCAATTGCTACAAATTTGCGGAAGGCCTCAGAGTCCACCAGCTGGTATGGTAAAAGCTGGCGGGCTAAGAGTGCAGACAAGCCAGCTGTCAGACGCCGGGCAAGGGGGTGACAGTCAGACATTGGCTTCTTACGCTCAAACATGGCCTTCACAGAAACTTGGCTGGTGGCAGATGACTGGGAATGGGAACAGGTGGTCAAGGTGGAAGGCGGAGTGGAGGGTGGTTCAGACGGGTCAAGGAGAGCAGAGGTAGAGCAGTAAGATGCTGGACCAGAAGGAGTGTGGCTTTTAGTTTGCCTGTTGCCTTTGAGGTGTTGCTCCCAAAGTGCTTTGTGCTTGCCGCTCATGTGCCTTCGCATAGAAGTTGTACCTATGTGGCTGTTGGGCTTACCAAGGCTCAGTTTCTGACTGCACTCATTGCAAATTACAATGCTTTTGTCAGAGGCACACACATTAAAAAAATCCCACACTGCTGACTTTTTGGAAGTGTGCGATCTGGCGGTAACAGTAGAAGTTGGCGGCATTGGCGGCAATGGCGGGTGCGTTGGCCGACTGAACACAGGTGCCGATACATGTTGTTGCCCTACTGATCCCTGCGGGCTGTCCTCCCTGCTTCTTCTAAGTCTTATTCTCCTACTGCCTCTCTGACTCTCCGTCTCTCCATCTGAACTACCCTCCTCTTGCTCTCTTCTACTAGGCACCCACAAAACATCAATCTCCTCATCATCATTCTCCTCAGATGCATCAATTTCTTCTGACACATCACAGAAGGAAGCAGCAGCGGGGACCTCCTCCTCATCACTCATTATGTCCATCTCTATCGTGTTCTCTGCCAGAATTAAATCTGGTGTAAGGTCCTCATCTCCTTCATCTTCTTCTGGCAATAATGGTTGCGCATTACTCAGTTCAAGAAACTCATGGGAAAATAACTCCTCTGACCCCAGTGAAGAAGGGGCACCGGTGGTGGAGGAAGTGTTACGTGGGGTGGCCATAGCAGTGGAGGATGAGGAGGATGTTGTGGTAAAGTTAGAAACGGTAGAGGATGGGGTGTGCTGTGTAAGCCAGTCAACTACCTCTTCAGCATTTTGGGAGTTCAGGGTCATTGGCTTTTTAAAACTGGGCAATTTGCTAGGGCCACAGGATTGCATAGCAGCACGGCCCCTAGCACGGCCTCTGCGTGGCGGCCTGCCTTTGCCTGGCATTATTTTTAAAAAAACAACAACAAAAACTCAGTTGGTTTTTCTGGAAACGATAATACACACAGCTAGATGGCGGGTTGAAGAAAACACTGTGCAAATAATGCCTACAAAGTCAACGTATACACTACTACAGCGGTGGATACGGATTACGTAAAATATATGAATGCTGCTTGAAAAAAAGTAACTCAAGTGGTTTTTCTAGAGACGATAATATTATCAATATTTAGACAAAATGTGAACAAGCTCACACAGCTAGATGGCGGGTTGAAGAAAACAGTGTGCAAATAATGCCTACAAGGTCAACGTATACACTACTACAGCGGTGGATACGGATTACGTAAAATATATGAATGCTGCTTGAAAAAAAGCAACTCAAGTGGTTTTTCTAGAGACGATAATATTATCAATATTTAGACAAAATGTGAACAAGCTCACACAGCTAGATGGCGGGTTGAAGAAAACAGTGTGCAAATAATGCCTACAAGGTCAACGTATACACTACTACAGCGGTGGATACGGATTACGTAAAATATATGTATGCTGCTTGAAAAAAAGTAACTCAAGTGGTTTTTCTAGAGACGATAATATTATCAATATTTAGACAAAATGTGAACAAGCTCACACAGCTAGATGGCGGGTTGAAGAAAACAGTGTGCAAATAATGCCTACAAGGTCAACGTATACACTACTACAGCGGTGGATACGGATTACGTAAAATATATGAATGCTGCTTGAAAAAAAGTAACTCAAGTGGTTTTTCTAGAGACGATAATATTATCAATATTTAGACAAAATGTGAACAAGCTCACACAGCTAGATGGCGGGTTGAAGAAAACAGTGTGCAAATAATGCCTACAAGGTCAACGTATACACTACTACAGCGGTGGATACGGATTACGTAAAATATATGAATGCTGCTTGAAAAAAAGCAACTCAAGTGGTTTTTCTAGAGACGATAATATTATCAATATTTAGACAAAATGTGAACAAGCTCACACAGCTAGATGGCGGGTTGAAGAAAACAGTGTGCAAATAATGCCTACAAGGTCAACGTATACACTACTACAGCGGTGGATACGGATTACGTAAAATATATGAATGCTGCTTGAAAAAAAGTAACTCAAGTGGTTTTTCTAGAGACGATAATATTATCAATATTTAGACAAAATGTGAACAAGCTCACACAGCTAGATGGCGGGTTGAAGAAAACAGTGTGCAAATAATGCCTACAAGGTCAACGTATACACTACTACAGCGGTGGATACGGATTACGTAAAATATATGAATGCTGCTTGAAAAAAAGTAACTCAAGTGGTTTTTCTAGAGACGATAATATTATCAATATTTAGACAAAATGTGAACAAGCTCACACAGCTAGAAGGCGGGTTGAAGAAAACAGTGTGCAAATAATGCCTACAAGGTCAACGTATACACTACTACAGCGGTGGATACGGATTACGTAAAATATATGAATGCTGCTTGAAAAAAAGTAACTCAAGTGGTTTTTCTAGAGACGATAATATTATCAATATTTAGACAAAATGTGAACAAGCTCACACAGCTAGATGGCGGGTTGAAGAAAACAGTGTGCAAATAATGCCTACAAGGTCAACGTATACACTACTACAGCGGTGGATACGGATTACGTAAAATATATTATGGCTGCTTGAAAAAAGTCACTCCGGTGTTTTTTCTGGAGACGGTAATATTATGGATATTTAGACAGAATGTGAACAAGGTCACACAGCTAGATGGCGGGTTGAAGAAAACAGTGTGCAAATAATGCCTACAAGGTCAACGTATACACTACTACAGCGGTGGATACGGATTACGTAAAATATATTATGGCTGCTTGAAAAAAGTCACTCCGGTGTTTTTTCTGGAGACGGTAATATTATGGATATTTAGACAGAATGTGAACAAGGTCACACAGCTAGATGGCGGGTTGAAGAAAACAGTGTGCAAATAATGCCTACAAGGTCAACGTATACACTACTACAGCGGTGGATACGGATTACGTAAAATATATGAATGCTGCTTGAAAAAAGTCACTCCGGTGTTTTTTCTGGAGACGGTAATATTATGGATATTTAGACAGAATGTGAACAAGGTCACACAGCTAGATGGCGGGTTGAAGAAAACAGTGTGCAAATAATGCCTACAAGGTCAACGTATACACTACTACAGCGGTGGATACGGATTACGTAAAATATATTATGGCTGCTTGAAAAAAGTCACTCCGGTGTTTTTTCTGGAGACGGTAATATTATGGATATTTAGACAGAATGTGAACAAGGTCACACAGCTAGATGGCAGTTGGTTGAATAACACACTGGGCAAAAAATGCCTACAAGGTCAACGTATACACTACTACAGCGGTGGATACGGATTACGTAAAATATATGAATGCTGCTTGAAAAAAGTCACTCCGGTGTTTTTTCTGGAGACGGTAATATTATGGATATTTAGACAGAATGTGAACAAGGTCACACAGCTAGATGGCGGGTTGAAGAAAACAGTGTGCAAATAATGCCTACAAGGTCAACGTATACACTACTACAGCGGTGGATACGGATTACGTAAAATATATTATGGCTGCTTGAAAAAAGTCACTCCGGTGTTTTTTCTGGAGACGGTAATATTATGGATATTTAGACAGAATGTGAACAAGGTCACACAGCTAGATGGCGGGTTGAAGAAAACAGTGTGCAAATAATGCCTACAAGGTCAACGTATACACTACTACAGCGGTGGATACGGATTACGTAAAATATATGAATGCTGCTTGAAAAAAGTCACTCCGGTGTTTTTTCTGGAGACGGTAATATTATGGATATTTAGACAGAATGTGAACAAGGTCACACAGCTAGATGGCGGGTTGAAGAAAACAGTGTGCAAATAATGCCTACAGGGCAAATAATGCCTAAAAGGTCAACTTATACACTACTACAGCGGTAGTAAAATAAAAAAAAGTAAAATAAAAAAAAATGAATATTAAAAAAAAAAATTAAAGTTGGTGCTGCTGAACTACTAGGAGCAGCAGATTAGCACACCAGTCCCACTCCCCAACACTGCTAGACTAATAGCACTGGGCTCTTATAGTAGTAGTAGTAGTAGTAGTAAAACAACAAAAAAATAAATAAAAGCAGTCCTTACAAGGACTACTGTTATTGCAGCAGTCAGCAGATGAGATCAGAAGCAGGACAGCTGCCCACTGCAGCTACATACAGAGCACTGCAGTAGAAGGTAGATTACTAGCCAGCAAAGCTACCTAAGCTTAAATGTCCCTCAAACCCCTGCAGACTTCTGTCCCTCCAATAACAGAGCAGTATCAAAACGATTACTAGCCAGCAAACTTTCAACTGTCCCTGAAATCACTAACAGGCAGCAGCTCTCTCCCTACACTATCTCTTCAGCACACACAGGCAGAGTGAAAAAACGCTGCAGGGCTTCGGTTTTTATAGGGAAGGGGAGTGGTCCAGGGGAGAGCTTCCTGATTGGCTGCCATGTACCTGCTGGTCTGGGGTGAGAGGGCAAAAAAAAGCGCCAACAATGGCGAACCCAAAATGGCGAACGTCGCGCGACGTTCGCGAACTTCCGGCGAGCGCGAACACCCGATGTTCGCGCGAACAAGTTCGCCGGCGAACAGTTCGCGACATCTCTATTCCAGAGTAACAATCGTTTGCCAGAGAGAAAAGTCACGAATGACCGCTAGCGAAGGTCCTGTTTGCTAGCGAATTGTCGCCTGTAAGTGAATTGGCAATGTCCCTGTGGGTGGCAACGCTAGTGAAAAGTCTCTAGTGTTAGCCACTTCGCCCGTTAGTAAATCTGCCCCGTGTTTATAAACACATACATGCAAGTAGTAACCTACCCCCTTAGATTTTAAGCTTCACAGAGTCTCCCTCTTTCTACTATTAATTTTAAAATAGACAGAAATCCTTATACAGGTATGGGACCTGTTATCCAGAATGCTCAGGAGCTGGGTTTTTTCCAGAGAACAGATCTTTCTGTAATTTGGATCTTCATACCTTAAGTCTACTAGAAAACCATGTAAACATTAAATAAACCCAATAGGCTGGTTGTGCTTCCAATAAGGATCAATTATATCTTAGTTGGGATCAAGTACAAGCTACTGTTTTATTATTACAGAGAAAAAGGAAATCATTTTTAGAAATTTGCATTATTTGGATAAAATGGAGTCTATGGGAGTCTACTGGTTTACAGATAACAGATCCTAACAAAAATAAACATATTTATTCCTTGTATTCATGCCTGGTAAGCCATGGACTGCCCACAGCTGTCATATAGGCACACACCGAAACTGTGTCTCTATTTTATGGCAGCACCGGTAACAATTAGCATTAACTAAGTGATTTCTTATTCAAGAGGAGAGCGTGTGTCTGCTGTTGGGTGGAGGGGTCACTTGTATGTACATGCATCTCAGAAGGGATCACTGAGCACTCAATGAAGTGCTGCAAGGCTTGGCAAACTCTCAACGACCCCCCTCCCCCCGACAATATTTGTGTGGCTCCTGTGCTTCCCTCAGTAATGACTCTGGGGAGTTTGGGAGTATGGGAACAATTTTTTATTGCACAAAGCTGACAGGGAGCAGCTGTGAGGGGAACCAAAGTGTTGATGAAAAAAATAGCAGTTCCGCCTTTAAATCCATGTTGGCCACATATCATTCAGTCTTTTAATGCGGTTTATCTTTTCATCGGGGGACGGCTGTGTGGGTATAAATGCTTCTGTTTCATTGCAGAGGTCAGCGGAGCACAAGCCTCACTCGTCAGTCAGTCTCTCTGAATTCTACAGGATGAAATGTTCAAGCAGATACAGCCGGTGTCTCATTAAAAGGAAATAATCTGAAAATGTTCCATAGATATATTTATTTGTTCATATAAAACTTAAATAATAATGTAATAAATGATGCAAGGTTTGCTGCAGGTCTTGTAATGCAACCAATCAGCAGCTATCGGTATCAGTTACTGCAGAGGTTCAAGGGTTACCCTGGCACAGGGCAAGAATTAGGGGTAGGCAGAAGAGGCACATGGCTAGGGCGCAATGAGGGGTCACCTGGCATGTACCTCTTCCTTTGGCTACCCCTTCTCTGAGCCTGTGTCCCCTCATTGCCGCTGGTACCCCGTGTATGCGAATGCATGCTCCTCCCCTCTCTGACTGCACAGCGCATGCGTGTGTCCTTACGCTGGTTCCCAAAATGGAAGGTGAGTAAGCTGGCCAGGTTGCCTAGGGCCCACTGCTGCCCTGGCTGTTCTTCATTAGGGATTTGATTGAATTAGGGTCCCACCAAGGAACCTGACATCCAGGGTCCATTCTCAGATCAATTAGAGGCGAAGTGGCCAACGCTAGCGTCAATTCACCAGAAATCACATCCGCAGGGACATCGCCAATTGACTAACAGGCGTCGAGGACAATTCGCTAGCAAACAAGACTGTCGCTAGCGTTCGTTCATACTCTATCACCAGGCTACTTTTCGTTTGGACAAACAGCCGTCACTCCGCAAATTCAGTAGAGTGTGAATTTTACTGAATGTTACCTCTTTCGCCAGAGTTTACTTCTCCACCTCAGACCAGGCGAACTGATAAAACGAAGCTACATCCTCTTCAATCTTATGTCAGTGACATCATATCCTGTATGCCGGAAATTCATTAAAGTTGTAAAAAAAAACACTGGCGAATTTTCTTTTTTTAAAATCTGGATTGCCTTCAAAAGTCCAAACTATTAAAGACTTATTTTACGTAATTTGAGGGGCATGCACCATTTATATAAGGGTGGGCTTGTGTGTAGGGCATTAGAGGATCTCTTCTGTCTTTATTATGACTCATTTGTTTTGAAAAGTGTTTCAAAAAGTGGCCACTTCAAACATTTGCACCAACATTTCAAAAATTTGCACCAACATCACTAATAAAGATGTCCATACAACTTTTAGGTACCCGCCCTATTCTAATTAAAATAAGCGCAAGAGTGCTAGCGAAGTTTGCTAGGCAGAAATTAACGCTAGCGAAAATTCGCTGTGAAATGCTCACACTGCCGAAGTAACGTTAGCAAAAATTCACCAGCGTTTGGCTGCTGAGATGCAACTCCACATTTTTTGAATTGGTTTAGTGGTAACGAATTTGCGACTGGCGAAGTTGTGTGGAGTGTGACGAAGCGGTCGTTGACGAAAATTCTCCCGTTAGTGAATCTTCCCCTTAGATGGAGACAGTTCCAAATGTGTGGAGGCTCATGGTTGAAATAAGAATGGGCTAATGGAAGTTTCCTAGACTTGGGTCCACTGGTTCTCTGTAAACAGTTTGGACTGAAATTCCAATAGCATTTCAAGCACATGGAGTCCCAAGCAGCCCAATAAACAGAGACTGTCTATCCCACCCCATCTGGCGTCTTGCTACAACTGCCAGTTTGGGCCTAGTAATAAAGACAAATTATATGACAATAGCAGAGATGCCAATTAACCCCATGCCATTAGGGTGATATGATCCAGTCCTGGGGTTTTTTTTTTATCAACAATTTTTGCAATTATACATTTTGTGCAATAAGTATAAGAGTAAGTAAAGTAAAGAAAGGAGAGAGGAGAGAGAGGTATTAGGAAGAGTCAGAGTGAGGAGGCTCGGCACATAATGTTTAATTCTTAAAACAACAATTAACTACATTAGTTAGATAGATCTGACCCTTTTTACTTTTCCATTTAGCTTTCAAAATATTGGTTGGCCCTGTTCCCAAGTTCCAAACTAATCAGAGTCCAGTTTTTCCGTGGAGGCTGCAAAAGTGTGCTCATACATTAGAATACGTTTAATTTCTGCATGGATGTCCTCCATTCCAGGGAGTGTCAGTCCTGGGACCCCATGGCCCGAATAGGGGCAATAGGGTCTTGACGGGGCCTAGGAGAGCAACTATCCCCGCCCCCTTTTTCTATTCCAGGGTTCTGATTGGCTGGTGGGTCCCGGGCAAGTGATCAGAGGCAGGAGCAGTAATACTTACCATTCGGCGCCGGGACATGGAGGTAGAAGGACGCAGCATCCCACCCTCCCTCCCTGTAAAATGTTGTTTTAGTCGCAGTTGCGGAGGGTACCTTTGCAAGGACCCCCAGGGGAAGTTAAAAGGGGGTATTTCATAGTGAGTGGAAGTAGCCTGGTAGGCCTGAGTCCTCATGGTACGGTAGGCAGCCCTGTTTAGGGCTTGGGAGAAATGGAACAGGAACCTATCTTGGCAGTTGGGGTACAGCCACCCCACCCCCATTCCTCTCTCCCCCGGGTGGGGGAATAATATGTTAAAGGTTTGTTATACAAACGGTTGTTAAAATGTTATACATGTTAATTATTTTATTACTGTGTTTAAATAAACAACTGCGGCCATCTCTTTCCAAACCAGTGGTGTGTATGTATTATTTGGGGTAGGAGGTTTGTGGTGGGGAGGCTGAAGGGAGAGGTACAGAATCAATGCTGCACCCGTCATGGATTTTTTTTAAAGACCCAATTCCTTTTTACACTAATGGTAATATAAAATAAGGTCTCAGAAATGCCCGGTGTGGATCATTCATTATCACCCTAATGACCTGGGCTTAGCTGACTTCTCTGCTATTGATACAGAGGGGCAGGATAGTGATAGCACTGACTGCACAGTAAGAAGGCTTGAAGCCAATAAAGTTAATGTCTATTTTATAATGTCTGCTATCACTGCACGAGCAAAGGTCCAAATTGTGCAAATATGTGCATGTGATGTATTATTATCCATAACTGAATTACAGTAAGTGATGCTATGTTTAACAGGGCTGCTTGGGTAGAGAGCAATTAGAAAGTGATTAATGGGGAACGACCCTACTACTTGTTAATGGGGCTCCGAGATAGCAAGTCCAGATGCGGTGACACTAACTGCTTAATTATTGACTTTAGATTGATTGCTTTTCCCTGCAGGCCTAAGGCACGAGCGCCTTTTGCTGTTCCTTGTCAGGAGATTTAATGTGGTGTTAACAAATTTATAAGCCAACACCAGTCCCCCCTCCCCGATTGCACCAGATGTTATATAATAAATTACCCTGCTCAATCCCAGAAGGAAAAGCCAATGATAAAAGAATCGCCAGATCCCTTTGTTCCTTTCATTAGTGGGTGGACACACTTGCTGGTTTATTTTTAACAATCTGTCCCCTTTAAAAATATCAGTTTAATTGCTCATTTTCTAAAGGAGGTGTTACATTACACCAGCACAACGTGCCATAGCAACCAATATGATACTGGCTTTCATTTTGTGATCGATCAAAAGTCGACTGGTTGTCCTAGCATTATGTTAGTAATCAAACCTTTAGTTTGGTGTAGACAGTGATAGTATGAGACTATGCGCATTTGGCTTTTATTGTGTTTGATTTCCTTATTTTGCCTATTTTCTATCTAACTATAGTGATCACTGACCCCCGCAACCAGACCGAGAACTAGTTCTTTGGCTAGTTTTCTAATATCTATTCAGTCTTCTTGTAGTCTGCCATTCACACCACTGTCTGGTTATTAGGGTAAATGTGGAGTTTACATACTGGACTGCAAAGCCACAGACCAAGGCGAATAACAGCAAACATAAGACTAACCATAGAATGATTTATAATACCATGTACGTCATTAGAAAATTCAAGTTGAGTTGTCCTTTTAACCTAAAGGCAGAGACACATGCGAAGATTCGGGAAGATTTAGTCGCCCGGCGACAAATTGCCTCTTCTTCGGGCAACTAATCTCCCCCAAAAGCCTTCCTGCCTAGAATCGAAATCGTCGGTAGGATGGCACTCGGAGCGCTTTGTTTTCCGAACAGGGTTGGACTGGTGGCCCCCAACCCTCAACCCTCTGCCGGGCCAGACCCCCTCTACCAATCCCAATCAATTTTAAAATAAAAAGTTTGTGACCTGTGGCGCTGGGCGCGGCGCGCAAGGTAGTGACGTCAGCGCGTGTGTTCGGCCGGCGCTGCAAAAGGGGAGGTGGTGAGGAGGGAAGGCAGGGGGGCCATAGGGGACCCTGGATGGCAGTCCCAGGGCCCCACCAGTCCAAAGTTGCCCAAAGTTTCCTCCGAGTGCCATCCCACCGCCAATTTAGATTCTAGCCGGCAAGAAGGCAGTTCAGGGAGATTAGTCCCCCGAAGAAGAGGTGATTTGTCGCCGGGCTACTAAATATTCCTGAATCTTCACGTTTGTATCTGCCTAAAACATAACTTACTGAATTAGGGGTCCTTGACTCAAAAAGTATGCAAAAGCGGGAGAAAATAACACCTGCAAAAGCAAAATGTAGATTTTGGGACCTGTAATTTTACAGTATGAAGCTTGGTTTTAAACCAAAGATCAAGATCCAGTTTATAAACATGTATGGGATCCATTATCCAGAAACCTGTTATCCCGAAAGATTCGAATTACAGAAAGGCCATCTCCCATGTACTCCATTGTATCCAAATAATCCAAATTCTGAAAAGTTATTTTCTTTTTCTCTATAATAATAAAACAGTAGCTTGTACTTGATCCCAACTAAAATATAATTAATCCTTAATGGAAGCTAAACCAGCCTATTAGTTTTATTTAATGCTTACATGATTTTCTATAAGGTATGAAGATCCAAATTACAGAAAGATCTGTCATCTGGAAAACCACCAGGTCCAGAGCATTCTGGATAACAGGTCCAAATACCTGTACTGGTCTTAAAAGAAGTGCTCACTTGGCCTTACAAAAAAGGGAAAAGTAGGTGGCGGGGTCCAATGGTACTGTTTTACCTTAGTAGTCAATTGGCCAAAACTGATCTGACTTATTTATTTTCATATTTCAGTTTTTTTCTAAACTTGACTGTGGTTTTTCTCTCTCGATTGCTACAATATTTACTGAAGAAAAACATAAATAGAAAAAACCTATTTCGTTAATTCCTGATCGGGTTGTTACATTCCTTTTCATGAATTTTAAGGTTTAAAAAAAATGCAAAAAAATGAAATAGCTTGCGCAGGTATGGAATCCGTTATACGGAAACCCATTATTCAGCAAGCTCCAAATTACGGAATGGCCATCTCCCATAAACTCCATTTTATCAAAATAACCCAATTTTTAAAAAATGATTTCATTTTTCTCTGAAATAATAAAACAGTAGCTTGTACTTGATCCAAACTAAGATATGATTAATCCTTATTGGAAGCAAAACCAGCCTATTGGGTTTATTTAATGTTTATATGATTTTCTAGTAGACTTAAGGAATAGAGATCAAAATTACAGAAACCCAAAGCCCCGAGCATTCTGGATAGCTGGTTGAAAACACACCTCTTTTGAGTACACTTTTTTTTTTGCCAAAATGCCATCTAATGACATACCTTCAGTAAAATAAATCTTGGTTTTCCTAAAGTATGAGGCTGTTCTTTTGATTTGTTGATCCTGGTCATATCAACTAAAAAAAAAAAACTGTTTTACAATTGAAAGACTGTAGGAGCCAATCATTGCATGTCAGAGAAGAGAACCAATCAGAAAAGGCCGCTGAACTCCTCTGACAATCAGTTAAAGGGTTCATGCTGAGCCATTACATTTCATTAGAAAACGGAAAGGAATAAAGGACACAGAGAATAATTCAATCACTCCAGTTCCTATGAGATAACATTGTTTACTGCAAAGCAACTTAACTGACAAACTCATAAACAGCAGTGGAAAATAACATTCTCAAAACTTAGAATTGTTATATAATTTATTATGTACAATTACTGCACATTTCCATGTTTAATTGTCCACTGCCATAACTCTTTCCAGAAACCCTACCCTTTTGTAGTATAAGGGCTTCATTGTCATTTCAGTGTGCATTGTTCAACGATGGCTTTATAACACCGATGTAATTCTATTTCAAGAGCACTGCTGTCACTCTTCTACATGAAGTGATGCAATACCATGACATACATGGAGCCCTCAAGTTTGCTGATGGGATTGTTAGCAGATCTTGAAGGTTGCTTAAAGCCTTTGGTCATGCGGTGGCCAGGCCTGCTCCTGAGAATAGAACTTATAATGGCCCACACCTAAACACTGCATGCAAACCATCACCTGTCTCTGCTGGATTTAGGTTTCTTCAAGAAGCGAAGAAACTCATAGAGCGATATCCAAGTCTCTTCTTTGGATAAGGTCTAGAAAGGCTTTGGCATGACACTAAGGTGTCTGGCATCCTATTCACAATTAAAATCTTGTTGTGGTTAAGAAATAAGCCAAACAGAATATCAATATCATGGACAATGAGGTAACTCTGAAATTCCATAGCAATGCACTTCTCAAGTTCTACCAGAAATGATGTTGCATACTGTTCATTGGCTTGGACCATTCATTTCCTGATAAAATAGCTTTATAAATACTTTCTGGCCTCAAAATAAAGGACAGTAGTGGGAGTTTTATCCTAAAGGATCAGTTTGGTTGTGATTATTTGGCTGATACATTAGATAGCTTTAAGAAGGGGTTGGATGGTGTTTCGCAAGTTATGGAATATAGCTCATAGCGCAAGTTATGGAATATAGCTCATAGTATGAGTTGATCCAGGAACTGGTCCAATTGCCAGGAAGTCAGGAAGGAATTTTTTCCCCCTCTGAGGCAAATTGGAGAGGCTTCAAATTAGGTGTTTTGCCTTCCTCTGGATCAACTAGCAGTTAGGCAGGTTTTAAATGGATTTAAAAGGTTGAACTTGATGGACGTTTGTCTTTTTTCAACCTAACTAACTATGTTACTATGTTATTGAGGGCAGAGGCTGATTTACTGTACTGGACACCTCTATAACTATAGCAGGGTCACAGTAACAATCAAGGTCGCATGTACTATAACCTTGTTAAGAATGAATGGGGCACTATGAAAGGGCATGGGATGGCTGTGAACCTTAACTGCGGTGAAATAAAATTACATTTAGTTACAATCTCAAATATTTGTAAAAGCCCCTTACCTGTTACTAATTTAGGATTGGAAATATGTTGTTTTAGTAGGGAAAATGTAATTTTCTTTTGTGTATGTGTTGTTTGCCAGTATGGTGGTGGAACTGTTCACACTGGATTAAAAAGACCAAGAAGTCTGGAGTGCAAAGAGGATAAATCAGTGGGCACTAAAGTAGGCAGCCAATTAAAGGCTTTACATATTCGTATTATCATTTCAAAAGGACATGCCATGACCGCACAATTTGCACAACAGTATGTTGAAGTGAGTTTAACCCAAAATGGAGACACATACCATGGATTATAAGGTTAACTCACCCGTGTTTCATCTTTACTCCAGGACAGAAATGTTAGACATGGTACATGGTGCACATCCTCCCAGTCAATGGCTGTCTGAGGCTGCTGGGTGTAGCTGAAGGCTGCTGGGAGTTGCACCGCTCAACAACTCATGCCTGGCATTTCTGTTTGTCACTAATTCTGTGAAACAGGCTTGTCTGGCACGGCAGAGTGGTGGAAAACATTTGCTAGGAGGAATGCTCTATATAGATATCTGGAAATATATATTTGTCATACAACTCTATTTAAAAAAAAATTAATATTGAAAACCAAGTGATGTAGAATTGATCATGCCCCATCCTCATGGATATTTTCTACACCGTATCCCTGGGAATCACGCAGTAATGTGTACATCTAACTCAATTCACTGTCAATGATAAACGCACCTTCTCATTTGTTATTGCTTACACACTTATACAAGTGATAGACTCTTATAACACACGTGCCTTTGCGGCATCTATACACGTAACAAGCAAATCACTGATACCAGAAACAGAATTGGCCAATGGAAATGTAAGGGCAGTCCAAGGAAGAGTAGGCACTGCTTTCAACCCCCCCCTTATGTATAATAAATGGAAAGGTACTTAAACAATAGAAAGGGTGCCATGTGATGATGTGGCTGAAAGTGGGGAGACACTGAAATACCAGTCACCTCTTCTTCCGTACTCGCCAGTCTTGCAGTTAGAGGTGAGACATTGATATTAATTTAATTATATTTTTTTGCTTTTAATTCTATTCATGATAAGTCTCTTTCAGCAACAGTCCCATATAAATAGGGGTCCTTTCCCTGGTCTTGGATGAATTCCTCTTTTTTCTCCCACTCAGCTGGCCAGCCACCATTCTGCTGGCTTGTGGTTTGGGTGGCACCATAGCTGCCATACCCTCCAAACGCTTGGGTTTGCTCTTCACTTTCATCCGCCAGCTCATCTTCATGGATGAAGCCACACTTTTCCTCACTGGTTTCTTCTGGTTCTGCCCATGGCTGCTTCTCTCCCGAGGCGAAGATCCCATAGAAAAGGACACCACCATAATGGACAAGGGAAGCAATCAGGAAGACATATTGCCATTCCTCACGGGTCTGTAATCAAAGGTTGGTTAGGGTTAGATGAAGGGAAAAGCCTTGCTATTTATACAGTTAAACCATAAAAAATGCATGTAAATACAATAGCTATTCTGAAAATATAACTGTATGTGATATTTCAATATAGATTTAAGGCATAGTAGTAACAGACCCAGCATAAATCTTAGTTAACGTAGTCCTATTGCCCGCCTTACCTTGTGCTTTGTCATGGCTCCTACAATCAGTGGGCACACCATTCCTGATAAAGTTCCGACTCCATTGGAAATACCCATGAGGATGCTGGCATAGCGGGGGGCAATATCCAGGTGATTCACATTGAACCCTAAGATAATTACGAGACAAGGAAAACAGAACACAATACACATCAGATTAGAACTCTAACTGCTGCCCAAACCACTATAAGACTAAATACATCTTCATTTCCATTGTAATCAATCTGAACCATCGTCAAAATGTTGAACTTCAACAGTGTTCAGATTTCTCAATTATATCTTTGCAAGTTTGCACAGTAGGATGTAAAAGTCATCACAAAACCCAGAGGGCCAACATATTGCTGCAGGAGCAGGTCATGGGTCAAACATTGAACCAAGCCAGTTCGAGATTCTAATGAACCTATAATTCCCTGTCCTCTCCAGTGACATAATCACTAGTAAGACAGCCTTTACCTGACTAGAGAGGGCAGTTTGTGTGCAGGTTCTCAAATCCTCTCTCACCCTTGACCTGAGTTGACTTTGGTTTGAAAAGGGGTGGCATATGTTAAAAAATGTACATTCCTGTGCATCACTTATAGACACAGTCTACACTTCATGAATCATCTGCCTTCTTTAGTAATAACAGGGGAGATAAAAAGTCATATTATCTACAGTCAGGGTCGGACTGGCTCGGCGAAAAAAAACAGGTGGGCCACTGTCTCTTGTGGGCCCCACCAGTCCAGATCCGCTTCCTGCAGAATCTCCCTGCCGTGACCTTTACCATATGCGTGGTTTTGAGGGGGGCCCAGCTCAGCAAGGGACCCAGAGGGGGGGCCCGGATAAGCAGGGGACACGGAGAGGTGGCCCTGCGACAGCATCCCTGTGGGTCAGACCCTGTCTACAGTAGTTCGCTGCTGCTCTGAGATATCTTCATATGATACCCCATGAATGCTAAGTAGGGAAAATGTTTTGTAAACATAAGAAAACTGAAATTGCCCATTTGATTTTCCTAATTTATAGTTGATTTTTTCAAAGAGAGTTATTTTGTGAGGCTTCAAAAGAATTCCACAAAATGCAGATAAAAATGCAGAGAACAGTCTGTGGTTCTTGGGAAATCAAAGAATGGCCATAGTATATCTTATTCTGAGAACCATTATACACTATATTCTAGATGAGTGTTCCCCAACCAGTGGCTCGCCATTCCCTTGGATGTTGCTTCTAGGGGCCTCAAAGCAGGTGCTTATTTTTTAATTCCAGGTTTGGAATTTGGTTCATGCTTGTGTTGATTCCCAACTCTTTTTACATTTGAATGTGGTTCATGGGGAAAACAAAGGTTTGGGACCCCCATTCTAGATTATGAAGCATCAGTAACACTTTTATCATTTCATGAAATCTGTACCTCAAAATTCAGACCTATAAATGAACAATTTTAGACATTGGCACCCCTTTTGGCATCATGTCTCTATTATTTCAATGAAACTATGATGTGCTTATAATAAGTGCAAACCATTATCATACTCAGAAAGAAAAGACTCACCTGATATGGCAAAACCACTGAATCCCACGGCCAAAACCAGGAAGGAGATGGCAACGCCTCTTGAATGTGAATAACCCACAACTAACAGAAGTGTAGCTTCCATGCCAAACCCTTGAATACAAAAAGGAATAATCATCACAACAGGATCCCAGTTGAACATTAAACGTTATATTGTTCCAATAGTCAAATTCACTTCTGGTATAATTTCTTCTTGGTGCCAAATCTACCAACATTCTGTGTGCTCCACTTCTTTAGCACTTCCCGATTCCTGAACCATTCCTTTTCCATGCTATAGTTACTGTCATTTGTAGCAATAGATTGGCCAAATGGTTAAATCGTACCTGACTTTAAGAGAGATGAGTGAAAACAACTTATTTCTGAATCTGAGCTTGACCATATTCAGCTTTTCCTGACTGCACCAAAGTCTGAATTAGAATTTATACAGAGATGCTATTTCAGCCTCCCATGTAAAACTGCACTGCATATACAAGTATTAATGTATATCTGTACTTGGCACACAACCAGCACAAGATACAACCCCATTTAAAGGAGAAGGAAAGCTCCAAGACAGTTTATTGCCAACAGATTAGCCACAATAGTGCAAGCTAGAATGCTTTACCATTCCTGAGTAAACAGCTCTAGACACTGTCTCTGTTTGTTTAGGATAGAAGCTACCATATAAGCTTGGTGTGACATCACTTCCTGCCTGAGTCTCTCCCTGCTCACTAACAGCTCTGAGCTCAGATTACAGCAGGGATGGGAGGAGGGAGGGGGAGCGGAGCAAACTGAGCATGCTCAAGCCCAAGCCCTGGTTGTTTAAGCTGAAAACAGGAAGTCTGATACAGAAGCCCATGAGTACACAATAAAAGGAAAGAAACGCTGTGTTTCTTTTGACAGAGGACTCAGAGCAGCATTACTTTGAGGCTTTACTGGTGTATTTATATAGACCTTTCTGATAAAGCTTACTTTATTTTAGCCTTTCCTTCTCCTTTAAAGGCAACATAATTCTGTGAGATACTTCATATGCTGGTTCCCTATACTGTAGGTTGGTTGGGGGAAATAACACGTCCAGTTATTTCTTTCCATGTGAAGTTCACCAAGTTCAATAAAATCAGCAATAGTTCAACAAATGTAAGAAACACACTGCATTCATTTACAGCCTTCTAATTTCCATTATTGACTACATAACTCCACTTCCACATACGTGTATAACTCACCTCCACAGTTCATCATTTTGCGCACATTGGTTGTCGACATGATCCGCTTGGTCCGTAGGAAATCAGCAATTTGACCACCAATAGGGACAATGATTGTCATCACCAAGTGGGGTAAAGCCGAGATAAGCCCAACCTGTGCAGAACACAACATTTCATGACAAATGGGAACACGTTGTTATGTATTGTTTAGCTGTTAATGTATGGTGTTTTAATAGGAACATATTCTGGACAATAGTGAACCAAGGACAATAATTGCTTTTCAGCAAAACCAAAAATTATCTCTGGATTGGACAGATATTAAAGCAAGTTGGCCACATGTGGATGGACAAATCAACTGATCCATAATCAATAATCAATCAATAAGAAAACATAAGATATCATACTTTTATTTGAAATTGAAGAGTAAGCATTACCCTAATAACAGAAGAGCATCCTAGCTATAGCTCAATTTCATAGCCAAATGAAAAATAAAATAAAATAAATAAAGAACTCTACAAACTTGCATATTGGATTGGTTATCATAGCACCCCTCCTTTTGTGATTTAATCTTTTTTTTTTTTTTTGGTTCATGTGAGGTCAGCAAGATTGACTTGTCTGAGATGAGACATAATGCAAATGGATTCAGTCAATGGGGGACCTGATGCCCATGCACAGGCTACACAATTATAGACAGTGAGCAGATAGTGGGAATGTGAGGAGGGAAGTGACATTTAGGAAAGCAGAATGGAAAGGGGAATGCATAGAGCCAGGGAAAGCAATATATGATTGACAGCTGACCATATTTAAATACTTTAATAACAGGTAAGAAAAGATATTTGTTTAATTTACATAGTTATGTCTATATAAAACCTAACTGCTAGTTGATACAGAGGAAGGCAAAAAAAAAAACCATTCCAAAGCCTTTGCAATATTCTCATATGGGGAAAAATTCCTTCCTGGCTTCAATATGCAGTTGGACCAGTCCTTGGTCTACTTTCTGATATGAGCTATTTTCAATAAGAAAAAGTCAGAAAAATACTTTTATTGTACAGGTAAGGGACCTATTATCCAGAATGCTTGGGACCTGGTGCTTTCTGGATAACAGATCTTTCCATAATTTGGATCTTCGCAACTTAAAAATACTAGAAAATCATGTAAATATTAAATAAATCCAATAGGCTGGTTTTGCTTCCAATAAGGATTAATTATATCTCAGTTGGAATCAAGTACAAGCTACTGTTTTATTATTACAGAGAAAAAATAATAATTTTTTAAGGTTTGGATTATTTGATTATAATAAAGGAGGTGGCTTTTCCATAATTCTGAACTTTCTGGATAATGGGTTTCCAGATAACAGATCCCATGCCTGTAAAGCTTTTTATGTCTAGGTGACAAGTCCCCTTTAAATGAATTGTATCAAGAAATAAGCAAATTTATAATAAATGTCATGCTATGCATAAAACATATAAAAAATTATATCAATAAAAAAAATCCAAATCAAACGGGTTCTTAATTTTTGCCAGGAATTCGTTTTCATGTCTGTTCGCGAAATCAGTTGTCACTTGGTATGAAAAGATATAAATTTTATTGAAAAGGATACTGAGACTTATGAATGTACATCTGGGGGCACATTTACTATTGGTCGAATATCAAGGGTTAATTACTTCGAATTTCAAATTTTTTTTACTTCGAAAATTCCCTCAAATTCACTTCGACCCTTGATAAATCTGCCCCTAAATGTGTCTTGGTGGGTTTTTTTCCTTATGTACAAACACATTTTTTTTATACATTTTTTTTATGTTACTGGTTCTTTAATAAGAGTAGATTTCTACTTTTCTGTGCTATTTCAGTACAGGACATGAATTATTCATTAACTCATTAAACGAACATATGTGTTGAATTAAATCAGCTACATTGAGCGACTGGATAAATGACTATAGCATATGCAACGTAGGCAACGCAGACATACCTTGCTGATTTCAAACCCAAATACTTCTTCAAAATAAGCCGGCTGGCTAATTAGCAGCAAGTAGAAGGTCCAGCTACGGCAAAAGTTTGCAACAATGATCGCATACACCGGCATGGAGGTGAAGAACTTGCGCCACGGAGCCTTGAATTTCTGTGAGAAATAAGATGGAAGGAGGATTTAGGATTTTAATTCCTTGTGGGTTTTTTTATGCAGTCATCAGTCTACCATTGGGGAAAGAATTTTTTAGCTGGAAAGTGAGCTATTAAAATGAATCTTATTGTGACACTTGAATATATAGGTGGGATGTGAATCTCGCAACTAATCTTCAACATAAGTTAGATACAGTATAATACCGTTAGACTGTAATTGTTGATCCACAGTGCAAAGCATTGTCCATGTTTGTGGGTAGAAATGTGAATTGCTAGGTATCTCTCTTAAACTAGCACTAGCTCGTTTGGAACCCAAAGCTGTCCAGTATCAGAACACCCAGAAGTAACAGAAACATTAGTTTGTGATATGTGAGGGACTTGACCACATATAGGGGCAGATTTACTAATGGGTGAATTGTCGCCAGCGACTGATTCGCCTACATCACAGCACTTCGCCAGGTGCAAATTCGCTACCACTACGCTAATTTACTAATATGCGAAGTTGCGCCCTGGGCGCCAAACTCTGGCATTCGTTTGTGCCTTGCGATAATTCGCTAGTGATCTTGTGCTTAGGTCAATTTGCATACGGCCAGGGGTGATCCTGGCCCCAGTTTGAAAACATTTAAATTCGGCTCTTAATATACCAGGAGCGGCATTTTTGGCGCCCCTGGTACCTAGTGGGGCGTTGCCGCCTGAGGCCTCAACTCGCCTTATTGGCAAAGTGCCCCTGCATACAGCGGGGAAGTTAAAGTTGTATGGACCTTTTAGTATAAATGTTGGTGCAAATGCTTGAAATTATCACTTTTTATTACAAATGTCCAGGGAACCTTAATAAAGATTTAATATAATGCCCTAAACATGAGCCCACTGTAAAATGAATGTTCCATATTTTATGAAATGTCTGGAGAAAACCGGTTACCCAAAAAAAGTTTTTCAGCCAAAAAAAGTCAGGACTTTAGTAGGCAATTCCACTTCAAAAAAGGAAAAGTCGCTATAGTTTTTGGAACTTTAATGCATTTTCGGCACACAGGATATGATGTCACTGACATCAGATTAAGGAAGATCTTCTTTTTAGCACTTTGCATGGTCTGAGGTGGCGAATTCAACTCTGGCGAAAGAGGTAACTTTCAGTAAAATCTGCACTTTAGTGAATTTGCAGAGTAACGACATACCTTTCCAACTGTCCCGCTTTGAGCGGGACAGACCCGCTTTTGACAGCTCAACCCACCCTTTCTCTTTGATCTGGTGCACTGAACAGCCAGAAAAAGATACAAAGTTTCTATCTTAATTGGCTCTTGGCAGAGAGCCCAGGACACATACTTAAGATACTTTTGTAACAGTTTCAGATAAGATAAGAACGAAGACTCACAGCTTAAAGGGCAATTCACCTTCATTAGCAAAACTGTAATAACATATAAAAACCATAGAAATGTGTTCATAACCTACCAAATGATGTAAAATGGACATGGTAATTAGGGGGTGTGGCCACAAAAATGGTCATGGTCAAAAAAATTCACCGCAGCAAATCTTTTTGTCCCTTTTTCTAAAATGTTGGGCAGTATGGTAACGATTGTTCACCTGAGTTAACGTCACCTGGCGATAGAGTGCAAATGAACACTAGTGATGGTTCTGTTCACTAGCGAATTGGCGCCTTTACCTGTTAGTGAATTGGTGATGTCCCTGCGGGTGGCAGCGTTGGGAAAAGTCGCAAGCCCTAACCACTTCGACCTTTAGTAAATCTGCCCCATAGAATAATCAAGCCGTTCTTGTACACGGTATATATTTAAGGGTTTAACCTCAACTGAATTCTGCTCTCAAACTTCTCCCTTTAGATCAGTGGCATGATGGGAGATGACTTCCCTTGGGGTGCCTGGAGCAGTGGTTGGGGGCTCAGCTTGGAGGCAAGATGGGGTTAAATTTGGTCTTGTAGATGCTGTTAGAGCATAAATGTTAAATAGAGTTGATATAAAGGGTGAGTGGTTGTTTGTTCTTCTATGTTTTGCTGGAACTGTGGCTGAATGTCTGATACAGCAATGTTTTCCTTGTTCTGTAACCTTGTTGTGAGCTAAGTGGTGCCCCTCACCAATGACTGGACCTCCAAGGCGGAGGGATGACCCGAAAAGGTCCAATTTCCCCTCGTTGGACAACCATTTATTTTGTTGAAGTACTACTAGGACTAAACTTTATACCTGAAGCTATTCCTCATATTTTCTTTATTTTGCATCCCATTCCACATTTCTTAATTTTGATCTTTTTGTTGTTGTTGTTAACATATCATGAATTTAAAAGTCCAACTGACCGTCAATGGGTTCATGAGACCTGTGGATTCTCCGATGCTTTCCTCAATGTATTTCCTCTCTTCTTCGGATATTGAAGGATGTTCCGCTGGGCTTTCGTAGGACACAAGCATCCAAAACATGTACCACATTAACCCAAAACTTCCTGCCAACGCATATAATAATATTCAATTTAGTGGTTGAACTTGAAACACATTATAATATCAGAACTATGAGCCTAATATAACAAATGGATTCTATTATTGTATGGATTCTATTACAGGTGACTCTCATCAAAATAAATATTGAATCAAATAGGGAAGAAAAAGAAAGCAACTAGTAAAATCATAATATCATTGTTCTCTAAAGCATTAATTATTATTACATACCCCAAATGGATTCCAGGCATTATGATCTGTGTCTTTCCAAATCTTTAATTGTATAGATTAATATGCTATGTAATGCATTTATGAAGACACTAAAGGCTTTTTATGGAATAAATAGGCTTTCATTTATTCAACTATATAGTTGATCCAGGGACTTTTTGGAGTCAGGAAGGAATTTTTTTTCCCCCTCTGAGGCAAATTGGAGAGGCTTCAGGTTTTTTGGCTTCCTCTGGATCAACTGGCAGTTAGGCAGGTTAAAAAAAAAGTCAAAAGGTTGAACTTGATGGGCGTGTGTCTTTTTTCAACCTAACTTACTATGTTACTATGTTACTATGTATGTATCCAAATCCTCTATCACCCCATTCTAAGGTGTCAAGTGAACATGAACTTACCATAGACGTAAAAAACTGAACTCCACCCAGAGTATTGAACTAAAACTCCAGCCAAAGGCATGGCCACCACCGCTCCTGCATAGGAACCTGAAAAGAAACAGAACAACCATTGCAGAAACATAGATGCAAAGACAAGTAAAGAAACCTTTGTCATGCATGAATTAATCATCTATGATACTTCACAGTAGATTAATGTCAATGTAATAAAATACAGTACACTTTGGCTGGTAAGTGAATATACACAGGTTACTGTCCATTTAAGCCTTTTTTCACTGGTACTGGCCTTCTGTTAGGGGGTCTATGGTGGTAATATAATAAAAGTCACTTCAATTGAACTAGACCTGGTAACCCAACCCTACAAATAACATGTGATGTATAAACTCTACTTGCTTATTGCTTGCTATGGGTTTTTAGACGGGGTGCCAACAGTTTTACATTTATTACATTACCCCCATGTGAATTTGATGTAAAATAATAAGTAACATATACTGTTTACAGACACCTAATATTCTGTTTCAAATTCAGCTAAATTGATCTTCTGGGAGAGCGTTCTCTCTGTGTCTCTGTATATATATATATATATATATATATACTGTATATATGTGTATATATGTGTATATATATATATATATATATATATATATATATATATATATATATATATAATCCATATATTATCAGCACTAACGATACAATGCTCAACGTTGCCTGGGTGCACACCACCAATTTTTCGCTCAATATTCCCCTGAAAAAGCTGCACTCACAGGTATTACGAACATTCAAAATTGTTTATTGTAGAAACACACTAACGTTTCGGCTGTTCTTCAGCCTTTCGCAAAATTACAAAACAAAATAAAATTCACCCTTACATATAAAATAATTTGCGCGAATCTCCATCCTCCACCCCTCCATGACGTGTCCCTACCACCCTCTTGACTCCCACTGATGACGTAGACGCAACCTAAATGTGTCAAGGAGAATTACCGCGCCCCCACCCCCTCTCAGCTGAACAGCCGGCTTCAGAGCAGAGAGGTGCAACCGGACTAGGGGTAGGAGAAAGCATTGCGCCCCTAGGCACGTGCCGACTCTGCCTACTCCTAGTTCCGGCCCTAAAATTGTAGTTTATTGCGACATTTCTTCCTGATGACGGCTTAAGTTGTTAAGCCGAAACGTCGAAATAAACGTCAAATTTTTTGGAACCTGATGACGATTCCCTGAGAATCGTAAAACGCTTCGTAACTATGCACGAATAAAGTTCCTTTTTTTCTATATTGCTTAGAAGTAATTCATTTGCCGTGAGTGCTCTCTTTAAAGACATTGGTGAGCACCCGGCCAGTGATGGATGGAATGGTGAGTGCCGATGAGACTAATATATATATACTGTATATATATATATATATATATATATATATTATATATATATATATATATATATATATATATATATATATATATATATATATATATATAATATATATATATATATATTAAGCAAATTAAAAAAAAACAGAACCGAATCTGACCCCTAAAAATAAAAATCCTGCTGAAAATGATAAAACCTGGCCAAATAATGAACCGAATCATGGATTCAGTGCATCCAGGCCCGGACTGGTAATCTGTCCGTTCGGGCAAATGCCCTAGGGGCCGCTCTGCCTAAGTGGGCCGCCCGCTGTCTAATTAGATGCGGTGCGGCACTTCACTTGTTAGCTATTAATCACAGCCACCAGAGTTGCGTACCTGCCCTGAACTAGAACGCGCAGTCCACCGACCCGCAGTCTGCAGCTTCTAATCCTCCTGTCATCTCTCTGCTCTTTCTCCGGTTCCTCCCCCACACTCTGGCATGCACGCTGACTCTAGCAGCCTCCTCCCACCTCCACTGCTATGATAAACAGTCCAAAGGGAGCCGACGCATCGCGTTGCCACATAACAACACTCGCCGAGCTGGCCTGGTCCTGCGCTGCACATACACGTCATGAGCCAAGAGCCATCAGGGAATCACCGACCACACCGCACTGAGTCTGTCGCACACAGTGAGTGACCGGCTTCCACATTCGCCACCAGGTCCAAGCTAGCTGAATCAGGCACCCTCATGCACACCTTCTCTAACCTCTTCCTGGTCTATCATCTTTCTCTCAAAAAATCTTTATGTCTATTTCTCTCTCTCTCTCTCTCTCTCTCTCTCTCTCTCTCTCTCTCTCTCTCTCCCCCCCCTCCTCTGGCTAAGTATGAAGGCAATGTCCCCTGTTAGAAAATGTTTATTGCCACAACTGACTGGCACTTCTTACAGTGGCCACTCATTTTGGGGCCCACTGTCAGTGACTGCACAAATATTTAAAAAGATGTTTTTTTGGTTTGCCACCCTGTGGTGCCTCTTGCCTGGCCCATCGTCACAATTAAATTCAGGGGGTATGTATATACGAAATAATCTTTGTGCCATCCTGCTATTTCTGTTATGAGCTTTGCCCAGGGCCCACCAAGGGCTTAAAACAGCCCTGCTGCTATGTGTATTGTAACATTAGAGCAGAGGGGGGCAGGACTGCAGCAACTTTCAATTTGTGGGTGAGGACACCTGCGTGACGTCACCACACGCAGGTTTATTTACAAACAAAGTGCAGAGCTGGAAGCTGGAGAGAGGTATTTTTTTAGGGCAAAGCAGAGCTGGTGCTTAAAGTGGACCTGTGGATTGGAGAGTGGGTCAGCAGTGCCTCAACAGTCTGAAGATGGAAACAGCAGTATGTAAGTACTGCTGTTTTTATTATTTTGAGTGCCCTTTTGAAGGCTGAGAATTTGTACTTAACTACATTAATTAAAAAATACACTACAGTGTACCATATAAAGGCACAAGGCTGCAGGCTGAGTTATACAGGGAACTCTGAGTATCACTCGTGTATTATAAGGGATAATGTACCCCCTACTGTAAATGATAAGGATATTAGAAGTCACTGAGGGGTTGTTCTGTGACCATATAAAGGCACAAGGCTGCAGGCTGAGTTATACAGGGAACTCTGAGTATCACTCATGTATTATAAGGGATAATGTACCCCCTACTGTAAATGATAAGGATATTAGAAGTCACTAACCATATAAAGGCAGTTTTAAACCAATGTATGGGTCTCTCTCTCTCTCTCTCTCTCTCTCTCTCTATAATATGCTTGTGTATAAGTAAAAAGACCAGCATGCATTTTGTGTGGGCTGCTTTGATTTTTTTTGCCAGGGCTGCTTTTTACTCCCAGTCCGGCCCTGAGTGCATCCCTAATATATACACACACGGAGGAGCATTCATTTACAATTCAGATGCACTAGTGGAGGAGCAAGTCAGTGGGGACCATCAGTGCAAAAATCATATTTGGACTATCACAAAAAAACATTGTTCACCTTCAGCTCTCCACGGGTCCATAAAAGAAGTTGGATCTACTATATGCTCATCTGGTGCTCCAAATTTACTACAGGAACCATGTATAAAATCTGCATTGCACATAGTACAAGACCTGTGCAGTTCATAGCTTTATAGGAAAGACTGGAATAAGAGAGGGAGACAAGCTGACCTTCCTAATAGGATTCTTTCTCATGAAATTAAAACACTGAGCAAACAACAACTATGCAATTCAGTCAAGATGATTGCTGCTCTGGGTATATTAAATTGTAAAAGCCCCTAGTTAATAACCCCATATGTGTGATAAGAGGATTGTTTGTTTTATTTTCAACAGGAACGTTTAAGAACAGCACCACAGAGTATTCTTCTTATTTAAAACGCCTTTATTAGTGCTTTAGGGCATCACAGCAACATTTCAGGCCACGCGGCCTTTTATCAAGATTGTTTTATTTTTAACATCTGATACCGATTTATATTTAGGAACCTGACTGTCAATGTGAAAACATTCAGTCTATGAACCCAAAGGATTTACAAAATAATGTTTCATTATCTGTGTGGTGTTCGAATCAAACGTTAAACCAATACCTTGGGCAATCAGCCTGTAATCTGGCCTCACTCATGGACGGCAAAATTATGATCAACTCTGTTCTGTACTGACTGATAAACCCATTAATGTGCCAGTGTGGAACCCCAGTCTGAATATGTTTTGATAGCATCAAATTGCAATAATCTAGAAATAAACGATGATGATGATTCAAGAATATGCAAATCCTACAAAAAAAAGCATAGTAATGCTCAAATCTCTATAAAATATTCAGGTCTCTCTATGCATTATTATTTAAAGGATCCTTTGCTGTGCGCATTATTCATGATCCTGAGTGATAAAAGCTGTTCTTTTTTTATATTATGAACCTGAGAGCTTAAGAAAAAATATGAACCACTGAACAAAATGAAATGTATGCAGAACAAATGAAGAATTCCACTTGCTGCCCATTAGCTTGTCGGACGCATTATATTCCACTGGTTCCCCTAGAAAATGTGTTCAGATTTGTAGTGTGAACTGTTATATAAGGATAGAGCCTGCATAAAACTAGGGATGCACCGAATCCAGGATTTGGTTCGGGATTCGGGCTTTTTCAGCAGGATTCAGATTCGTACGAATCCTTCTGCCCGGCCAAACGGAATCCGAATCCTAATTTGCATATGCAAATTAGGGCTGGGGAAGGAAATCGCGTGACTTTTTGTCACAAAACAAGGAAGTAAAAATTTTTTTCCCCTTCCCACCCCTAATTTGCATATGCAAATTAGGATTCGGTTCGGTATTCGGCCGAATCTTTCATGAAGGATTCGGGGGTTCGTCTGAATCCTAAATAGTGGATTCGGTGCATCCCTACATAAAACATTGTTAGCATTCTGTTCCATGGAAAATATTACTTTGTGGGAAAATGTATATTGCTTTTTTTAACAAACAATATTTCTTAGATAACCTTAACATAATAAATATCTGAATGGAAAGCATTAAATAGGAGTGTGATCCAGACAAGCTTAAAGGACATGTAAACCACCTCCACAAAAATGTAATCAGTGAACTGCCTCTTTGAAATCTTTAGAAAACTGTCACTCTGGTTGTTAAAAGGTTAACAGTAAGGCTGCAACATTCCCTTAATCACTTAGAAATCCTTTTCCTCCTCTAACCCCCTCAGCCCCCTCCCTCAGGAATTTGCTTTGGCTGTTGACTTATGAGCATGCTCGGTTCCTCTCAGCTCGGATTACTAAACTCACCTTCCAGTCTAACAGCCAATAAAGAGATAGCATTGCCGGTTCCCATAGAAACTCTAGCTGTCTGATCCTATTATTTTCTCCTACCCCCTCTACTGAGCTCAGATTAACCATTACAGTGCTCAATCCCGGCAGAACCTTTTATCAGAGTATGCTGTGCCTGTGTAAACCTGTATTCTGCATTGCATAAACTTTACAGCATACATGTCTCAATGTTACTGATGATGTGTCAGAGGGAAAATGGCCGCCGGGCGAAAGCTGCTATTTGTTTTAGGAAAATGTGATGGTGCTGCCAAATGGAGGGGTATATGCATTACAAATGATGAGGCTTGGGTGGGGAAGATATGCCCAATTTATATACATGGTAGGAAAATGTAGGCTTTACATGTCCTTTAAGTGTCTACTAATCACCAGCTAAAGGTCTCCTGTTAGATCCCGATCTACCTTTTGGGCACCCCTGTCCTAAACCATCCCAAGTTTATGAACTTAAGGGACATGTAAACTCCTCAAAATTGTGCCTAATGAAAGAAAATATAATTATAATCAACTTCATATATATGAATGTAATTGCTATTACTAACTTATTAATTACTTAGCATCTGCCTGTCCCTTTCTAGTCTCTATTCTGCTGCTTCTGGCTCATGAAACCCTTTTAAGCCATTATTTCTAACGGACATGATAAAAGATATATTTATTCTTTTCATAAACAGTGCCATTGAGGTAGAAGTTACATTACCACAGAATGCGGTTGTCGCCAGTCTGCTGCGCTCCAGCGGTGGTGCCCATTTACTCCAGATCCCGTGGCATGCGGGGTACGTTACTCCCTGAAAAGGAACTAAACCTGTTAGCAAAGTGATTAGGGCATAATCTGCAGAAAAATAAGTTAATGTGTTATTATGTGTGTTATCATAGAATATTGCTATAGTCTCTGACATCTCTGGCACTAAGTCAGTTGACTGGAACCCTGTGAGTTTATAAGTTTATATAACATTGCTGCAGATCACTGACACTGAGCACATTGAATTACACTTAAAACATTCACTAAACAAAATAGTGATAATTACTTGTTTAAATGGCCTGACATGTTAAAGGGGTGGTTCACCTTTAAGTTAACTTTTAGTATGTAATAGAATGGCCAATTCGGAGAAACTTTTCGATAGGCCTTCATTTTTTCTTTTTTATAGTTTTTGAATTATTTGTCTTAGCTTCCAATGCTGTCCAGCTTTCAAATGGGGGTCACTGACCCTATCTTAAAAATGCTCTGTAAGGCTACACATGTATTGTTATTGCTACTTTTTATTACTCATCTTTCTATTCAGTCCCTCTCCTATTCATAGTCCAGTCTCTTATTCAAATCAATGCATGGTTGTTAGGGTAATGTGGACCCTAGCAATCAGATGGCTGAAATAGCAAACTGGAGAGCTGTGGAATAAAAAGCTAAATAACTCGAAAACCACAAATAACAAGAAATGAAAACCAACTGCAAAGTGTCTCAGGATATCACTCTCTACATTAAACTAAAAGTATCGCATGAATACATAAATAGTGATGGGCGAATAATTTTGTGAAACCTCCGCGAAAATTCGCCGGTGTCCGTTTTTCTGGATGCCAGTGAAACTGACGCCAGTGTCAAAAACGGACCGTTTCACAAATTTTTCCTGTTTCGCGAATTTTTTGGCGAAGCGAAACGCCCCAAATTCACCCATCACTATACATAAGCGATATTCCCTTCTCTATTTCTAGAATTTCTTACACCCAGACATCTATCAGATGAGAACCTTGCCTCTGGCTTCTCTACTGAGCCCCTTATAGTTATATCCCCATTATAACTGGGGGAACCAAGTAATATAATTGAAATATAGTGCAGAAGTTATACCCAGTACTGGTAACTCACAAGGGGAGACTAAAAGGTACTACGGGTATGGGATGCATTATCCGGAAACCCATTGTCTAGAAAGAAGGGCAGTCGTTTCCCATAGACTCTATTTTAATTAAATGATTTGAAATTTTAAAACATCTCCTTTTTTCTGTAATTCTAAAACAGAACCTAAGATATAATTAATCCTTATTGGAGGCAAAACCATCCTATTGGATTTATTTAATGTTTTATGGAGGTTGGAATTTAAATTATGGAAAGACCCCCTTATCCGGATAATGCCGGGTCCCAAGCATTTTGAATAACTCAATATCTGTACCTGCAGCTGGCTGGAAATAGGTTTAATTTTTTTTTTGCAGAGCAAATTGGCTGTCATGGAAAGTGTATTTCTAGCCACTACTCCTACTACTACATGTATTTGTATCACATAATCCTTTTGTGGGAGCTTGCTGGGAAATGCACATGAATAGCCGTTTACCAACTCAGATTGCAACCATCTAGGGGGTTATTTACTAAACTCCGGATGCAAAAATCATGAAAAAAATCATGAATTTGTCGGAATTTATTTAAAACCCGATGATGGAAAAGTCAGAATCTGAAAATCCGGCATCTCAGACCTGCCGAGGTTGCATATAAGTCAATGGGAGAAGTCCCAATCATTTTTTGATGTGCACTGGGTTTCGTGCAATACCCCAAAGTTTTCAGAGTTTTTGGGGCATAAAAGCATAAGAAATCTGAGTTTTCGGGTAAAATTTTCAGGAAAATTTAATAATTAATAATTATAAAAAACCAGAGCAGATTTGATCGGAGTTTGTAGCAGAAAATATTGAGATAAAATTGGACTTTGATAAATAACCTTAGTCTAGAGATAAAAATAAAAAATAGATTTTCAGAATTGGCAGTTTTCTTTAACCTGCGTGTACAGCATATAAAAACATTAAGGTTTGGTAGCAAATCAAACCAGTAACAAAGTTTTGTAAAATAGATGTAAATGTTAGTATCTCAGATGCATCAGCAAAGAAATAAATGCACAGGCAGCACAAATATAAAGTGCAGATGATACTCCTGAGACAGGTAATTGTCTTAAAACAAGAATTTTATGTCATTTTCTGTGTCCGACCGCCCTGTCCTTTTGTACTGTTTTCTGTTCTCACCAGAAAGCTCTTTATGTTCAGTAACAGCAAGAAATGCATTGCCCTGCTGCTGGATTCTGATGGAGGGTTGGGGCAAAGGGAGTCTCTGAGCATCAAAGCTTAGTAGAGATGGAGGCCCAAATCTCCAGTGCTGGGTATAGCTGTAATGTTCTATGGCAAAGGCTGAGAATTCATTTACTGGACCTATTATTGGTATTGTATGATTTGAGCTGCCATGAGGCTGTAGTACTACTTAGTTGGAGCCCTAGTCGCCTCCCTCTAGAGACATATCTGGGATGAAGGAGCCATGATCTAACCTATGCTACATACAATTCATTTTTGCTTTCTTATTCCTGGAGTTTAACGTGCAGGCAATAGCAAAGTATAAAACCAACTCACCTCTACCAGGCCCTGTAATATCCTGACGAAGATCACACAAGTGAAGTGCACTCTGGCAGCAGACGGGATGAGCATGTTTAACGTCGACGTGGCTACGATGGCGAACCCAAATACCCTGCAGAGTAAAGGCATGGAGCAATGAGTAATATTATTTTTGTTACCAAATGTAGAAGCCGCTGCCATTCATACAGGGCAATATTTGGCTTTATTCAGCACTGATACAATCTTCATTTGTTCTGCAGAGAGGAATGGTCGGAAGTATAAGAGTTTGTTATTAAGCTAAATCTCATGTCGAGGATTTGGAATTCTGTGGAATCCACGATTATGGATTTGCTGCATCCCTACTAACTAGACTCTGTCATTTGAAGGCATACGGTGGCTTCAGGAGGTCATAACCTGGTTCTAGATTCTAGAAATGAATTTGATGCACTTGGGTAGAGATTCAGTGCTGACCTACTTATGGTTGATGCCTTTGATATACAATACTGAGGATCTAGCGATATAAACACTATTGGGTGTTATGTGATAAAAGGCACTAAGTTTGCCCCGGAGCAGTAACCCATAGCAACCAATCAACAGATATCATTTACTGGTCAGTTGTTTAAAAGCAAACACCTTATTGGTCATTATGGGTTACTGCTCCTGGGCAAACTTAGTGGTGCCTTTTATTACATAAGGGGGAATGAGCAGTAGAATACAAAGTCCTTTCCATTACAGATTCCTTGAGGAACACCCAAGAAAATCTATCTACAGAGAAATGCCATATATTGTTGCTAGTACAGGTATAGGATCCGTTATTCAGAAACCTGTTATCCAAGCTCTGAATAACAGAAAGTCTGTCTCCCATTTTATCCAAATAAATCTAAATTTAAAAATTTCTCATCTTCTCTGTAAGAAAGCTTTAAGAAGGGGTTGGATGTTGTTTAGCAAGTGAGGGAATACAGGTTTATGGAAGATAACTCATAGTACAAGTTGATCCAGGGACTGGTCCGATTGTCCTTTTTGGAATCAGGAAGGAATTTTTTCCCCCTCTGAGGCAAATTGGAGAGGCTTCAGATGGGGGTTTTTTTTGGCTTCCTCTGGTTCAACTTATACAGGTTATTTACAGACTTAAAAGATTGAACTTGATGGACATGTGTCTTTTTTTCAACCTTACTATGTTACTATGTAATAATAAAACAGTAGCTTGTACTTGATCCCAACTAAGATATAATTAATCCTTATTGGAAGCAAAACCAGCCTATTGGGTTTATTTAGGGGCAGATTTATCAAGGGTCGATTTTTTTTAAACTCCCATCACCTTGAAATTCAAATAAAAAAAGACCAACTGAAATGTATTTAAAACATCAAATTTTTTAACTCCGGGTGAATAGGTTGTATTCGATCGTTCGATTTGAATTCGGATCGTATTCAATCGAATTAGAATCAAAGTATATTAAATTAAATTAAAAACTGAAAATGAAATCACCAAATCACTCCAAATAGGTTTTAGCTGGTTCCCCATAGTCTAAAACAGCAATTTGGCAGGTTTTAGACAGTGAATAGTAGAAGGCGAATTTTTAAAGAGACAGTACATGATAAATTTCGATATTCGAATTTTCAAATTATTTTCAAATTCCATTTGAATTTGGACTATTCTCTAGTTGAAGTACACTAAAATGATCTCGAAATTCTAATTTAAAAAATTTAATTTTCACTTCGACCCTTGACAAATCTGCCCCTTAATGTTTACATGATTTTCTAGTAGACTTAAGGTACAAAGATCCGAATTACAGAAAGATCCACTATCCAGAAAACCCCAGGTCCCATACCTGTATATTAATTTCCCCATAATTAGCACAAAGCATTAGGAAAATGATAAAGTATAGTGACCATTATATAGAATAAATAATTGAAGCCTAAAGGGGTCTCACTTGGTTTTGTAACTGGAATGCTTTGAATTGACCTGCCAGAGCTGTACATTATAAGTGCACAAATTGTGTTTCTGACCTCTTGGGGAGCCAAACTGAGAAAAATAATGGTTCGATTCGGGGCCAAATCTTTTGCTGTTCCTATTAAGGAACCAATGGAGAGTTGACCAGATGTTGGGGGTGATATTGCAGAACTAAGAAGCCCAGACACATTTGAAATTATCATTCAGAATTTCCCTAAGATCCTATTTATAAAGAGGAGATGAAATCCCATTTATTTTTTTTCATTATAAACCACGCTCCTTTTAGGCTATTGTTGAACTGAATGAGAACAACCCTATTTCATGTTAGGAAAGAATGATAACATAGCGATGAAATTCCATTGTTTGCCTCAGCACTCGGCTCACGCTGGTAGGGCTATTGAGAAGCGACTCGGCCGGCCTCATTAATGTGTAGCTTGAAGCGAGTGCTCTGGCCGGCCTACACATGTCTTGATGTTCTTCTACAAAAGGCTTTCTGGCTGATGAAATGAGAGCCAGGTTGTTAAAATCAGGCAATGGCACGGCTTACACTGTAAAATTGGATCTACTGCAGTAAATTCCAACGTTACAGCACGATGGTTGTGATTCACAGGCAGTATATTTAAAGGAACACTCTTATCAATGACAAATTAGCACCTGGAAACATAATGATGAGAAATTTAGAGAAGCTAGGTAAAATAATAGTTTTTACCAAGATTACATGGTAGCATGGTGGGGAGTTCAAGCTTAAAGGAACAGAAACACCAAAAAAATAAAATGTTTTAAAGTAAAAATAATATAATGTTCTGTTCCCTGTGCTGGTACAACTGTTGTGTTTGCTTTATAATGACTACTATAGTTTATATAAACTATAGTAGTAATAGTTTTTACCAAGATTACATGGTAGCATGGTGGGGAGTTCAAGCTTAAAGGAACAGAAACACCAAAAAAATAAAATGTTTTAAAGTAAAAATAATATAATGTTCTGTTCCCTGTGCTGGTACAACTGTTGTGTTTGCTTTATAATGACTACTATAGTTTATATAAACAATCTGCTGTGTAGCCATTCAAAGCACAGGTTACATTGCAGATACCACAAGTACTCTGTAGAATATCATTGTATTCTATTATAGAAATGATCTGTTATCTGTCTCCTTGTCCTTTTTAAGCTTGAATGGCTGCCCCCATGGCTGCACAATATCCTATTTACATAAACTATTGTTGTCTTTCTTAAGGTGGGGAACACAGGGAGATCCGCTTGTTTTGCGATGTCGCCAAAACGAGCAGATCTCTCCCCGATATGCCCACATCGAGGTAGGTGATAGGGATGTAGCGAACTGGCGATTTGGTGTTCGTGAACGCCGTTCGCGAACACCGGCAAAAAATGCGAACGTTCGCGGACAGTTCGCGAACTTCGAACACCCGCTAAAATCCTTCGAACGATCGAAGGATTTTAATCATTCGATCGAAGGATTTTCATTCGAATCGAACGATAGAAGCCATTCGATCGAATGCTTTTCATTCGATCGAATGCTTACAATCGTTCGAACGAATGGAAATCGTTCGATTTTTAGCGGTCAAAGGAATTCGAATGGTCGAATGGTCGAACGACTTGTATTCGAATCGAACGCGAACTCAAAATGCGAACGTTCCCAAATGTTCGCGAACATTCGGCGGACGCGAACGGTCGAAGTGCGCGCGAACTAGTTCGCAGCAGAACAGTTCGCTACATCCCTAGTAGGTGATAGGCTGATCCGATCATGGGCCCTAGAGCCCAACAATCAGATCATAATTGAAGCAATACAGGCGGTCAGAATGCCGGACAGCATCAACGAAAATGAGGAGGCCGCCAGCCGACGGGATTTTTTAACCTGCCTGATCGACATCTGGCCGACTTTCGCACGATATCGATCGGGGATGCCCGTCGGATGGCCCCACACACAGGCCAATAAGCTGCCGACTCAGTTTGTTGGCAGCTTTTATAGGCATGACTTTTACCAATGCATAGCAACTGTGCATAATATTTTAATATCTTTAAAACACTTAAAATATTATGTAAACACTTAAAATAGTATGTAATATTATGTAAAATGTTGAAAGGGGTCACTGTTCCTTTAAAACTCCTGCCTCCTCTGCCCTCTCTAGAAAAGAGAATTCAGCAAAGTTCCTGTCTGGTTTGGATGCTGCTGCATTTGGTTGCTCCGCCTTCTTTCATCACACAGCAGCAGTTAGGTCATGCTTTATGGCTGTCCTACTTGCTCTCTTTAGAAAAAAAAGTATTTAGACCACAGTGGTCTCCAGTATGTAATTATCATTACAGGTACAGGAGCTGATATCCAGAAACCTGTGATCTAGAAAATCCTGAATTACAGGAAGATCATCTGCTATAGACTCATTTATTATCCAAATTTTTGTAAACTTTATTAAAGCAGTACCTCTTTCTTGATCGCAACTAAGATATAATTAATTATTCGGAGGCAAAACAATCCTGTTACTTAATATATGAAGATACTAATGGTAGATTGATCCGTTATCCATCAAACCGCAGGTCCTGGATAGATCCCATACCTGTATTACCAAACTGGCCCCATTAATACTTTGTAACAGTACTTAAAAATTATAAGAAGATTGTGGCAGGGAGCCATCTTATTACATAATGTTCCATTGTTAATGCTTTGCATGCCATTTTCTTGTCTCCTGCACAGCATATTTTTAAGACCCGTAGTGTCGTATTCCCACAATCCCCTTTATCTGCCAATGTAATTGAATAGTCATTAAAAAAGAGGATTAAAGAATTGCAAGAAGAATGAAAATAACGACATAAATAAAGGTTCATGGCTCCCGCTGCTGCTTGTTTTGCTGCTGCTGCTGATACCTTGGAATTAAATATCTCACCTCTGGGTTTTCTTCTCCGTCCTCCTACCCGACTCTAACACTCACCCCGGTGCACTGACACACAGTAAATTAGTGTGAGAAGACTTCAGCTCTGTCTTTTTGATTAAAAAAATGTGTCATCCACACTTTGCTGCCAGGAGTTTGCAGGCTCCTTGTAACATATGTCTGTACTGATGGGTAGGAGCTAAATGACTCACTGCCAGTGGACAGCACATTAAAATCTCAGGTGTAGGGAATTCAAAGTGATCAGGTTTTCGATGCTGGATATAAATAGAGCCACATCCTATATTGGTAATGGTTAGCCTTTGGCACAATCACAGTCAGGTCTAAATAGCCATTGTGGCCTCTGTCCAACAGGTCTGAGTGGTTTCAAGTGTAATCTAATTGCTAACAGATGATTGGCTCACACTAATTAGGCTGCACCCAAAATGGGCAAAGACTGACTCACATTGACATACAAGCGGCTCTATGTTTGCTTTCCACAGATCACATTTCATTGATAAGATGGATAAGTAGTTAGTAGCGGCAATCTGGGAAACTCTGTGGATCTCCTTCATCTAATTGCAGTTAGAAGACTGAAAGTGGTCAAAGTCACACAGTTAGCACCCGAAAATGCTCTGGGACTTGCTTTTGAGGAATAATCTTTGGTTACCCATCAGTGATAAAGAGAATACATCACCCACCCCCCAAGCTTCAGGACAAGAGTAGTCTCTGGGTTTCAACCCAATGGCCACCTTGAATAGCTCCATCATTGCAACTTCTAGCTCTTTTAATTGTAGATGAAGGGTAGAACGTGACCCATTCAACTTACCTGACAGTAGTTTACCAATCACGACTTGGATTGAGGCATTTTAATTACCCCAGCCATTTTTATGAGATTAAAAAGCCTATGTGATATCACAATGATGAGTCTTGGAGGATACAATAAGACAGGGATCTCCAACCTTTTTTACCAGTGAGCCACATTCAAATGTAAAGAGTTGGGGAGCAACACAAGCATGAAAAAAGTCCCAGGGGGTGCCAAACAAGTGCTGTGATTGGATATTTGGTAGCCCCTATGTGGACTGGCAGCCTACAGGAGACTCTGTTTGGCAGTACATCTGGTTTTTATGCAACCAAAACTTGTCTTCGAGCCTGGAATTCAAAAAATAAGCACCTGCTTTGAGACCACTGGGAGCAACAGCCAAGGGGTTGGTGAGCAACATGTTGCTCATGAGATACTGGTTGGAGACCACTACAATAACATATACATAAGGCTCTTTCTTTGGTGGATAGTGGGTTCATAAAAGTGCTAAAATGTTTGGGAACAAGTTCATGTCCCATCTTATTCAGTGGCTGCATGTTATTCTAGATTTTACATTATTCACAATTAATGGCACATTTTCACAAGGCAGATCTTTTATACAACCAAATTCATCTCATTTGCAACAGGGGAAAAAACCACTTCAGATGCAAACAGTTTATATAGTGTCTTTATTCTGGTAGCTGTTTCTACCCATAATCCTTTTCTACAAAGAGCACGCCAAATAGTCAAGGGGAACAAGATGGCATTATTTCTGCCTGCCTGTCACTTCTCCAGTCATAAGTGCTTGAAAGAAATTGCAAATAATTAGAATAAATTCAGATTTTCACTAGATCGAGTACTGATGACTCAGCTGGGTACAGAGCTGCTATTGCAATGGCGGAACAGTCTGACATATCATGAATTATTACTCATGGTTTTAATGAACAGAACATTTTTCAAGTGACGAGTGGCATGTCAATCTCCTGTTTGGATACATCTAGAGGCAGCTGATGGATGAAAACCTCAGTTATGCTTATGCGTGTGCTATTTATGTACCTTCCTAAAAGACTATACCTCCCGTATTATTGAGAATGTGCCAACAGATAAGCAGGCAGCATTAAAACGACTTCATATAAATATTAGGTCTGGAAAAGTCTGTGCCACAGGTTTTGTTTGGTTTTTGAGACTTTTCAAAATGTTTCAAAGAATCTGCCCCAATATGGCATAAAAATGAGGACACAGATATTGGCCACCCACACACAGTAAGATCCTTACCCCGATATGTAAGAAAAGGCAAGGTTTCTCCAGAATCAGAAATGCAGCGATTCCTGAGATACCTACCTGTCCTATAATGTAAAGCACCATCTGTATATCCATCTGTATATCCTTGGCTTATGTACAGGGTCTTGCTGAGCTCCTGCGGAGAAGCTATTCTTCTCTTCTATATCACTCGCGCAGTTTTGCCTTTTCATGCCTTTTCTTTCCCCTCTTTTATGTTGATGCTGCTATGTATATCCCCCAAAGGTAGGATATACATAGCCGTACAATTTGTTTGCTGATGCAGAAAGATCCAATTCTGGTCCTATCGTCAGTAACATATCCAGGCAGATGTGCAGCAGAGTGCTCAGCAATTAATTCACTGCCACAAAGGTGACATTCCTGGCACACCGCGGTCATGTAAAGTGCAACTCAAGGTGCCATGTGCACCTCATTCTGCCAGGAAACATGATGTTATTTGCACAGAGCCTGTAAAACTGTAACTAAAGTGCCACAATCAATTGTACCTGTGCCTCTTGGAGCTGGTTCATAGCTCCGATACCAACCAGTGCCTGGATTTTGTACATTCCCCCCAGCCCCCGACACCCCGTGTTTAGTGATTCAGTTTACGAGCACAGTCTAAAAGCATATTGGTAGTTTAGTTACTTTCTGATAGACAGTTTCTGCAAGTGGTAATATTAGGAAAGGAAAAACATTTGCACCATGTCTTGTAACTGTAGCATCACTTGTTTCAAATATAACATTTGGTTGGTTTCTATAGGTTGCTAGGTCCTCTGTTTATTGCCATTTGGGTTTTGGGCCTTGTGTTGTGAAACGAGAATGTCAAGGGGACATTTACATACTGTAGGATGGGAGCAAGGTGGAGAGCATTGTCAGTAAATGTTATAAACTGGTACTTTTTCCTCTGTGGTTTAATTTTGGTATCGCAGCACCTTGCTTCCATCCAAAGCCATCAATAGTGGTTCCAATAAATAGGTGAAATTACAAAACAGCGCAGAAGTTCTGCTGCAAAAGTGCCTTTATTTAACACGACATGTTTCGAGCACCAAGGCTCTTTATCAAATCATCTTTATAAAAGAGCATTATCAGGTCAATTCCTTCTCTTCTAAACATATTACATATAATTTCTCTTTAAAATTAAAAGTTCACCTTCGGATGATCTTTTGGTACTCTATAGATAGACTTATTATAAGCAACTTCTCAGTTGATCTATATTCTTTATTTTGCATTTTTGTTTCTAACAGCTGTCCTATGCTGATTCTTTCTAGCCATCTAGTTGTTAGAGTCACCAGGGGGGATCCTGGCCCCTCCACCGCCTGAGGCAGCAGCAGTTGCTCCTGCCCCCCCCTCCCCCAGAAATTCGCTCTTAAAGTACCAGGAGCAGCATTTTTGATGTCCCTGGTACCTAGGGGTGCTTTTCCGCCTAAGGCGACAGCCTCAACTCGCCTCATTGGCGAAGCACCCCTGAGAGTCACCAATCTCTGCAACCAATAACCAGATTCACTGTGAGGTTCCAGTTTCATCATTATTCTCAGTTTCATTGCTTATCTTTATTTTTCTTTATTCCTTCTCCATTCTGACTTATGAAGCCTTAGCTACCAGTATATGTTCAAGCCTGCAGAACAAAAACCAGATAAAAATGAAAAGTAACAGCAAAGTGTCATAGAACACTGCAACCTTGTCATACTACAAAAATTAACCACAATGGGTTGTGTCTTCATTCAGCCAGTGCTGCTCCATTTTGCACCTTACCAAAAGTGACAAAACATCCATTCTTGGTAAATTTAAGAGCTATCTGGTAGCTAAGGCTTCATAAGTCAGAATGGAGAAGGAATAGAGAAAAAGAAAGATAAGCAATAAAACTAAGAATAATGATGAAACAAAAAACCTCACAGTAAATCTGGTATTGGTATTGGCCGAGATTGGTGACTCTAACAACTAGATGGCTAGAAAAAAATCAGCATAGGACAGCTATTAGAAACAAAAATGCAAAATAAAAGAATATAGAATTTCTGTTTTCATTTGCCCTGGTACTACAGATAGGGCAACTGTGCACCCTGCGGCCCACCCAGTCCTAGTGCAGGAGAGGTAAGTACTGGAGGGACCACATTGCCCCAGCATGCAACAGTGATTCAATACTATTTATCAACTAGCTGATACAGTTAACATACCTGTTAGCTGCAAATTTTTGACATATAAAACCTCCGGGAATCTGCGTGACTATATAACCCCAAAAGAAGGAACCGTGTATCATGCCGACTGTCTCAGGATCCCAGGTGAACTGCGCTTGCTGTAGGAGACAGAGATATGGAAGCATGTTACATTAAAATCTCTAGGCTCTTATTGTTAAGATTTACTGGAACTGATTTACTAATAACGGCGCTAATCTGCACCTGTGTTTGCTTTGTTAGAGCCAACTACATTGGTGCAATTTAGCCCCTACCTTAGTAAATCAGCTCCATTAATTAATTTATAGGTATAAAAATATTTGCTAGAGAACTTTACATGTCTACACACCAAGGCCACACTTGCCTAACCTTCAGGGCTCTTCCACTGAATATATATGTTGAACAGAAATATGTTATCCAGAAAAATTATCTAAATTACAGAAATGCTATTTCCCATTCTGGCTCATTTACAAAGTTATGTGTCTAAAATGCTATTTCAGATGCAATTTGACATGGTTTTTTCCAGTGTAATTCTGGTCGCAGGCAGATTGGTACTCGAATTTGGACCCAATTACTCTTAGAATTTTATGAGTGAGGACTGCATCATTTCTGCCACTCAAAGTTAAAATGACATCTGTGGGTGATTTTTTGGGGTATGTCAGCTTTGTATAATGATACAATGGGAACCCTGTACGTCTGATTAGTAATTAATACAGATAATTACTACATGGCAGCACAGAAACCAGTACAATTAGCATCAGAATGTAATAATCAGCCCTGTAGCATCAGCTTATATTACAGACCAACCTCATTTTCTGCTGGATAATTAGTGACGAGCCCTAAGCTTAGCTTCTCAACAGCTGCTCAGAGCCCACTGAGCATGTGAGTGTCACAGACACTTTCCAAGATGGTGACCCCCTGTGACAAGTTTGAAGTCCTGGATCATTGCTGCTATTGACAAGCTGAAACTTTAGGCTGGTGCAATAAGTTCACTATATAAAATATGGCATTTTTAGCCATATCCATTTTTATGGTTTAGTTCTCCTGTGTGTCAGCCCAGTCCACTATGGGCTGACAGACAGCTTTATGTTGCACAACAATTGGGATTGGACCATATTGTGAATAATTGTTCTCTGAAAGAAGTAGTATTGGGGGAGGGGGGTCCCAGGCCTATGGAGTAAGTCGGTTGTAGATCATTATCGATGTTCAACCATTTTTTTGTCTCCTGGTAAATGTTGTTCGGGAGAAACATGGGCCACCCTTTGCGTAATGTATTAGGATGGTACTTTGGGAGTGTTACCTACTGATTTCACTTTACCCATGAGAGAATATAATGTCAGTGCTACTGTCAGTAAATAAATGATTCGATAGACGACATGGAAAGATAGCACTTTGGGCAGCTCTGGGACATGCACAAGGGCACAATAGTCACAAAATGAGTGTCATGAAGCAACAGAAAGTGTGAAAAGGTTATGTGATAAAACAGATTTTATCTAATAAGAACCATTTGATGAAGAGAGACGGGTGGGATCAAGTTGTTTTACCTCTCTAGTTGAAGGAATGTGAGAAACATGTATTTTTTAAGTGCCTATGAATAGATTCAAGAGGCTTTATAAAATAACTTCTAGAGAATGTCCATCAATGGCCCAGGGTGGCCCTTTATGGCATCATAGGACTGCTATAGAAATATAGTCTCCACCTTACACATTTGATAATCAGAAGACTCATGACACCCTTCCCACACCACATTTGGTAGGGATAGCAGTTAAATAATGGGGTCTATAGAACTTCTGGCTTATGCCCAATGATGTTAGAGGTCGAGGGCAACTGAAAAGCATCTGATTCATTGTTTTGTTGTAGTCCATAGGATATTTGATCTCAGCATGATGCTGGTAGGTTTAAACACTTAAACTGGAGAGACTGTGGTCTTGTGGCCTTTAAAAATTGTGGTAGTTGTTTTACCATCCACCTTTCCTTTAAGTTCCTTGAATTGAATTAAAGTGAATCAATAATATCCGGCTTAAGGAATTATATTATGAATATGGGACTCTATGACCTTTCTCTGTCCCCTTGTAATGAGTTTCTCTATGCAAGGTCTCCCTCCTATTATTATTGAGCATTTAGGCCTCATTGCCTGTACATTAGAAAGACTCAATTGATTTATCCTGTCCAAGAAATTGCCCATGTTGAAAAAATTAATGTGAAATATAACAATGAAAACCAAAATAAATGATTTATGATGACCCCCTAATACAGGAGAGATGTGAACATCACCCCTCTGAAAAGTTATCCATAGCATGGTGACTTCACTGGGGTTATCCAAAGTATTTTGATATTATTGGAGTTTGTTCAAAAGGTTATGACTTCCTCAAAAAGCTGGGGGAAAGTTTGGAGAATTCCCTTTAATATGCTTTATTACCCCTTTGTAAATAAGAAAGAGATTGTTGATGGCATCATATGTACAATAACATGTTTTTTCCTTACCTCGATAACAAGCTTATTCCCCTCGTAGACCGTGTTGTTGTTGACCATGCTCACAATGGCTACACCCAAGTTGCATCGGATGCCAAATGAGATGCAGAAGCCCAAGCCACTCATGATGGCGATAATGTACCGACGAGGAAGCCCAAAGCAAGTACAATCTACTACTGGCTGCCGTTTTTCTTCTTTGACGACAGGCTGTCCTTCTTCTGTCAGCTCAATGGTTTCTCCATTTGTCTGCCTCTTCTCCAATATCCTATAGTTTCAAAATGAAGCAAAAGGGTACACAAGTCAAGTTTAAATCATGCACAAGCCACAAATAAAATTCATTGTTATGAAAGGAAGTTATTCATTTGTTAAATAGTAGATACAGAAAATATTTATTTTTACAGCAAACTCTGTAGACCATCGGTTCCCAGACTTTTTTGGTTCAAACCCACTTTGTGGTCAAGTATTTGGTCAAAGCCTCCCATGGCTCTTAACTAGGTTAGAGATATATGAAAACATTGCTATTGTTAGGTCTGGTCCTCAGTGGTAGGTTTTCCCAATGATTCAGGCAATGCCCTTGACCAAGTTTCAATCAGAGAATGAAGTTTATTCAACAAGCACAGAATACAGAAGCATTCAGTAGCTCCGAGAGACCTCTGCCCAAGCTGACCATTACAGATATTCATCACATATGTCATATTAAAATCATTGTCTTTACTTTAATTGGCTAAAACATTCTGCGTCATGATGCGAAGCATAACTTTAGTATCCGGGCAGAAATTTTGTCCCTGGCCAGAGTTAACTTTTAAGAAACTTTTATTTATTTAGCATGAGTTATTAGGTTCCACATTTTGCCTCTGTCCCGCTGCTTCTTAAGCAAGAATCAAGTAAAAGCTAAATATTTCTGAGATGTAAGCAAGGCAATACAGGTATAGGTACTTATAGACTGGATAATGTGCAGGATAATAGGCCTCTACACTATTTGAGTCATTTATTCATAGTTTTAAGTGTCACCCCAAATCTCATCCTAATTAACCATCTTGACTAAAGGTGTATCCCCTCCTAACAACACCCTAACAGGTTGACAGTCTGGGTCCCCAGCCACTTTTTTGGGCTACCCTTGGGGAGCCAGCTCTACAGTTTGAGAGCCACTGCTATTGACTAACTCTGAATCTATGTGGGGTTACGGTTTTTTTTTAATAAGGGGTTTGTTTCTCCTTTAAGGGAAAAAGAGGGGTCATTGATGAACTTGAAGGCTCACAATCTGCCATTTGTTGCACTTTGAACTCTCCTTTCAGGCCTAAATCAATTGATGCAGGCCTTTGCACAGACTTGTGGCCACCCCCATGAATACAGTGCTACCTTCCCACTAAAACAACTATGATGTAGAGAATGATACTCTGAGACAATTTGCTATTATTTGTGGTTTTCCAATTGTTTAGAAACCACAGCAGCTCTCCAGTTTGCAATTTCAGCAATCTGGTTGCTAGGGTCAAAATTAACCTAGCAACCATGCATAGATTTGAATAAGAGACTGGAATATAAATAGGTGTAAGAGGGTGAACCAGATGAAAACAGTGAGATGTGAAAATGTTGTTATCTTGTGAGTGACAAAAATGTGCATGGATGTAAAATGTATGTGTGTTTAAAATTGTTGGGTGTAATTTGTGTAAAAACGCCACCAGATGACAGTAGATTTTTAATTTAGTTCAAGTGTAACTTCTACCACAGACACTAGAGGCCACTATAGAGCACAGAAGGGCTATAAAAGGAGGTGCCCCGTCCAAGGTAATGATGGGAGGGCGTGTCCGAAGAAACATCAGCTGGTCGGTGAGTGGAGACATCATTGACAGATAGGAAAAGATGTATAGTGAGATTTTAAGTAAAGCGAGCACTAAGTGCATGAGATAGTGAGGATAGTTAGTAACGGCAGCTGTGGCCCCATCAAGGAGGAAAGTGGAATTAGTTTCCTACAGGCACTCAGTAAGTAAGGGAATCAGTGATAGTTTAGGACAAGGTAGGAAGGAAACCTGGGTCTCTGGACAGGAATTGGATGGAAAAGGTCCTAACCTGGAAGAGTGGAGGGGTATCACCCAGAAGGTATCAGGCCACTATTGGAGAGTGGGGAGATACAGGTGGAGTATATATCGGACTACTAGTCGGTTAGATGTGATCCAAGATCCTACAGCAGGTGTGCCTACTCCAAACTGATTCCTTGTAGTAATTGTAACTGAAAGTGTTTGAAGAAGCGTGTACTGGAGTGTGTAAAGTGTGCCTGTTGTAAGAACCCTCTGTGTCCTTTAAATAAAAATCTCCTGTTTTTACATCAAGTTTCGTGTGGTGAGTAACAAGTGGGGTTAAGTTCCCCTTTAAAATCTGGAAGCCCCTCCCACATAGGAGAGGCCTGAATAGAAAGGTGAGTAATAAAAGATTATCAATAAGAATACATTTGTAGCCATACAGAGCATTTGTTTTTATACAGGCCCAGTGACCACCCATTTGAAAGCTGGAAAGGGTCAGAAAAAGGCAAAATTGAAAAAACTATATAAAAAAATAATGAAGACCAATTGAAAAGTTGCTTAGAATTTGCCATTCTATGTCATACTAAAAGTATGCATTATTTAGACTTCTGCCTGAGGTTTTCATCAATGATCCCTACAGTCTAATTATCTTTGCATTGGGGTAGAGAATGGGAATAAATGATCCCTCTCCTTCCACAATAACTCTGTAGACTCCAAATGGAGGGATGGACTTCAATTCAATGTGCTGTAAATTGAGATGTATATATAAATCCTATTCCCCCAATTACACTAGAATGTAGAGTAGATGCCGCCATTGCCTGGTTTCCTATCACAGAAGACTTTGCAATAAAAATAGCACAGTGTTCAGATGAAGTTTGGAAGCTGGTAACTTTCCCACAATGCTCATCTCTGGAAATTGCCAATTAACAGCTCTGACGGCTCTGCGCTTAACACATTAGAGTTGTTAACAGGGGTTGAGGCAAAAAACCCCCACCACTTCACCTCTGATGAATAAACTATGTGCAAAATGCGATTAATGGAAATGGGATGAAAGCACCCACCTGACTATATTTAGCCGTCATTTATGTAATTCCTTACTGCAGGTCTTGTCTTTTAATTACCAATTTTAGCATACTGTAACTTTGTTGATTTTCATTACACTCCACGATTAAAACAAGTGCACATAAAGATTTCTAAAGGGATCTTTAATCAGCAGTAGGTCTCAGAACAGAACCCAGAGAATGATCATTACCAGCTGCCCCGTTTCCTTTGGAACAGGAATAACCTTTGTGCGTTAAGGTGGCCATACACGGAGAGATCCGCTCGTTTGGCCCTAGGGCCCAACGATCGGATCCTAACGAATAGTAATGGGCGGTCTGATCGCGTGACCGCATCAACGAATAGACGCGGCCGCGATCCGACGGGATTTTTCATCTCATCCGACTTTCGGCCAGATCTCGATTGGGGAAGCCCGTCGGGGGGCCCCATACACGGGCCAATAATCTGCCAACACAGTCTGTCGGCAGCTTTTATCGGCCCGTGTATGGCCACCTTTAGCGATGATGTTTGAACTCTAGTTGATTTCATAGGCTTGTAGCATCCATAGGATAAATATTGATCAATATTGATAAGTATCATTGTCCAGACCTGGTCAAAAGAACAACTCTGGTCCAGGATGCTGAATCCCATGGAAGACGATGATGACTATGACAAAGATTGATATTTACCAATTTAACATTATTGATAACTATTAGATTCATCTTTAATGATGTTTAAAATAAGTTAGCCTCTTCATATCAATATGAACCCCCCTCCATTTTAAAGTGGTTGGTCCCTAGTATATAAGCACCTACTTCTTCATTGTTCCTACAGGTCAGTGCCAAAAGTGATATTTAAGCACTGGTATCCCTTTAAATTGGTTGTGCCATACTTGCACATTTTCATGGGCACATTCATCCTTTGCAATCAATACAACTATTCCCAGACCACTATTACAGAATGATCTTTTATTTCTATGGAGCCAGTAGGGGCTGCCAAGGCCATCGGATGCTTCTCCATCTACAGTTCGACTACTTATACAGAACAATTATCTGTTTTTTTCTTTTTTTTTTCTCCTTCCAGAATCTGACATTTGCAGTTTCTTGGTTACTCAGCATCTCTCAGATGGACTTGTTAATTGACTGTTTCATTAATTCTTGTCGTGCTGGTTTCCTGCATCTGAGGGAGTAGAAACATATGGAGCTGGCACCGACATCTTCAGGAAGTGATGAAGGGATCTGCAGGCTCCGAGACTCATAAAATATTCAGTGGAGCAGCAAAGGGAGCCACCCTTCTGTACCTATAAATAAATAATCTCACATGGCTGCAGGGGGTTGGCTACAGTGCATCACTAGCCATCTAGCCATCTCCAGTTGAAAGATGAGGCTATGGCTATAATATTATACTAAAACAAGGGGATGTTTAAATTGTAGCCTTCTACATATCCTGCAATTGCCAACAGCATATTCAATATACTTCCAATCTAAATTTTTGTTATTGATATCATCATACAATTCATTCGAATGCTTAAAATCCACCTCAGCTTTTTATAAAACTCTATACACTTCCCTACAGGGGGCAATGTATGTGTTACTCTTTGGTGTCACATAGTGTCAGGCATGAGAAGGTACTTCATGGATGATGCAGCCTACCTTCCAGATAGACAGTCCTCTTGCATGCCCCCTACCATACCCTTCACATACAGGCTCCTTTGATATATTCTTGTGGTCTGTTTATTTTATAAGGACTGTGGTTTGAGGCCATCCCATCTACTTTGTATTGGAGGGCAGCGTCTGAGGTCTGTAGTCTATCCAATGATCATATCCTTGGGACTTGGGGTTTTCTGAACCCTATGGGAAATGGCATTCCACTGTTTCCGATTCTTCTGGATAACAAATTTGCAAGTAATAGAACCCTTGCCTGCTACTATTAGCTTCTGCATCATTGGCTGATTCAAATGTCACTTCATGGTATGGGCAGCTATTTATGTTCTTACTAGTAATGTTTGTGTTGACCCGAAACCCACAGTGACCCGTGGGTTGACCACTGGTTGGGTGCGTTTGGGTTGAAATGTGGGCAAGGTCAGACTGGGCAAGTATGCTCCTCCACTGCTACAAAAGATTCCCTGTCTTGGAACCATAAGAGCACATGGAAGAAATGATGGGCTACAGGTCGGTGTGGGTTCTACAATGGCAACATTTTAAGGGTTGGATGCGGGTTAAGGTTTTACTTGACAATCCGCACTGACCCTAACCTGCACATAACTAGTCATTACATCTACATCTCCCGCCAATATACCTTCACATTCCAATTTCAGAAACCCTTCTGTGCAATATTGTAAGACATAATGTATAAAATTGAATTAAAATTTTCGTGATTGTCCCCCTTAAAGTATCAAATGCAATTTTATTAGGGTTATTTTAATTGACTATACAGTAGATAACTATTAGGTTGGCGAGCTTTGCTTTTACTACATCATGAGAATGTTGGGGTTTTTTTTGTTTTTTTTTCTGTAATTTGCAACTTGATCCACTATCCGATTTAGTGACATCTATTATCTGAGATGCATATCTGTGTATTCAGTTTAGCTGCACTTATATACTATATAATATTTATACCCTTGTTGTGTGATGTCTGAGTACTGGACTGGCCAGCTGCATTCCCACAGCCCCCAGCAAGGTCTCCTCCATAGATCTCTTCGTAGGACATTGTTTTATTCTAATTCAGTCCCAAATATATGAAGTAGTGGATCATTGGCATGTGTTGGTAAATCCTGGGTGGCATTGCCCCCTGTGCTGGCGAGCTGGAGTTGGGCAGTAAGTGGGTGTAGATCTGCATCTGAGCAGCATTAGCCATTAGTGCTCCTGTGCTAGTGAAGGACATGAATAGCTTCTTTGTAAGCACTTTTTAACAAATTAAGTAATTCATTCAAATAGATCAGCACATAATGTACCCCTGATGCCAAAAAACAATATTAGAGCACTTGAGCTTTTGCAGTTTTACATCATAATGTACATCAATGCTGTTAGTTGAAGGTCCCTCCTTATATGATAAAGTGCCTGACAGTGATCATCAGGTGAAGTCCATTCTCTGCAAACTTGCCTTGTTTTTACCTATCTGTGTCTTCAACAATGTCCCACTGTCTGCCACACAATCTTGCTTTTGGTAAGTGGATAACATTGCTCAATAATGAGCTGCTGGGGTGAAGAATAATCTGGCTGCCACTAAAGAGAAGCAGCATGGGGAAACTTGGGCAGTCTAATAGGGATTGGAACATTTCCTATAACTTGCCCAACTTGTTTTAGTGAAGAGCTGTTTTGTGGTGATAATGATAATACAGTTGGATGCAGGGATTGAAAAGTATGAAGGGAAGGCAAGTAGAGACAGGTGTTGGGAATCACTGAGCCAGACTGTATTTCTTGTCTCGAATTGGGGTTTTTACTGACTATTGCTTGTAACTAATTTAATACATTCATTCCAATTCCTTCACTTGCATACCCTTTGACAGTGATCCCCAACCAGTGGCTCACAAGCAACATGTTGCAACATCTCACCAACCCCTTGGATGTTGCTCCCAGTGGCCTCAAAGCAGGTGCTTATTTTTGGATTCCAGGCTTGGAGGCAAGTTCTGTTACATAAAATCTGATGTATTGCCAAACAGAGCCTCCTGTAGGCTATTTGTCCGCAAACTATATTCATTGTTTCAGGAATAAGAACAATTTTATTGTACATTCTTATATTTCCCAGCCTGCATTTTTTCACTCTAAACAATACATCTACCAAGATATATATATATTTAGCACCAGTATCATGGCAGGTTCCATCAATAAACATCACATTTTCTGCTGATTACACTGGAGAATCTGGAGTAATTTCCTGAAAATCTATAGCTTCAGTCAATACATTGAAATCGATTCATTCTACAGCATCTCACTCATTTCTACATAGTATCTTTTACTACAATGATAAGTTATCTTCATTCTCAGATAACATCATTAGTTTTAAGGGAACCCGTAAAGGGCTGTTTTGACAACGCAGTCCCTGGCCCATTGAGCTTACAATCTAATCTTCAGTGGATTTGACCAAATAGGACTAGCATTAATGCCTCTCATTATTGATGTTCTGGCATTCCTTGTCACCATCTCATACATACAATTAAATAATTCATACTATTATTATAAGTAGTAATTTATTTTACAATGTAGTTTCAACAACAATGTATTTATAGCAATTTATAGCAATTCTTTCAGTTGGACTAAACTCATATGATGAAGGTGAGTAAATGTGTTGTGATATGACTCACAAGATGCCCCCCTCTAGTCACATGGAAGAAGCAAGGTGATTTAATTTACTAACCCAATAATAGTCTTTAAAACAGGGGGTAGCATCATGTACCAAGGCCCAGGGCCAAGAGACATCATTACCCTTAGATCAGCCTTTATGTCCTCTGCATCACTAACTCCTGTTATCCAAAAAGTTATATATATATATATATATATATATATACTGTATATATATATATATATATATATATATATATATATATATATATATATATATATATATATATATATATATATATATATATGTATGTATGTATATATATATAACTTTTTGCTCCAATTAATATCAGAATTTTTGCATTAAGTCCTGTGAGTGCGATCCTCTGTCTACATTGTATAGTATCTCCAGGCACGATATACCTACTATATGAGTAGTGCCATTTCTCTCTCGTTATATATATATATATATAGAGAGAGAGAGAGAGAGAGAGGGAGAGAGAGAGAGAGAGAGAGAGAGAGAGAGAGAGAGAGAGAGAGAGAGAGAGAGAGAGAGAAGAAGCTGAGAATGACTCACTAGGGGGCACATTTACTAAGGGTCGAATATCGAGGGTTAATTAACCCTTGATATTCGACCATCGAAGTAGAATCCTTCGACTTCGAATATCAAAGTCGAAGGTTTTACCGCATTTACTTTGATCGAATGATTTTAAGCCATCGATCGAACGATTTTCCTTCTATCAGAAATTACTTAGAAAGCTTATGGGGAAGGTCCCCATAGGTTAACATTGGTGCTTGGTAGGTTTTAGGTGGCGAAGTAGGTAGTCGAAGTTTTTTTTAAAGAGACAGTACTTCGACTATTGAATGGTCGAACGATTTTTACTTTGAATCGTTCATTTTGAAGTCGTAGTCGTAGTTGAAGGTCGAAGTAGCCAATTCGATGGTCGAAGTAGCCAAAAAAAACTTCAAAATTCAACGTTTTTTTCATACTAATCCTTCACTCGAGCTTAGTAAATGTGCCCCTTAGAGTTGCACATGTAATGCAATTAACAAAGAGAGAAATATAAGCAAGGTGTGAGCAACAGGGAATAAGGACTGGTAAGATGTTCTTTGCCTATAGCAGGACATACAGTCCTTTAACGGTGACTACTTATTCAATTGATAAATGTTATGCTATTGCCCTGCCTGGAAGCAGAATGACCTTGATATGACTATCGTGACTATGCCAGTATATATTCCTATTAAAGTACAGGAGAATGGAATAGTTTGATGGTGTCTTTCTATGAAGGATACAACAATATCTAGTGAGTTGTCCCTACTATGCCACACTACTGCTTACATTATACCTATTCCATGGTGTGCTAGGACAAAATGCTTTCTATCTTTAATGCTATTACTGCACAGTAGAAAGTTTATAAAAAAGGGCTATTACCCAAGCCCACATGGGTTCAGGCATTTGGGAAATAGAAGTGGGGACAGAGATATCAGGGAGCATTGCTGGCAAGGTACTCCTATTGATTAGGACAGGGGTCCCCAAGCTTTTATACGGGTGAGCCACATTCAAATGGAAAAAGTGTTGGAGAGCTACTCGAGCATGAATAAGGTTTCTGGGGTGCCAAATAAGAACTATGATTGGCTATTTGGTAGCCAATTTTGGACTGGCAGGCTCTGTTTGGCAGTACATCTGTTTGTATGCAACTACAACTTGTCTCCAAGCCTGGAATTGAAAAATAATCACCTGCTTTGAGGCCACTGGGAGCAACATCCAAGGGGTTGGTTGGGGAGCACTGCATTTTTACTACTGCTACTTACTGAATATCAGCAATAAGTGTGTACCATAGCTCCTTTGTTTTTCCAGCTGCTGGGTCTGCAAATCCCTAAGTCAAAGGTTTGGGTTGCAAGTCACTTGCAAGTCAGTGATAGACCTTCCACTTGAGGTCTATGGTTCTTAACTATTCAAGATAGTAGGGGTATGACATTGACATTTCTCAAGTGTTTGAGGGTGAGGATGGGTTAGGAAATAAAAGCAAAACTTGTAAAAGAAAATGAAATTGTTGTCACTATAAGGTGTCCAAAGCCTTCACTAAATCATCATTGGACTTATTTGCCAAAGCAGCACTTCAGGGAGCTACAAATCTGATTTTTTTTTTTGTTAGCCAACAACGCAGTCCTTTTTACTCAGCAATAAATTGCACTGTATTTGTCAGTATTTGCACATGTTTATTAAATCAGGTGTTGACATGTCATAAAAACAGAATTTGCTTGCAATTTAATAGACACAAGTAGGAGCACCTACTGGTGCATAACTAAAATGAAGCCTTGCCTGTAGGTGTAAACTATAGTGAACTCTTGCACTGAAACGCATTGAGCCTTGTGCAAAGCAGGTGCAAATGGTTTATTTGTGAACAATACAAGTACTGGAGTTGGAAAGTAGGTACAAGTATTGAATGGTAAAATATACTGACTGATAATATAAAGGTTGACCTGACTGGGTTGTTATTTTATTATTATTTACTGGAGGTTTGGTTCTATCAGGAAAGATCTCTCATTAGTGATTCGCCACTGGCGAATAAATTCGCAAATCTCTAGCGAAAATTCACCGGAGTCAATTTCAGATTTTCACAATTTGTTAGTGAAACCGTTCGAATTTCACGATTCACGATTCTTCTTCATTTCACAATTTTTCCGCTAAATTTTTGCCCTTATCGTGAATTTCGCGAATTTTGAGGGAAATTCGCAAATTTTTAGGCGAATCGAAATGGCAGAAATTCGCCCATCACTTTCTCTCGTTAAAAACAACTGAGCTTCAGGTGACCAGATCAGTGGACAAGCAGTGATTGTCATCTGATTTGAATTGAATACATCTGGTTGATTCTACTAATTGCATTTTCTAGAAGTGTTCTTTTTTCACTTGATCTGGTAAGCTTAACTTAGTTGTGAGCCCCTCATCTGCCCTTGGATGTTGCTGAGCCACGTGTTGCCAGACAACTCACAGCATAGATCAAAGCAACCTGGAAATGTAACTCCTACAGAAATGGCAGTCATGTATGTCAGGATAGTGTTTCAAGGACTGATCTTGTTCTCCTCCATTTGTATTTCTGAAAGAGGTTGAAAAAATGATATAAAGACATCATGCCTGACCTTTTCAAATCCCCGTTTCTATTGATTCAGTAGAAAGCAAACAAATTCCCCAAGAGGCCAGCTGCCAATTAAACCTCCTAGGGTTGGGAAACCTTCCTTCCAGCTAGAAAAATAGCATTCAGAAAAATCACTGGATTGATTTGCTAATAATAATATTGATAATATACTTTATATACCTTATCAAGCTAGAAATGCACCCAGGAGAGATCACTAATTAAACTTTCACCTTGAAGGGAATCCCATAACCAAGCTTCCTTTGTAATAAACAAACCCTTCCAATGATGATGATGATTATCATGAAGAAGAAGTCACAACAGTCTTGGGTATTTATTTCCAGGTACACTGAACTGTATATTTATTTGTGAATGTTGATCATAGTAGGTGTGGTTTAGCATAAAGGCAAATTATGGTGAGATTTAAGTAAAATTACAGTTTGCTTCTGATATCTGAAACCCCAGCTTGAAGATCAAATATTGTGATATTTGGGGGGACAATGCATCTTCTGTCCGAGATATTCTTGTAGTTATGGCTGAATGACCGATGCGCCTTGTTATGAGCTATGGGGGCCTGGACCAATAGTCCAAAAAAGTCCAACCAGCACAGTTCTAAGATATACAAATCCTGACTTATGGGTACAATCCCAAGGACTTAAAGGAGAAGAAAGGCTAAAATTAAGTAAGCTTTATCAGAAAGGTCTATATAAATACACCAGTAAACCCTCAAAAGAGTCCTCTGAGTCCTCTGTCAAAAGAAACACTGCATTTCTTTCCTTTTATTGTGTACTCATGGGCTTCTGTATCAGACTTCCTGTTTTTTGCATAAACCTCCAGGGCTAGGGCTTGAGCATGCTCAGTTTGCTCATCTCTCCCTTCTCCCTCCTCCCCTCCCTGCTGTAATCTGAGCTCAGAGCTGTTAGTGAGCAGGGAGAGACTCAGGAAGTGATGTCACACCAAGCTTATATGGCAGCTTCTATACTAAACAAACAGAGACAGTGTCTAGGGCTGTTTACTCAGGTATGGTAAAGCATTCTGCAGAATAAATATAGCATTCCATCTTGCACTATTGTGGCTAATCTGTCAATAAACTGTCTTGGAGCTTTCTTTCTCCTTTAAACAATTCAAATATTTATTGTGATATTTCAGTTTCACTTTAGGTAACTTCTTTAAGATAACTGATAATTTTGAATAAGACCCCCTGAGCAACACTGAAACTTCACAACAAATACTTGAGTAGTTTAAAGGCCAGTGTTTCCAGGATTTCTATTCATAACCTATGGAAGGCAGTGGTTACCTATATGGTTGGTTTTGTTTGAGGGAGAATGGGACTGTATGGTGAACTGGGCTTGCATGACATTCAAACTGCTGTAGCTTGCTTCTAGTAGGCCCAAGTCTTTGTGGCCTTTCCACCAATCTGGACCCGCCTTCACCTGCACATCATATTCAAACTGGGTCTCCACATGTTATGTATACTAGGATTGTGTTTGGATTGTTTGGTGCAGCAACTGTCTGGCCAATTTATTATTTGCCTACATTTGTTCTTTTTATTTTGTAACAACCCTGAACAACCCTGATTTTAAAAGGCTTTACATTTGCCTGCCCTGAGTCTTGTGCCATTTGTAATTTATTTCTAATAAACCAAATCTTCATGTAGCCAAACTCTGAGTCTCTAGTCAGATGTGACCTTTCATTCTACACTATCCACAAGTCTTGCATTAAAAAAGGGCATTTACTCAAGGGATTAAAAAATAATTGTGCCTCTGTATAGGTCCCTGGCAAGGCCTCACCTGGAGTATACAGTGCCGTTTTTGCAGAAGGATATTTATGAGCTGGTGGAGAGAGACGAGACATAGCAACTTGTATAGTATGTCTAGCCCCGATCTTGTTTACTACTTCTTCTACTACTCTTCATTAAAGCTAATCAGATTAGTTTGACGCAACAAATCCCTCCTAAGGCAGTGCTCATCCTCTAATATTAGAGCACAGTCTCTACTATGTCCCTCCAAAAACATTTCCCACTACCAACATAAGGCTTAGGTTCATCGTTATCCTCTTGTTCATATTCGTTAATTACAAGTAGCACCTTGACATTACTGTACTGTGTACCGCAAGAATAAAATCAAGGTGCAACTAATATTTAAAGAAGGGAAGAATATCGTGTCCAAGTAGCTACAGGCTGATAGACTTTTCCTTGACCCTTTAAAAAATAGTTATTAGGTTAAAATAAGTCATCAAAGGAACAGCAGTGATTATTTATTTAAACTATTATATCATAATAAAAGAAAGTCTTTTTTATTGGGTCTTTCTTGGAAAGTTTAAAGGATTGGCTTAAAACACCCCCTTTGTGTAAAGCAATAGGCAATAACATAACGACTAACTGGCAAGCTGTTATTAAAGAGATCCCGTTGTAAAGATTGATGTGTATAATGATGTACTCTTTAATCCTTTTGCTTTTGGAGGCTGTGCAACCTGTTGGATTTAGGGCAGAGACAGACGAGAAGATTTGGGGAGATCAGTGGCCCGGCAACAAATCGCCTCTTCTTCGGGCGACTAATCTCCCGAACTGCATCTAGCCAACAGGAAGGCAGTACGGGGAGATAAGTCTCCCGAAGAAGAGGTGATTTCTCTCCCTGAATCTTCTTGTCTGTCTCTGCCCTTAATGTTGGTAGAATAGTCCACGGGAAATCCAATCAAACATGTTTTGAACATTTTCTATTACTGAACAAAAGGCAACAAGCTGAACCCATCACAGAACCCCCTTGGACATCAGTGATCCAGATAAAGATGTGTATTGCTATGTTCAATATAACATACAATAATTGCATGTGTTATCTATAGAAAACGATACATAGGGTGGTGCTTGGGCATCAGTTTCAATGCGCCAGTGCTGATGGCAATACAAAATCTGGATTTCTGTTTCAAAGGACACATTTATTTATAAGATAAGAATAACTGGTATATCTGTTTAAAAGCTTCATTTGTTTTTGTTTTCAATATCAATCATAGGTATTGAGTGTCGTGATACAGAACGATCAATCGAAGAACAGGCCACTTTTTGACCAACCAATTGAGCCAAGGCGCCTTTGCATTTTCGAATCAAAATCTGCCCTGTCTGTGCATTAAATTCTATGCCTTTCAATGCACAGTGATTTTAGGGCAGAAGGAAAAAGATCAGAATAGGAACTCCATTGCTGTCTCATGTTCTTCTATGAGCAATGTCTGAATATTTCGCCTAGTCTCACTGTGGTTAGTTAGTCTTTTACTGCACTGGATGGATTGAGAGCTCCCCTAAAAACTAGACCGGTTTTTAAATTACCCACCACCCCTTTAAGAGAGGGGCAATACTCTTTCTGTTAATATGGTTCCATGATCAGGTACAGGTTGAAAACACTTTTGTGCCAAAACACTAAGGGGCCAATTTACTTAACCGCGACTTTTGGTCACCAAAAGCTTCAGCCTGAAAACTACAAGTCCCAGAACCCCTCTCATCAACTTAGCACCCTGGCCCAAATGAGACCAGGTTTAAATAAAGATTTGGCCGAACCATGGGTTTAACGAAAGTTTAACAGCCTAGCTAATGATTTATAATAAGTGAATTTTTTTTTTTGTTTTATTTATTGCATTTATATTTAACCCTTTCCCTTCTCAAGCCACAGATAGGTGCGACAGAGAAAAGTGGAAAGTATTTATAAGGGAAACAAAAGGGGATAAAAAGATCAATGAGGGTTATATAAAAGAGAGTAGCAGGGTTAGGGGGAGATATGGAGAAAAGGAGAGTTGAATGGTTATTTATTAGTCGCGTATCTTCTAATTCTTGTTCTTCCCCCATTTTTGCGCCAAGCACCATTGCAATCATCCAGTCTACTCTGATGAATCACACACAAATGCGCCTGTTGGTAATTCCCAGGTTCCCATAGCAGGTTGCCTAAATTGTATTCCAAACAAATTGCATTTTAACACCGTGTGCCTAAAATGACACATTTTCTTCCTTAAAGAATATTTTGTTTTCACATTTTGTTTTGTAGGTATGCATGGGAGTGCAGAGCCAGATATCGTTTTCCCAAAGGATCACTTCAAATTGGCAAAACAGTCCAACAAACTATTCCCTTGTAGTTGACTAGGAATTCAATAAACTGCTGGATTAATGCAATGGAAAGGGTTACTGTCAATGTTTGCCCATACAACAGGGAAGACAACGAATAAATCCTACTTACAAATAGGATAGATTTGATCTGTATATTCCTGTTGTTTATTTGCTCACTCATGTGTATCTAGACTGCAGCGTTTTGGCTGCAAATAAATGGGTGTTAAGTGGAGAAGCTGTTGCTGCAGATTTATTAACATGGAGCTGTGGCTGCTGAACTCATTAACTGGCGCACACCCTGGAATATGCTGCTGATTGTTGGGAGCGAAAGGCGCAGACCTGACCCCCCTCACACCATGTTATTATAGAAACATTGCATACTAGGGTGAAACCCTGTTACAGACCCTTCATTTCCTCCTTAATCTTTTCCTGCTATTCTGGATTTCAGGGAGTAATTCTGAGAGCGTGAATGCTTTCCCTGGAGGATTACATGAATCCGATGGTAAATCCCTACAAAATGACAACTGGAAGAAATAAAGCTTAACCCTGGTTTTTCCGGAATGATCACCAAAACATGACAACTGAGACAAAAGGAATAGATAGATAGATAGATGATAGATAGATGACAGATATATAGATAGATAGATAGATAGATAGATAGATAGATAGATAGATAGATAGATAGATAGATAGATAGATAGATAATTGATAGATAGATAGATAGATAGATAGATAGATAGATAGATAGATAGATAGATGATAGGTAGATAGATAGATAGATAGATAGATAGATAATAGATAGATAGATAGATAGATAGATAGATAGATAGATAGATAGATAGACAGACAGACAGACAGACAGACAGACAGATAGATAGATAGACAGACAGATAAATAGATAGATAATAGATAGACAGATAGATAGATAGATAGATAGATAGATAGATAGATAGATAGATAGATAGATAGATAGATAGATCGATAGATAATAGATAGATAGATAGATAGATGATAGATAGATAATAGATAGATAAATAGATAGATAGATAGATAGATAGATGATAGATAGATAGATAGATAGATAGATAGATAGATAGATAGATAGATAGATAGATAGATAGATAGTATGCACCTGGGTATGCTCTGGGTTTCATATAATGGAGATACAGCAAAGGTGTGTGGTTGGAACCAAGTGGAAAGAACTTGTCAGGGTGTGTGAGTGTGTATGTGAGTGTGAGTGGGAGAGAGACAACGAGTGTGTGAGATTGTGTGACTGTGTAAATATGTGTCAGTGTGTGTGAGAGAGTGTTAGACTGTCAGAGTCACGTGGGTGCAGTGGGTGCTGCAGGACAGAAGTCTGGAGGTGCTGGTGGGAAATAGGATTATAATTAGGATCGGCAGCAGCAGGTCCGGGGCAGGCAGGGGGGAGTATGAGTCTGTGATGTGTGTGTATAATGGGATGTATAATGGGATGTATAATGAATGGGAATATGGGGGACGGGCCGCTGCCGAGGGATTGTGCTGCCGCTGCTGCTGCTCAGACAAATACAAAGATCGCTTTTATGTCTGGGGCCAAACGGTTCCTCGCCCACAGAACCTGCAATAACGAGCTGCGCCTAAATATCCTTTCAGTTGCACAAATCCGCACGTCCGCCCGCACCTTGCGCCATAAATACATCTAAATACATCTATACTCACTGCCAATACTGCTTAGTATTCCTTACCCGTGTTATTATCTGTGTATTGTATCTTCTTCTGTCTGTCATCAAGTCTGCATACCTCTCTCTCTCTCTCTCTCTCTCTCTCTCATCTGTCTGTCTGTCTCTCTCTCCCTCTCTCTCTCTCTCTCTCTCTCCTGTCTGTCTCTATTCATTCTCTTATCTATCTTGATATCTTTAAATCAAATGCGTGTCTTTCTCTTCCCATCAGTACAGTATCATCTCTATCTGTGTGAGACAAAGAATCCTGTTTTAGTTTATGAGTGTGAGAGTATGTGCGAGAGAGAGTAATGAGTAATGAGTAACAAGCGAGTGTGTGAGGGGGGAGAGGGAGCAACAAAAAACTGTTGGGAGGGGTGGGGAGACAGATAATAAATATGTTTGTATGTAATAGGAATAGTAATAGTGTAGTGTGTGTGTGAGAGAGAGAGAGAGAGAGAGAGAGAGAGAGAGAGAGAGAGAGAGAGAGAGAGAGAGAGAGAGAGAGTGAGAGAGAAAGTGTGAGAGAGAGACAAAGAGAGAGAGATAGAAAGAGAGAGAGAGAGAGAGAGAGAGAGAGGGGGAAGAGAGAGAGATAGTGAGAGAAAGAGAGAGAGAGAGAGAGAGGGAGATAGAGAGAGGGAGATAGAGAGAGAAAGAGAGAGAGAGAGTGAGAGAGAGAGTGAGAGAGAGAGACAGTATGAGAGAGATTATCAATTTTAGAGAGAGAAAGAGAAACGTGGACGGAATTTAAATATAAAGTAAAAACAGAATGTCGGAGGTCTTAATTCGAATGAGTGTAATAAATACGTTCATAAAATACGAATAGTTGCTACTTCTCTACTGCACTACACTGAGTTACCGTTCAGCAAACAGACTGAATTCAGTAGAGGAATGCGGGTCATTATTGCGCCAGTGTGGGACTGGGGTTTCCGGGAGTCATTTTGGGGTGTGATTTAATTGTAAGGGTTTCGTTTCCAAGGGTTTGACATTGGACAGTGGGAGGACAGATGGACAGGACCCAACAAAGATCTTCACTCCTTGATACGTTTCTTTCACGTGTTAGAATTAAATCTAAATATTTTTGTTCATTAGGGGAAGGTTTGTACCCTCTAATTGCTGTAGGGCGATGGGGGGCGCACCCTCAAATATCCCCCATATATCTGTTTGCTAATTCTCCTATTATACTATTAGTCTTCTCTGTCTGGCGACCCCCAACCCCAAGCCATTACCCCCAATTTCCAAATAATGTTCTGCAACTAAAATATTTTTTAAACATGGCAGCAAAAATACTACTCCAATTGACTAGTTGAATTTAATATCGTTTGTATTTATACCAACCTGATTCTACTTTTGCTGGTCTGATACAATTTGTTTTATATATTTAGATTTTTGCAATCTATGGAGGTTTTTTTTAGAAATAGTATATAATTTGTTATCAATCCAAAGTCTCTCTCTCTCTCTCGCTCTCTCTCTCTTTCTCTCTATCTGTCTCAAAGAGAATATTTACATTCATCAAAACGAATACAGTATAACCAGAAAACGTTAACCTCTACTCGCACACACTGCGCAAAATCTTTTCATTTTAGCGCCTATTTGATCAGACTGCAGCTTATTTTTTTTGTTTTGCAATGTAGGTTAAACAAGGTGACTACTGCCTCTTAATGATGTGTGGAGCCCAGTGGGTGTAATTATATTATAAAGACTGGGAGGATTGTACAAAATACTTGAACACTTGATTAGCCTGTAAATGACTTCCCAGAACAGCGCAAACTCTTTTATCCGAGTGGTTGGTTTGGGGTGGGGAATTCATGCATTTTTCAATACTAATTTACTTTAAAAAATGTAAATGTGCAAAGGCAGCCAATAAACTCTTGAAATGTCAAATTTAAAGCAGTTCTTACAGAGTTTTAATTGGCAGATTATAGTAAAAGGCAATGGGGAGGAGGGGAGACGCATTTTTGCACAGTGTGTGCGCCTGCGTTTTGTAAATGGACTAGCCTTTACCCACATCTCTTTTTATTCGCTTATTCGAAGCCGAAGGTTAGAAAATAGAAAGCATGCAGTTTTTATCGTCTCCCATTGTTCTTTTAGTACAAACCCAAGTGCAAATACATACATTTATTTTCTCCAATCATCCATAGTTTATGATTATTCGCAATCACAGCTTTTCTTACTCGAATGCATTCCAGGGTGTTTTGCCACTATTAGTGCTTCTGTGAAACAGAGGGGTTGTGCCACACATTGTATGAATTACTTATTTTACATGTGTGCAACAATGAACCTGTAACAGTGCACCACATATTCATCTTATTCCTTGTCAACAGACTTTCTTGCTCTCAGATGATCAAATTAACATCAAAAATGCTCAGGAAAAGGTTCAATAACATATAGCTCTGTAATTGAATAACATATATCAGTCTGTAACAGTGCACCTTATATATATGTATAGATAGAGATAGATAGATAGATAGATAGATAAAGATATATAAATATATATATATTTATTATATATATATATATCTACATACATAGAGAGAGAAAGAAAAAGAGATAAATATATATATATATATATATATATATATATATATATATATATATATATATATATATATATATACACGCTACATCAGTGCTTTTAGATTCCAAATAGCACAAATGTTTAAATGTATGAAATATATATGACAGGGTGTATCAATTATTAAACCTGTTCTCAGCAAGTCATTTCTACAATTAGCCGCCGGTCTTAATCAATATCCCAGATGCGATTGCTTTACTTATGCTGTAAAAGGATGGATATTTATATATAATATCTACGGCCACATGTCCCGTGTTACAAAGAAATACACACCAAGAAAATATGTGCAAAATATATACTGTATTTATTAAATACCAAAGTAGTGTGCGGCTGCTGGAATAATATATATATATATATATATATATATATATATATATATATATATATATATATATATATATATATATATATATAAATATAATATCAAAACAGCATTTATTATACTTATATATATACTTTAAAGCCTTTAGAGTGCTCCCACAGCCCTCCTGTTTTGATATTATATATATATATATATATATATATATATATATAGAGAAGATAAAGAATACATATATATATATATATATATTTATATATTACCAGCAGGGAAGCTACAGATAGAAGGGTACATGATGATAAAAGATTGATAGATGATAAAGAATTTGGATATGCAAATATATATACATAACATATTCTTTATTATCTATCAATCTTTTATCATCATGTACCCTTCTATCTCTAGTCTCCCTGCTGCTACAAATATGATCCACTTGTCACTATTTATTGCATTTATTTGTATGTTGCAAGAATATAGGAACACCAGACAATTCTGTCCTGAACACCAAAACTCTCGTAAGGCTATAGTGAAAGAAAGAGACACCGGCTCCAGCCTGGCAGAAGAAAAAGTCTACTAGATTTTGGCCCCTGCAGTACATACAATAGTGTGCGGCCCTCCAGCTGTTAGTGAATGAAAACTCTCAGAATTCCTGACACAGCAGACTGCAGAATATTCTTTCACTCACTCAGTGAATGACTTGTCTATAGCATTATGTGCTTTGGGTTTCATTCCTAATCACCTCAAAAATGTAAATACAACGAATGAAGCCAATACGTTTGCCATATATTGTATGCTAAAGTTTATTGTTAACGAAATCAAAGTACTGCAAGGTCCAGTCCCACCCTTTACTCCATAGCCATAGACCCCTTGTTTGCAGATACAGCAGCACAAGCCCAAGGTGAAGCCCAAGGTGACTTTGGAGGGGGGGGAGATATCTGCAGTACTACTTGTTCTCACCTGGATTGTGATGTCACAATGCCAAGCTTGAGTCACTGCCTACTGCAGGGGACAGCCCATACCAACCTGACGTGGGGGAGGGGAGCAAAACATGGCGTCTTCCCATCCCAGTAACATTCCACTTGCCACAGTCATGTCTTAGATACATTGGAGCTTTAGTTTCTTTTCACGTGGATGTCTACCCACTCACGACCCGTGCTGTCCTTATTTCAAATCTCACAACGTGTGTCCTTTCATAAAAGAGAGCCTCACAATTACGGATTTAAAAAAAGCCCCTCCATTAAATCATCCCCTAACCTCACAGTGGGATTACAGGATAATATACTTTGCAGCCCATCAACGTAATCACCTCTCTCACTATTACCCCCGTGCTAAACCCATAAGCACATTAAGGTCCCTCTCTGCCCACTCCCTGGACAAGAGAACATAAATTAATCAAGGAGATAGAAAAATGGAAAGACTGAATGGCAAAATCGGCTTTCCCCTGAAGGATTAGGATTTCTGGAGGAAATGAATGAACCCCCCCCCCAAGTCCAACGCCTTGTACAGACCCCTTGGGCTTTCACAATAAATAACTTACACTAGAACCAGCCAACGAGAATTTAATTAAATTTGGGGGGGGTGTCAACACAAATCATTACTTGTGAGATATAAAAGTACCATGAAATCTCTATAAGAGAACAATGGGCCGCCCATATATATATATATATATATATATATATATATATATATATATATATATATATATATTCGTTTAAAGGCAAATGCAGTTTGTAAGAACAATAATCTCTAATTAAATAAAACAATATTCCAACATTAAAATGAGTTTCCTCTGATCGAATCTCAGAAATACTGCTATCAGATCATTTTTTTCTTTTTTCCCCCCTCTTTATACTTTTCTTTTTTTTTTCTCTACAAAGAAATATTCCCTTCAAAGACCAGTGTATATATATTTATATATATATTTATATTTATAAAGAACAGTAAATACCTGTGCAGACGTCCTAGTGTATTCCCAGCTAGTTTCTTGAATTCATCTTTCCTAAACTCCATTGTGATCCTCCTTTTTTTTTCTTCTTCTTCTTCTTTCCAGCTGTCAGGGGGGATTCTTTTACGAAAAAGTTCTCATAACGACTTTTAAGGCCGATATATATAGAAATGTCAGTGTGTCCAGTGCAGGTGATAAATAGGGGCTTTATTCTAATGAATACAAGTGGGAGCTGTGGCCTGGCTAGAGACAGGCATAACGAGATAGCAGCTTAGGTAGTAATGGGGAGAGCCATCAGAATGAGGAGGGGGGATCAGACTTTGCAGTGCAGGAGAATATCCAATAAATATCCCTCCTTCTTGCGTGGGATGGCCATGAAAAGAAGAGAGAGAAAGAGAGATAGAGGGAAAATGCCTCTAGTCAGTCCCAGTGTCCAGGCTAAGGTGTCCCTGCTAGGAATAACTGTAACTTCAGCATATGCCTCTATAATCAGCACCATGGACAGTTCCCCGGCTTATACAGTATCAGCACCACGGCCAGCGCTCTAGTACCACTACATTTGGTAGAAGTCAGCCCGACAGTTCTCAGCTTGTAATGTCATTTATCCCCAAATCTTTCCCAAGGAAGGATTTTCACACAATTAAGGCAAAGTGTGCAGCTCAGGGTAGCCTCCACCCCCTACCTCTCCCTTCCAACCTTCAGCACCGCAGACTGCTCCACTCCAACTGCTATATTTGGAGGAGGATTAGAAGACGTTTCCTGCTAGTCCCAGCTGATTTCAAGGGTGGAGGGAGGAGGAGGGTCAGCAGGAAGGTGGGTGAGCAGGGAAGGAACAAGACACATGACTCATATTAATCTGAAAAGGGACTTACTGTGACTTGGGGTAGGTTAAGGCAGGAATGCAACACAAACTCAAAATCCCTGCTATTGCATAACACCAGAAATTAAATCTTTTTTTTTTTTTTTACATCGAACATAACATTGTTTTTGCATGTTGCTTATACTTATGCCATAAAAATTTCCACATGCTTTTATATTACCTTTCTTACTGCCCTGTTCCTGTATGAGGAGGCTGCCATATTTGTGCAGCAGGAGTCCGTTGGCATTAGAAACTCTAACTGGCAGGCTGAGTGGTGACAGTCAGGTTGGCAAAACAGCCAGGTTTAGGAGCTTCAAGTAACAATTACTTTAAAAAGCAGCCGTATCAGCGAGAAACATGACATATAGGTAACGTTTAGGGTCAGGGCACACACTCAGATTAGGGGAGATTAGTCGCCCGGCGACAAATCTCCTCTTCTTCAGGGCGACTAATCTCCCTGAATTGCCTCCCGCCAGCTAGAATGTAAATCATCGGCGGGATGGCACTTGGAACGCTTCGTTTTCTGAAGTCGCCCAAAGTTTCCTTGTGAAGCTACTTCAGAAAACAAAGCGCTCCCAAGTGCCATCCCGTTGGCGATTACCATTCTAGCTGGCGGGAGGCAGTTCGGGGAGATTAGTCACCCCGAAGAAGAGGAGTTTTGTCCCTGACCCTGAATGTGCATTGGTATTTTGAAGAGTAGTTTTTTTAGTGCCAGTATCATTTTAACATGCACTGAACACAAGGCTGCATTCCCTTCTGAGTCACACAACATGGGGCAGTGACAAATAAGGTTAAAACACGAGGTGCATGAAAGCAAATTGATAGTAATATCAACCCAATATCACTAGCGTGAAGTTGAGCTAATCAGGTGAAGGAGGCATGGAAATTCAGCAAAATTATATATTTGTTTTTGTGTATTTAGGGAAGGAACTCCTGCTCAGGTGTAATATTCACTAACCCTTTATAAAGATATATAGTGGTTCAAGTATGCATTTCTTTTTCCCCTACTGTAAATTATAATCTTATTATACAGGTATGGGACCTGTTATCCAGAGGAATGCTCAGGACCTGGGGTTTTCCGGATAACGGATCTTTCTGTAATTTGGATCTTCATGCCTTAAGTCTGCTATAAATCATTTAAACATTAAATAAACCCAATAGGCTGGTTTTGCTTCCAATAAGGATTAATTATATCTTAGTTTGGCTCAAGTACAAGCTAGTGTTTTATTATAACAGAGAAAAAGGAAATCATTTTCAAAAATTTGGATTATTTGGATAAAATGGAGTCTATGGGAGACAGCCATTCCGTAATTCGGAGCTTTCTGGATATCGGGTTTCCGGATAAGGGATCCTATACCTGTACACAAAAGCGATGAATATCTTGCAAATTATATCCGTATAAACGGTGACTAGCGATGTCGTCAGTTATACACAGTGATCAGTGATGTCATTTTTGACTCACTAAAATGTGTGTATTATAATAAATCAAGTACCCCTTGTTGGAAAATATGAGGATATTAGAAGTAACCATGACCTGTATAAAAGCAGTCTGCCTTGTGTTTTTTTTTTATATGGTCATGGAATTCCTCAGTGACTTAGGATATCCTTATATTTTACCATAGGGGGCACTTTATTCCCTATATATTTTTGTACCTATCTGGAACTAAACAGTGCCTGTGTCTGTGCCCATCTGTTAATAATGTAAATAATGAACCTTGCTTGGCTTTCACGTGTTGTCGATGTTGCTCTCTATTCTAATTTCCAATAAAGTCTTGAATCTTCATCAGCTGTTGACATCAAAGGTATTTATTATTGTATCAAGGGTTCTGTGTTATTGTGCTGTGATGATGGATCAAAAGAGTAGCCATTCCAATTGAATTATCCTGCACTAGACAAGGAAATCAGGTTTCATGCGAGCATGTTTGCAGTGTGTTAATACTGCCAAGTGCATATAATGGATGGATACTATCTGGAATGCAGCCAAGGGTATGTTTAGAGTGGCAATAGTGAGGCTATTAGATTACCTTAATAACTGCTTGATTTCCATAGATATTGGCTACCAAATCCCCTTTTGCTAAAGTCAGGGCCATCAGTGCTCGGAGCGAAATTGAAATGGCTAAAAATACAAATAAGACCAATAGGAAAGAGGTGATTAAATCGCAAATTGATGATTTTACTTTAAGGAGTATTGTCTAGAAATGTACAGTTTTAGGTATTTAGTCATAAACAGAGAAGACTGTATCTTTCACGCCAAATGTTTGGCCATATGTTCCTTAAAATCCACTTAATTCTGTTTGAGTCACTTGACTTCAACAAACAAAGAAAAACAAATGAATGTCTGACAATGAGGAACTTGCCATATAAAGCCGAGATACCAGTTGCTGGTAGGAAGATGAACAACAAATATAAAAAATATAGTTTTTGTTCTAAACAGTAAGTTGCTCATGGCCACTTATTGCAAGGTTACTGCAAAATGCGTCAGGACATTTCTGCAATGATGCTTCATGGATGAAGTGTGGGCTGAAATAGGAAGTAACTCTTTAACTCTGCCCACTGCAAACAGCCTGTCATTTAAACCTATTAAGATCTCTGCTGAAGTCTGCTGTAGTGAAACCAAATCTTCAGATACGTGACATTTGCAAATTGATGTTTGAATAACAGAAGTGGACAGCCAGAGAAATGCCGGGAAACACAGTCGTCATCTCTAAGCATAACACTTTAGTTTCAGGCACAAATAAAACCTTTTCATGTTAAAGGGGATGTTTACCTTTAAACTAACTTTTAGGGGCACATTTACCTAGGGTCGAATATCGAGGGTTAATTAACCCTCGATATTCGACTGTCAAAGTAAAATCCTTCGACTTCGAATATCGAAGTCGAAGGATTTACCGCTATTCCTACAATCGAACGATCAAAGGAATAATCGTTCGATTGAACGATTAAATCTTTCGAATCGAACAATTCAAAAGATTTTTAATCCATCGATACTCCTTCGATCAGAAAATTGTTAGGAAGCCTATGAAGACCTTTTAGGGGGTCGAAGAATTTTTTAAAGAGACAGTACTTCGACTATCGAATAGTCGAACGATTTTTAGTTCAAATCGTTCAATTCGAAGTCGAAGGTCGTAGTCGAAGGTCGAAGTAGCCCATTCGATGGTCGAAGTAGCCAAAAAAAACATTCGAAATTCAAACTATTTTTCCTCTATTCCTTCACTCGAGCTAAGTAAATGGGCCCCTTAGTATGATGTAGATAGCCGTATTTTGAGACAATTTGCAATTGGTTTTCATTTTTTATTATGTGTGGTTTTTGTATTATGAAATTTTTTATCAACAGCTTTCCAGTTTGCAATTTCAGCCATCTGGTTGCTAGGGTCCAAATAACAACCACACATTGATATGAATAAGAGACTAGAATATGAATAGAAGAGGCCCTGAATAGAAAGATGAGTATTACAAAGTAGCAATAACTATCAATGTATAGCCTTACAGAGCATTGTTTTTTAGATGGGGTCAGTGACCCCCATTTGGAATCTGGAAAGGGTCAGAAGATACAGGCAAATTATTAACAAAACTCTAAAAAATAAATAATGACAACCAATAGAAAAGTTTCTTAGAATTAGCCATTCTACAACATACTAAGGGGGAAATTTGCTAAAGGGCGAAGTGGCTGTCGCTAGCGAAAATACACCAGCGTGACGTCATTTTGGCACTTCGCCGATTTACTAACGAGTGCTGGCGTAAATTCACTAGCGAAGTAGACATACTCTAGCGCTACTTTCGCACCCTAACACCAGATGAAGTTGCACACGTAACTACGCTAATTCATTAACTTGCGGGTTTTACTGAACGTTACCTCTTGCGCCAGACTTGCCTTCGCCGCCTCAGACCAGGTGAAGTGCAATAGAGTAGATAGGAGGAGCTTCAAAAATAGTTTACATTTTTTCTAAGTCCCAAAAAACGCTGGCGTCTTTTACATTTTTCAAGGTGATAGGCTGAAAAAGATCGAATTTTTTTTGGGTTACCCTCCTTCCCCCCTACATTTCCTTACATATGATACCTAGGGGCCGATTCACAAAGGGTTGAATATCGAGGGTTAATTAACCCTCGATATTCGACTGGGAATTAAAATCCTTCGACTTCGAATATCGAAGTCGAAGGATTTTAGCGCAAATAGTGCGATCGAACGATCAAAGGATTATTCCTTCGATCGAACGATAAAATCCTTTGAATCGAATGATTTGAAGGATTTTAATCCAACGATCGAACGAATATCCTTCGACCAAAAAAAGTTAGCCAAGCCTATGGGGACCTTCCCCATAGGCTAACATTGAGTTCGGTAGCTTTTAGATGGCGAACTAGGGGGTCGAAGTTTTTTCTTAAAGAGACAGTACTTCGACTATCGAATGGTCGAACGATTTATAGTTCGAATAGTTCGATTCGAAGTCATAGTCATAGTCGAAGGTCGTAGTAGCCAATTCGATGGTCGAAGTAGCCTAAAAAACACTTCGAAATTCGAAGTTTTTTTACTTCGAATCCTTCACTTGAAGTTAGTGAATCGGCCCCTTAAACTATACGGTGGGCACATGTGTAGGGCAATATAAGACCTCTATTTTATTTAATGAGTGTTTCCCAGGCTTGTGTAATGTAATGTAGTGTATGCTGCATATATGTCCATTGTACTTTAACTTGGCAACGTATGCAAATTAGGGATCGCTAGTGTAACTTCGCTTTGCTTGACGAATTAATGCTAGCGCAACTTCGCTACCTTTTGCCTCCCTGGGCACAACTTTGGATTTTAGTGAATTTAAGCAGCCCTGGCGAAACTACGCCTGGCGAAGTGTGGCGAAGCCATCGATAGCGGATTTTCGCCGCTTAGTGAATTTGCCCCTAAAAGTTGGATGAAAGGTAAACCACCCCTTTGAGATATACAGTATATCACATTTCTGTATAGTGCTATAAGTATATAACCTTTATTTCAAGTCTGCAGGAAGATACAAGAGGCAGAATCTCCAGGAATTGTTACCTTCCGCATTACCCATGATGCACGGAGCTATTTTCAGAATGCACAATATGTATTATTTTCTCTTGCTACTCCCATGAGCCGTCTGCTGAGCTTTAGTGCATATTCCCCAGAGCTGACTCTCACTCACGGGGCGGATCACTTGCATGATAAAAAGTAGCTACAAAAACACAAATGCATTTTGTACATAAAAGCGAATCCAAGAGCATCTGAAGGTCGGCTATGACTAGAGATGATTTTGGCTTCAGAGTCGCAGCAGCCCACAAGATCTGCTGAGCTGGAATTTCTGCTTTGGGAACAAAAGGATTAGATATTTATTGACTTGAACACTTTGTACTGAATACAGATATAAGCGTGTCCTTAACATACTAAAAGTCAAAAGGACATATTCCCCTTTTCACCAAAATAAATAAGGAAGCGCAATATGTTGTAAGTTTGCATGCATTTCAGAGACACAATTAGCTCTCCAAGCAACTCCTGATTGGTCAGTGAGATGTTTAAAGGAAAATGGGGCCTCTACAAAAATAAATTCACCTAGACGTTCTTTGAGGTCATTTACTGCTGCAAATGCAGAAACACTAAGGGGGTAAAATCAAACATGCATCAGGGGCAACACTGTGTTCTGCAAAATGTGCCATGTAAGGGGTTGTACACCTTTAAATTAACTTTAAGAATGATGTAGAGAGTGATTTTGCAATTGGTTTTCATTTTTTTTAGATTTATTTCAGCAGCTCTCCAGTTTGCAGTTTCAGCCATCTGGTTGCTAGAGTTTAAATTACCCTAGTAACCATGCACTGATTTGAATAAGAGGCGGGAATATGATGAATAGGAGAGGCATGAATAGAAAGATGAGTAATAAAAAGTAGCAATAACAATAAATGTCTAGCCTTACAGAGCATTTGTTTTTTAGATAGGGTCAGTGACCCCCATTTGAGTCAGAAGAAGAAGGCAATCCATTAAAAAGCTATAACAAATAATTAAGGAAGACCACTTGAAAACTTGCTTAGCATTGGCCATTCTATAACATATGAAAGAGAGAAGGAAAAAAGAATGACCCATACAGCTGCACCCTCCCACCTTTGAGAAAGTATGTCCAGCAAAGAGACTTTTTAAGATAAAATCTATGGTTAGGAGTGGAGAAGGAATGCACTAAGGAAGCTAAAGGCTAAAGAAAAGGTTAGAATATGTCTGAAGAGCGTTTCGCTCAAAGTAATCAAGCTATTTAGCTATCTACAATATCTATCTATCTATCTATCTATCTATCAGCTATCTATCTATCTATCTATCTATCTATCTATCTATCTATCTATCTATCTATCTATCTATCATATATCTATCTATCTATCATCTATCTATCTCTCTCACTCTCTCTCTATCATCTATCTATCAAATCAAATCAAATGAGCTTTATTGGCAGGACCAAATACATTAAGCATTCCCAAAGCAGGTAGAGGGGTGAAATTGGTGGGTTTGGGGGGCAGTTTATGGGAATAGGGGAAAGTCTTGTCTCTCTCAGTCTATGACAGTCTCTTACATATGTTACTGTCAGTGCCTCTTCTCCCAGTAGGAAGTGGAGTTTCCTCTCTTCTTTTGTGGATGTGAAGTCTGGGATGTGATGGGAGAATCTCTGGAAGTGGGTGTCCCTCAGTGCTGAGTATTTGGGGCACTGTAGCAAGAAGTGGGCCTCATCCTCCACTGCCTCCTGGTCACATCGCTGGCACAGTCTGTTCTCTCTGGGTCTGTAGGTCTGTCTGTGCCGTCCCAGTTCTATCTCCAAGTTGTGGGCACTCAGTCTGTACATATTTAGGACCTGTCTGTCTTTGGGGTTCTGTAGCCTTTCCAGATATGGGGCCAGTCTGTACTCTCTCCCCAGTGATTGGTAGATGGAAAGTTTCTGGGAGTTTGATATTTTGTTCCTCCAGTCACAGACGTATTGCTCTTTGAATTTGTTTATTTTTTGTGTTATTTGGCATTTTGTCAGTTGGTGTCTATCTATCTATCTATCTATCTATCTATCTATCTATCTATCTATCTATCTATCTATCTATCTATCTATGTATCTATCTATCTATCTATCTATCTATCTATCTATCTATCTATCTATCTATCTATCTATCATCATCATCTATCGCTTTTCAGTAGCTCAGAGAGGATGTGGCACATTCGGATTTATTTATAATTCCCTGACAGTGTTCAAGGCTGGAGTGCATTCAGTGCATTAGTACAAAATTGTGTGACATGTTCCACCTTCAACCAGCTGAGAACTGAGTGGAATCTACAGCTTGGGCGGGGGTGGAGAACATATGGTGGGAAGAGGATGAGTGCTTAACCATTTAGATGGCAGAACACTCTCCTACGTATTATCTCTGGGAATTTAACATGCATTAAATGTCTCTCTGTAGATGGTCTTATTTCATGTACTCTTGTACTCAGTGCACCAATTATTAAAACACTTGCCAGATTTTTAAATCTGGACTTGGGGCTCCCCAACATTGTATATTTCTAGTATATTTACAGTGGAGCCCAGGTGGGTTAGCATCAAAGAAAAGCCACTCCCAATGGCCGACCCATCTGTTCATTTGGTGAAACCTGAGGAGATGTTGGAAAGCAGTGCACTTTGTTAGTATATATTGTGTAACCATTGCTCACCATTACAGTAGGGTTAAGACCAGTGCTGAGATGATATACTGTATGTTCAGTGGCGTAACTACCGGGGGAGCAGTGGGTGCGATTGGGCCAGGGCCCGCACCCCCCCGGCAGCTCGCGCGCCACTGTGCGTCCCGCGCCAGGGCCCGCCCCCCCTCTAGTTACGTTGCTGTGTATGTTTGGGGCTCACAAATATCAGATAGGGCCAGTAAAATGTTCTTGCTGAAAGACTATATATTTGAAATATCATATATACAATCTGCAAATATTGCTCTTCATACATCCTAGCAATTTTATTGGTCAGTGGGGTCTTGTTCTGCTGGGCTGCAGTTGTTCTTTAGATGTGCATGCTGTAGATATGTCAATGACATACCCCTAGTCTCTTCAGCACTGAAGATTTACTATTCCATTATAGATATCAGTAGTTGCGTATTTGAAAGTTTTGCTGTGAAAAGGACTCCCATAGACACCATGGGTGAAAAAATTTGTCGTTGAAAAAAATTGTCACATGTCAACAGAGTCGGACTGGGCAGGTGGGACATTGGGAAAAACCCTGGTGGGCCCCAGCTCTTTTGGGTCCCACCAGCCCAGACCCGCTCCTGCGCTCCCTTTTTTTTCACGCTGCAGCGCAGGAAAAATTCATGTGCGCGTGAGCAGGTGGGAGGAGAAACGGCTGCACAGAGAAGTTTGAGGCTGGGGGGGATGGAGTAGGGGGCCGAGGCTGCAGGCCCAGTGGGCCCTGGGCCCCCCAGTCCGACACTTCGTGTCAACATTGTCAATGCAGATAATTAGTTAAACTAATTAAGATATGTAGTTTACAGGGTACAGGGTTAATAGTATGTACACCATTATTACATGTTTGTTGCTATCTCTTAAATTACTGAATGGATGAAAGATCCTGATACAACTGACTCTAGTGTGTATGGATGTAATAAGGACCTTAGATTGTAAGCTCTATTGGGCAGCCACTGATGTGAATGATGTACAGTAAAATCTTTGTGCAGTGCTGCGGAACATGGTGAAACTAGATAGGTAAAGGTTATAGTAAACCTTATACAGGTATAAGATCTGTTATAAGAAAACCCATTATCAAGAAAGCTCAGAATTACAAAAAAGGCCATCACCCCATGACTCCATTTTAATCAGATCATTTCAATTTTCAACAATGATTTCCTTTTTATCTATAACAATAAAACGGTACCTTTTACTTGTTCCTATTGGGTTTATTTAATGTTTAAATGATTATTTTTTTTCAGTAGACAAAGTATGGTGATCCAAATTACAGAAAGACCCTTTATCCGGAAATTCCCAGATTCTGGATAACAGGTTCCATGCCTGTATTGCTCAACTGCTTTTAATAATGTCTTGTGTGAACCAAGGAAATATTATTATTATGATTATTATTATAATTATTATGATTAGTATTATTAATAATAATGTTAATAATAACATATTATTATTATTATTTATAATATTATTATTATTGTTATTTATAATATTATTATTATTATTATTTATATATTATATTGAGCCTTCTTAACTTTCACAATGCTGCTGTTCATCATTGGTATCTCTATTGCTCATACTACCCTCTGTCACAAATGGTGGACCACAGCACTAACTTTGGCTCAGCCTAAAGACCAATTTGTGTGAGATTTGTTCTCCTGGAATCCAACCTGTCCCAACAGGAACCCCTTAGCTTGTGAAATTGGTATAATTATAGGAAAATATTGGTGTATTATTCATTCAGCCATAGTTTCAAGAATATCTAGGTCAACAACTAATAATATTAATATCCTAAACTCTAACTGATGTTCAAGCTGGGCTTTTAGGTGTTTGTAGGAGGGCAAATGTCTATTCTTCCTATTGTCCCCTTAACTTCTTCCCCCTTAGTCTCCCTACCACTGTTTCATGTACTCCCTGTGGGGGAACAGCCTCACAGTTGGGGAAGAATTGTTCAAAATGATGAAACTGTCTTCATACTTGACCTGCAAGGTGTTTTAGGCTTTAGAGCCTTGTTCAGTGTACAGTATGTGCCAGCTGTTCTTGAACTAATATAGAGTAAGATAAAGGCATTTCTCAGCCACAAAACTATTTTCAGAAAAATAAAATTTTGAAGTCATTATATAGTGCCTTGTCAACTGTTGCAATGCAAGCGGCCAACCCAAAACCCTTGGAATTCTCTCCAAGCAGAGTTTATGGGACAACTAACATATAGGACACAAAACTATTGTATTGTCACTTGCTAAGATTCACGTGTTCACGAGACTTTGCTACAAGAAAATTGCCATTGTCTTTCAAAAAAAAAAAAAAATATATTATTGCATTAAAAATCTTTGGAACAGAGCTTTGAAAAAACACGAGAATCACTAAATGTTTTATACCATGGCTAAATTAACGGCACATATTATCAATAACAAATGAAAGATTAATGTGGCAACATCTGACATTTCAGTGATGAATATTGGAAATCAGCGGCAGAGCTGCAGCTAAATGAGCAAAATAAAACTGTCACGCTGCTTGACCTCCTCCCAGACGTCTTGTTTATTAGCCTACAAAGCCATTTATAGTTTCAGCTGCTCCCCAGCTCAGATAGGGTACTGGGGTGAGACTGATCAATTAGTCACTGTTTGTTAAAACATTGTTGTTGGTTTGTGAGCTGAGATAGAACAAGACAGCAAATTTCCCGATTAACATTCCTGATTTCAAACTTGATAGATTTTAGGTCACCCTTAAATCTGTATAGGCCATGCCCAATTAAAACCAGTCATGTGATGATCCACCAAACCCACCCCATTTCCCTTTAAGCCCAACCCCTAGATCAGATCCTTAGATCCAGTCGGACACTTTTAGCGCCAGTGTGTTTTTCAACTACAAGCACAGGAATAAATCAAAAGGGAATCCGGGAAAGTGGAATCTATGGTGGCAGCATGATGGTAGTTTTACACCTGGGCCATAGATTCTACATTGTCTGGAAAATAAAGGTTAAACACCCAAAAAAGGCACAGCTAGCAGATGAGAATATCGACATAATATTACAGGTATGGTATCTGTTATCTGGAAACCCGTTATCAAGAAAGCTCCGAAATACGGAATGTCTCTCCCAAATACTCCATTTTATCCAAATAACCAATAATCCTAATTTTTTAAAAATGATTTCCTTTTTCTGTGTAATAATAAAACAGTAGCTTGTACTTGATCCCAACTAAGATATAATTAATCCTTATTGGAGGCAAAACCAGCCTATTGGGTTTATTTAACGTTTAAGTGATTTTCTAGTAGACAAGGTATGAAGATCCAAATTAAGGAAAGATCTGTTATCTGGAAAACCGCAGGCCCAGAGCATTCTGGATAACAGGTCCTATACCATTCAGCGGCTCTCCAGTTTAAAAATCCTAAAATCTGGTTGCTAGGGTCCAAATTACGCTAGGAACCTTGCATTTATTTGAATAAGAGACTGGATTATGGGCAGGGTGGGTCTACATATAAAGATGAGCAATAAAAAGTAGCAAAAACAATACATTTGTATCCTTACAGAGCATTTGTTTTTAGATGGAGTCAATGGGCCCCATTTGAAACCTGAAAAGAGTCAGAAACAGAAAGCAAATAATTCAAACGTAGGGCAGAGAATATATTTAGTCTTATTACAATACACAGTAATATAGACCACTGCAAGATAAAAAAGGGTCCTGACCCTTATGCTCGAATAATCTGATAATCTTAATTTACTATTATTTATATTTTTAATATTTAAAAATTTTAACTTGTGAAATGACTGGGGAGTCTTGTTACATTACAGAGAGTCTTATGAAAAGGGTTTTTATTTCAATTTTAACTTTTGATAAGGAGGACACTGCATGTTGTACAGAGACTGTACTTGATGCTAGAAGTAGGAGCTGCCATTAAACCGGTGGATATATGCGACTTTACAAACTCTGGAGCCTGTTTCTTAAGAAATAACTTTCAGAAGATACTGGTGAGGCAGCTTTCAATGCTTTATAAACAGAAAGTTCGCATTCCTACACAAAGGGGATCATTTACAATAGGGAAGGCAGGGTGCAAAGTGCAAGAAATGGGCAAATCTGTTCACCTTTTTGGATTTTGTACCTGGCCTTTCACCCTAGATAAATTGCTGCAGGTCTCCACACTCTGTATATAGGCAGGGCTGTATTTATGAGATGGTAGGCGATGGGTGGCACATAGGTGTCCTCTTATCCACCCCTTATAATCCTTTAACTTGAGCATCATTCAGGCACATCTTGCAACAGGTCCCTGCAGAGAGGAGCCAGATCCTGGACAGAAGTGCTGCTCTGGGCTCCTTCATGCTCTCACACTTTTGCCCAGGGTCTTTGTTAATTACCCCAAAAAGGTCGCAAAAAACTGACAGTTATTGTTAGTGATATTCAATTACATTACAAAATGTCAATAACCTATATTTTTAAAAAAAAAAAAAAAGTTTCAATATTCTGGTGATATTTCACAACATTTCATCCAAATTTTAGTCAAACCTAATGCAATGCTTTAGAAATTGGCTGCAATATTTGAGACACAATTGCAGCAAAATAAATTGGGAAAGGGAATTTTCATAAATGGTTTTATCAATGCAGATGCTGATCGGAAGGAGCTTATTAGCATCTAACCCAGTCGTCCCCAACCTTTTTTTTACCCATGAGTCACTTCATTTGGAAAAAGAGGTTGGGGAGCAACACAAGAATTAAAAAGGTCCCTGCAGGACAAATAAGGCTGTGACTGGCTATTTTCCTTTATGTGGACTGACAGCCTGATGGAGGTTCTGTTTGGCAGTACACATGGTTTTTATGCAACCAAAACTTGCCTCTAAACCAGGAATTGAAAAATAAACACCTGCTTTGAGGCCACTGGGAGCAACATCCAAGTTGTTGGTGGGCAACATGTTGCTCAGAAGCCACAGGTTGGGGATCACTGGAAGCATCAGCTTAATGGGCATTGCTTTTCACTCCACTCATTTCGGGTTCATTTGTTGGTCAAGGTCCCCTTTATAGAATAACACAATAATTCATTTATAGAAACATTGTCACATCAGCAGTTCTACTATAGTATCAATAAATATATGCCTGCCAGTGAGTACTGCATATCTTTCTGTACTCGCCCTTTACACTGGGGTTTCACTAAAATAATGAACATTCTCCCTCATTATTGAGATAATTGGGTTCCCCATTCAATGCTTTGGCCCTCCTTAGGGAAGTACAGGTATTGGATCCATTATCCAGAATCCCATTATCCAGAAAGCTCAGAATTACGGAAAGACCATCTCCCGTAGACTCCATTTTATCCAAATAATCCACACTTTTAAAAATGATTTCCTTTTTCTCTGTAATAATAAAACAGTATCTTATACTTGATCCCAACTAATATATAATCAATCCTTATTGGAGGCAAAACTAGCCTATTGGGTTTATTTAATGTTTACATGATTTTCTAGTAGACTTAAGGTACTGTATAAAGATCTAAAATACAGAAAGATCCTTTATCCGGAAAACCCCAGGTCCCCAGCATTCTGGATTACAGGTCCCATACCTATAGTTACAATGTCTGGGAAACTCTATGCTATAAAAAGTGTGAAACCTTGATACCTTCACTGGTTTCCTACTGTTGTACATACAAATTTGTGGGGGTTTTGACCCTCTTATTCCTAGTCATGTTCTGCATCTGTGAAAGCCGCTTCTCTGCCTTTGTCTACGCTCATCAAAAAAAGGCCTCCATGGCACTGCTGCACTCCAATGTTAATGATGTGGTAGAGAAGAGGTGTCCAGAATCAGTAATAATATGAAACATTTGCTTCTCCTTTTCAAAAATTAGGAATGAACACCACATCATCTCACATCTTAAAGCATTACAGCCTTGCTGATTAAATTGAAGCCCATAAAGGCAAAACAGGTATATAGATGGGATCTTAGTTAAGCGTCAAACCCCAGTGGGTAAGCTTCATATTCCTTGAAAATAGACATTTTTGAAGAAGAAAACATTATTTCCCTTCCCCAACTTGTTATAGTGTAAAAGGAAATCAGTCATAAATAAAGAATAGTTTATTCAGTACATAATAGCATTCACTTCTAGAGCAGAGGCTGTGTGTTTTGTATACAATGCATATATTATAACTGCACCCAGGTGCATCTGTTGGTGCCTTCAAAGCAATAAATAGTATATTAATAAGTATGAAGAAAGTGTTTACTAAAGAAATGCTGGACAGCTTTGCTCAAGGGATCATATGGTTGGTATCGCCCCAATAAGCCTGTAACAAAAATATCAATAGAGCAAATTCTTTATTCTTTGTTCTTGTCCAGGCGGGGCCATCGCTTAATCATTTTCTCCCTCGTCCCTATGTAAATCAGAGACTGTGAGGATGTAATTGTGTGTGTGCCGGTCACCCTCCTGGGAATAAACTTACATAGGGGTCATGGCATGACAAGTATTACATTAAGATCAATGCATTGCTGGTTCCTAGCAGCTGAACCCCAGGCAAAGCTTTATTAGCAAGTGACAGGCCTGTGGCTACTAAATGTGCATTGTGGCCTGTCCAGAGGCAAATGAAAGAAATTAAATGTGACTGGAGGGGTTTTGTTAATATACAGAAGCAGTAATTACAGGAATTTTGAACCATCTGGTCATATGTAACATAGAATATATTTATATAGCGATATATATCTCAAACCATGGTCATTGTGCATATATAATAGGCTGTAAGAAGGTAGGGAGCCCACAACTCCTCAGCTGGCCTGTTCTACAACATACTCATCATGGTAGAAGCACAGAGACATATACTGTATATGCTCAAGGCATGACAAGAAGCTTATTGGACAGGGGATTAAAGGGAATGTCAACCCAAAAAAAAAACAATTTTTTTCCTAAAAAAAGAAAGCATCATTCTAAACAACTTTGCAATATACATGCATTACTATTTTTTTGCTACAATTGCTATTGAAAGCAATGTTTGTCTGTCCCTTTCTATTCTCTGCACTGGTGTCTCAGACTGTTGAAAGGCAAGGCAGCTGATTAACAGACCTGTTTTTGCTGGGAAAGACATTTGCAACTTCCAGGAGTTAAGCAAATGCTGCTTTCAACAGCAATTGTTTTTACAAATAACTTTAAAAGCTCTGAACATTTTAATAAACGTATATTGGAAAGTTGCTTAGAATTAAGCTTTCTTTTGATGTTGGGGTTGACTTGCCCTTTAAATATGTGTTGTGATTTGCCGATCCTATGTTAATAATTTTGAATAGAGATTTTGATATCTGACATTGTCACAGCAGAGGTGACTACACAAATCAGTCTTTCAATGAAAGTGCCATGGGTTTTCTAGTCTCTGCTGATGATTGACCCCCAACTCTGTGCATTTCCTGGTCCCCTGATTTATCAGTAATTTAATATCTGTTCAAGTGTATAAAAAACAGCAGCTTTTACAAGATTATTATCATAAGATTCCCATACTATGTTAACACATAAGGGTCCATTAAGGACCACAAGTGCAGTTTGTAAAGGGCATTTTTGTACACAAACCATGTTTTTTACCCATAATGCAGCATTTCTTCCCATTGTTCCAGTGCAATTGCAGCTGTGCTCTAAGTTGCGTCTGATGCTGTTGAGCTTCATGCACCACAATAAACGCAGTTGCATGCATGCTTGTGAAATCAAGTTGTGACTAGAATTTTTGCAATGGGAATGCTTCTTCTTTGGGTGCAAGTTTTGCAAGCCTATTGATGAAACACACTGAGGGAACCCTGGAAGTACAGGGTGGTGGTAGGTGCATTTGCACACAATTCTTTGTAAGGCACCAGTGGAGATAATAGTTTTGTATTAGACCTCTGAGAGTAATTCTGGTTCAACCATCTGTGAATAAGAGGCAGAGACAAATCTCCAATAAATGTTGGTCAATAGTTGGTCAATAGTGTCTTTGGGTCTTACAATGAGCCAGGGAGGCTGTCATTAGTATAGGTGTGTTGGTGCTTGTGTGCGGGTAATTAACACATAATTAATTAGTTCAGCTCTACAGAACAGATTTACTTTAGATAAATGTTAAGCATCATTTACAAACTTGTGTGCAAAATTTTTCCTGGGATCCCCTCATCTCCCCTCCACATGTATACACTGGAAAGTTCAGAAAGGCAGGAGCACAGGTGGGAACAGGGCCACCTTCAGGGGGGCACAGGGGGTACAAGTGTACTGGGCCCGGGCCTGAAGGGGGGCAGTGCGGAACTTTTAAAAGAGCCAGGCCCCCCTTGACAGCGCCGAAGCCGCGCCGCCTCCTTCCGAAGTCCCGAATGTGGAAGTGTCAAAAAGCCGAATAGCCGAAGTCCAAAGCGGCGAAAAGACTCTAAGCCACAAAAATAGCTAAAGCCGAAGTCTCGAAGCGACTAAAAGACCCGAAGTCACAAAAACACCCGAAGTTCCGAAGCGGTGAAAAGACTGAAGTCAAGAAAACAGCCGAAAAAGTCCTGAAGCGGCAAAAAGGCCCGAAGTCATGAAAGGAGGCGAAGTTGAAGTCCTGAAGCCACGAGTTCAATTCTACTGAACAGCAATGTGTGTGTGTGGTTTTTTTTTAATCCCCTGGCCACCAATATATTATTTTAATATTCTATAGGTCCCTGCCACCAATGTTTTTTTAAAAAAACATTCTTTGGGGCCCTGGCGCCAATATTTGTTTAAAAAATATTCTTTGGGGCCCCAATTTTTTTAAACTTGTAAGGCGGGCCCTGGCGCCAATATGTGTTTAAAAAATACTCTTTGGGCCCCAATTTTTTTAAACTTGTAAGGCGGGCCCTGGCGCCAATATGTGTTTAAAAAATATTCTTTGGGCCACAATTTTATTTTAACTTGTAAGGGGGGCCCTGGCGCCAATGTTTTTTTAAAAAATATTCTTTGGGGCCCCAATTTTATTTTTAACTTGTAAGGGGGGCCCTGGTCACCAAAAGCTTTTTATAACTTGTGTGGGGGGGTTTACCTTTTTTAGCGCTGCTGTCTGTGTGGTCTTTTAACTTTGATGTCGAGTGGGTGGGATCTGGGGTGGGGCTTGGGTGCTGGGGCCAAAAATTTAGTTGTACGGGGCCCCGTGATTTCTAATGGCAGCCCTGGGTGGGAAGTCCTTATGATCACCCAATCTCCTGGCATCCTCATGCATTCCACATGTATACACTGGTATGTTCAGGAAGGCATGAGCATGGGTGGGAAGTCCGTATGGGCACCCAATCTCCTGGGACCCTCATGCATTCCATATGTACAGTATACACTGGGAGGTGCAGGCAGGCGGGAGCATGAGTGGGAAGTCTTTATGGGCACCCAATCTCCTGGGACCCTCACTCACAAAGCCTTCTGCCCCTATAGTTACCCTCTGACCACTACCTTTGTTCATGACCTGCTGCGGTTTCTTATCAGAAACAGATACAAAACAAACACAACAACAGCTGTTCTTTAATAATTATTTTTAGTCAACTTGGATATTTAACAGCACAACTTACTAGACACACACAGTTAAAACTGTATATCACAAAGGGGGTTGTCTCGTGTGTCTCTTTTATTGGATAACATGCACACGGCTTCACTGGCTGTGAATGAGTAAGATTTAGCCCCAGTCTCTGGAACTGGGGAACAGAAATATATACTTACATTATATGGATATGTGATGACTGACTGATCCCATTTGCAGTAGGAATGGAAAGGGAGGGGCACGATACAACATTAAAGTCAAAGGTAATATAAAGAAGAAAGAGAATGTGGATATTTACAATATAAGTACTAAAGTAAAAAATGATTGACTCTTTACTGAAGCCATAGATGAAAACACAGCCATCTAGTTTGGGACAAATGAGCCTCAAATGGCAGCGAGAAAGGGGTTTTATAGTCGTCGTTATTATATCAACTAGAAAACTCAGCAGCATGAAGCAAGTATTCTGTACGATGATGTCCCTTCTACTTAGAGCAACGCCATCTGTTCCGCCAACCTCATTACCAATGCAGAAAGAACATAATTCAGAATTTAATCGCAGGCGGAAGCGACAGAAATCTATTCCCACGGCACGCATCTGTTACCTTTCCTTTAGTCGCCACAAATAATAGGAATGCTTTCTCCGGAAAGGGGATTGGACAGATGAAGATTTCTGCAGATCAGCTGTAACCTTGCCCCAAATCTCTGGTGGGGACATGAATCCACTTCCTGGTTTTAGCAGAAATTTTTCCTGTAAAGTGGTAAAAAATTCTTACAGATATGAGGCTCATTATTGCACCAGCGAGCTTGAGTTGGCTACTACCTCAGCTGCTTGCCTGCATTCTTTGTATGAGGCTTTGTGACAACTCTAGTGATACAGGGCCACCATCAGGAATTACAGGGCTCTATACCACTAAATTATCAGGGCCATCCCATCCATTGGTCACCTGCCCTCCCTGGATGGAGAGCCCTGCCGACAAGTAGAATTGTGTCCCAATTAATAAATTGTCCTGCACATGCACAACCATGTCCCTGAGATCCACCTCAGTCATGTCCCTCTATGATGGGGCCACACAGAGCAGTGCTCAATGATGTTGGCCCAGGTGATATATAACATATAAATCTGTCTTCTATAACCACTTGCTGACATTCCTGCAGTCCAAGTTTTCAACAAAAGCAATTTCCCCCACTGCAATTTTTAGGTTACAAAAAAAGGCTCATTCCATTGAACTAGATATTAAAGGTCCTCACAGCAAATTAATTCTAGGGCCCCTACAATATCCAGAGGTTGTCCTTTTTGACCAATACATTTTGAAATTGCTCACTATTTAGGGCCCCTATACCTCCAGGGCCCCCCTCCTGCAGCTACAGGGTCTGCTTCCTCTATAGTTACACCCCTGGCACATCAGCCCCAGATGCAAAAACACACAGCTCTGTTATATTTCTGTGTATTTTTTTCAAATACTTTTTTTTACTGTATCAGCAGTTGGTTTTGCACCCTGTATTATTAGATAACCACTTCACCAGATAAGTAGAGAGCAGGGAGTTAATTCTCTTGCAAAACCAATGTGGTTGGTGCGAGTGGGATTAAGTAGGAAGCGCAGGTAGGCTACTGTGCTGTGCGTCTGCTTCAGTGCTGCCAGGAGGTTTCTTATTGGTGGTTCAGAAACAGCAAGGAAGCAGAGGGGTTGAATCTCCCCAAAAGTGCGGACTTACCCTCTTTCCTAATTAAGCCAGTGGAGGAAGGGCGTGATTCGTTTACTCACCCGCCCACCCAGTACTAAGATTGATTTTATAAAAAAAACACACATTAATGCATTGATTGTCGCAGCTTGCATAGAGGAGATTTAAGTGGAAATAGCAAGGAGTTAATTTCTGGCCTGGTTATGGCAGATCTTGTGTTTAAACATATGATAAGACAGCCTGCTGAGGTTAACAGAGGCGGGTCGTTAAAAAGGGGATCATTTAAGTTTTCAGTTATCAATGCTTAATTGGGAATCTACTCAAGAGTTATAGTAGTGTTGGTCAAATAAACAAGCTGCGGCCTTACCCTTATGGTCTACATTATTGATGTGAGGGCCCGCCCGATACCTGCGGGACCCGCACTCCTCTTTGTAGTTGGCCCGCAAGGCAACTTTCAAATGACGCTTTATAGCCGTGCGCCTGCTCGTCCCACCCCTTTTGTGACATCATCAGCAGGGCAGGTCGCGTGGGTCTATAAAAGGAACCCGGAAGTCGGATTTTACCTGACCAAGACATCACTAGTCTACATGTGTTGGTTCAAATGGGCCCTTGCGAACTACCAATCCCAAGCAAATAACCTTCTCCTGGCTATGGAAGAATTAAATGGATCTCTGATGAGCTCAAACTGGCCACTCCTATCTGCAAAAGGGGAGATGTACCATTGCAATTCGAAAAGTTTTATTATTTGCATGGGGATATAGTTTTTTTTTTAATGTCCGTTGGGGAAATACTCATTTGTTTTCTCATTCAGGAAAAAAAAGTTGAGAATTTTCCCAAATGTATGTAGAACTGTCCCAAACTGTAATATTACATTGCTATCTACTCCCTATGGCCAAGGAAGACTTCAGATAATATATATAAAATATCATATTTACCCTACTATAGTTTTAGGAGTATCCAAAACAATGTAAAAATATTTACATCAAATCTGACACTACCACCCCCATCCACTGCTTGTGCATTTTTTTGGGGCCCAGCCTTTCAATAAGAGAATGTATGCCCTAGTTAGGCTGATAATTCACCAAAGTCTAGTCCCTACATTGGAGGTCTCTGTACGGAACAAACTCTTCTGTTCAGCTCGCCTTGGCAGTACAATATGGAATATCTTTCTCAAAATACCTCATTATAATTGGCACCATAAGAATAAATCAGTGGAAGCTAATCACCCCATGGGATTTATACAAGTAGGCGGCCCATAACCCAATATCCAGATAACACAGAAATGGGACAGGTTATCCAGAAACCCATTACCGAAAAAGCTCCAAATTACTGGAAGACCATCTCCCATAGACTCCATTTTAATCAAAAATTCTAATGATTAAGTTTTTCTCTGTAATAATAAAACAGTGTCTGGTACTTGATCCCAACTAAGATATAATTAATCCTTATTGGAAGCTAAACCATCCTATAGGGTTTATTTAATGTTTAAATGATTTTTTAGTAGACGTAAGGCATGTAGATACAAATATATAAAGATCCCTTTTTCAGTTAATCCCAGGTCCTGAGTATTCTGGATAACAGGTCCCATACCTGAATTAACTGTCAAGCAACAGGTTAGAATTACTGAAGAGAGAGATCAACATATTAATGATACACATGTTGAATAACACACATACATGCTGCTCCATTGAGGGAACCTGTATCACATGGGAACATTGGCTGGTAACAAATGACTCAATCTGAGTGAGAGCGAGGGAGAAAGGCTAAAAATTCCAAGCAAACAAGACCTTAAATATTTATAGCTGATTAATGGGACATTATACCACACTGCACAGTGTGCATGACAAAGAGATGACAAAAAAGCATACACAATCTCTATTCAACCGAAATACTGACCTGTGTAGCCCCATTCCATCTTCACGAGCACAAGGGAAATTGGCCAATGATGGTGCTCGGGGTGAATGGATAGGTGACGAAAATATGCAATAAGTGAAGAATTCTGGAAAGGGAGCTGAAATACAATTAGAAGTGTGTTGGATCAGGTTATGAAGAAGAGAATCATGGGGCAATTATTCTAATACTATGAGGTTATTTAGCTTGATAATCATACTAACTGTTGCCCAGTGTCTGTGCCATGTATTTGTATATTGACTATGTGTGGAGTATCAGCTCCAAGCAGATCAGATATGATTCATTATGTGGCTGATACAGGAATTATACTCACGTATTGTCTTTCTTGCATGTTTAGACTTGGACAAAGAAACACAGCCCTTTCATACTACTCAATTTACACCTTTTTAATGAACACTCCCCCTACCCCTTTACATGTACATGATGATATGTCTTTAATTAGCAGAGATGGGCTGAGGTGAGATATCCCCCCCCACACACACACACACATAATAAGCTGCCACACGTTACACACAAGCAAAAGCGACCACATGGTTTGCAGGTTAACCCTTCAGCAGCCAGAGTTCTGCATCACATTCTGCATCATCTATCTATCCATCACTATCTTTCTATCTATCTATCTATCTATCTATCTATCTATCTATCTATCTATCTATCTATCTATCTATCTGTCTATTATCTATCTATCTATCTATCTATCTATCTATCTATCTTTCTATCTATCTGTCTGTCTATTATCTATCTATCTATCTATCTATCTGTCTATTATCTATCTATCTATCTATCTATCTATCTATCTATTATCTATCTTTCTATCTATCTGTCTGTCTATTATCTATCTATCTATCTATCTAGCTATTATCTATCTATCTATCGATCGATCGATCGATCTATCTATCTATCTATCTATCTATCTATCTATCTATCTGTCTGTCTGTCTGTCTGTCTATCTATCTATCTATCTATCTGTCTGTCTGTCTGTCTGTCTGTCTGTCTGTCTATTATCTATCTGTCTGTCTGTCTGTCTGTCTGTCTATCTATCATCACTATCTATCTATCTATCTATCTATCTGTCTGTCTGTCTGTCTGTCTGTCTGTCTGTCTGTCTGTCTGTCTGTCGGTCAGTCTGTCTATCTATCATCACCATCATCTATCTATCTATCTATTATCTATCTATCTATCTATCTATCTATCTATCTATCTATCTATCTATCTATCTATCTATCTATCTATCTATCTATCTGTCAAACCTGTGATTTGATTGAGATTACTGAAGATTTTAGCAGTCTCCTGCCTGTCCCTTGTATTCTTGAGGTGAAGGAGAGGTGTCAGAAATGATTATTGATTTAAGAATCAGGCAACACATGGTGACACAGGAATGCTCAGTAAGTGGGTGGCTGCAAATCCTGAATAATGTATGGGACGCAGGGAGGATTATGGATTTGCAGAGTGCAAGTGAGGTGGAGACAGGGGTAACCCAAGGTCACAGAGGGCAGGACAAAGGGTAAGTGAAACGAGTTAAAAGAAAACAATATACACATTAACTGAGTTAAAATAAAAAAACTCTAAAAGGGTTAAAGTGATATACACATATCTATAATATGTCTGTGCTTTAGTCAAGATCTGTATGTCAGATGGAGGCAATGCTGTAAAACAGCTCAGAATTAATGACTGGGAATTGGCTTTTCTGGATCTTGTCTGTCATTTAGTGCATGACATTGTAGCCTCCATGTTCAAACTTTAAACATTACGTTGTACAATAGAATGTTATATGAAGTCACCATAGAAATGACATACAAATCAGTAAATAAATATACTAACCTTCTAACCAGGGCTCTTCTTTAGAAATTGCACTATTATGTACAACATGACATCCCCTGCAGGTATCCCCTGCGATGATTGAAAGGGTAGTTCACCTTTAAAAGTTTTAATATGTTATAGAATAGCCAATTCTAAGCAGCTTTTCAATTGGTCTTCATTACGTAGTTTTTATGTTTTTTTTAATTATTTGCCTTCTGCTTCTGACTCTCTCCAGCTTTCCCATTAAAAAACAAATGCTCTAAAAAGCTACAAATGTATTGTTATTGCTACATTTCTATTCATATTCCAGCCTCTTATTCAAATTAATGCATGGTTGCTAGAGTCATTTGGATCCTGGCAACCAGATTACAGAAATTTCAAACTGCAGAGCTGCTAAATTAAAAACGAATTAACTCAAAAAAACACAAATAATGAAAAATTAAAACCAATTAAAATTACTTTTAGTAAACTTAGTTATTAAACTTTTAGTATGATGTAGGGAGTGGTATTCTGAGAATTATTATTTGTGCTTTTTGAGTTGTTTAGCTTTTTATTCAGCAGCTCTCCAGTTTGCAATTGCAGCATTTCTGGTTGCTAGGGTTTAAATTATCCTAGCAACCATGCATTGATTTGAATAAGAGACTGGATTATGAATAGGCAGGGTTGGACTGGGCTGGCGGGACACCGGGAAGAAACCCGGTGGGTCCCTGCCAGCCCAGACCTGCTTCCCAAGAAAAGTAAGAAAGGAAATTAATGCCGCGGCACGTCATCTAAACGTTGCGTTTTTTCTTCGCATTCGTGGAGGCAGGCAGGGGAGTGAGAGGGACTGCTGGGAGGTGGGCCCTGTGACAACAGCCCCGGTGGGCCCCGAGCCCCCCAGTACAACCCTGTGAATAGGAGAGGCCTGAATAGAAAGATGAGTAATAAATAGTAACAATAACAATAAATATACAGAGAATTTGTTTTTAGATAGAGTCAGTGACCTCCATTTGAAAATGGGAAACTGTAAGAAGAAGAAGGCAAATAATTCAAAAACTATAAAAAAAAGAAAAAATTAAGACTAATTGAAAAGTTGGTTAGAACTAGCCATTCTATAACATACTTAAAGTTAACGTAAAGGTGAACAACACCTTTAAGGGGCCCATTCATTAAGTTCGAGTGAAGGAATAGAAGAAAAAATGCTTCGAATTTCGAAGTGTTTTTCTGGCTACTTCGACCATCAAATGGGCTACTTCGACCTTCGACTACGACTTCGACTTTGAATCGAACAATTCAATCGAATGATTATTCCTTCGATCGTTTGATCAAAGTATTTGCGCAAAATCCTTCGACTTCGATATTTGAAGTCGAAGGATTTTCATTCCCCAGTCGAATATCGAGGGTTAATTAACCCTCGATATTCGACCCTTGATGAATTTGCCCCTAAGTGAACAGCAACTCATTTGCATTGAAACAGAACTCAAAATGCTCCCTAATCCCTTGCCAATGTTACTTTTACCTTTTCAAGGTACCCGACTGTCTAGCCGCTGCAAGAAGCACTTGGCACTCTCTTTGCTTGGCACTGATAGCATCAATCTCAGGTCTAAAAAAGCCAACGTAGATGAACGGAATGCTTGCGCTGCTAACTCTCTGCGAAGCAGAAACAATAATTCACTATGTTTTTATGGAAGACAAATGATAAAACCAAGGGAGAGATCTGCTTAAATCATTTAAGGGGGCTGAAAATGGAGCTATTGCTTCTTTTCTGCTGTCAGATTTTCTAGCTCTAAATAATGCATTTACGTTTGGCAGGCTCATCTCTGAAATCAAAGGCATTATTTATTCATCTGGTATCTAGCAGGCCCATCTCGCTCGCTGTGAACTACAACTCCCAGGCTGCCCGTGGGTGGATGGCGTTTCCATGCCAGGCAAACGCTTTAAAGGAACATCTCTTTGGTGAACATAAAAAACGACTTGGCTTTCTAGTCATGTAATGTCATTTGATCTCACCTCCCAAGCCCCCAAGAGAATAAATCTATTGGATATTCTTAGCGTAGAATAAAGAATAGAATAAAGCCTGTTTTATGAAAGAGGCACTAATGATTGTCAGCCAGCTGTGCCCCTCGTGCTGCGTCGGATTCCACAGAAGCTACGGGAAGAATATTGTCACCAGGAATATATCTATTCAGAGGGTTTTCTAGCACATACTTTGCTGTCTGCTTGATGCCGTGTGCTTGTGTGTGTGTATGTGTGTGATCCTTCAGCACAACTCATTTTAATTTCAGTGCTTTGGGCTGACAATCCTGCAGAGAATGTTGCCGACAGGGAGGGCCATCTGTTATCTTGGTCACTAAAGATCTGCTTCTCAATCCCTTGCATTTATAGGGATAATATGAAATTCCCTGCCTTCATTTTATAATACTGTTTCCTAAATTGAGGAGCTGCTTTTAGTACAAGGGTCCAAGGCAGTCTCAGACCAAAAGTGTTCTGGGGTGGGATACAGAATGAGCTACAGGTATTGGATCCGGTGTCCAGAAAGCTCAGAATTATGGGAGGGCCATCTTCCATAGACTCCATTTTATCCAAAAAATCCAGATTTTTAAAAAATTATTTTCCTTTAATAATAAAACAGTACCTTGTACTTAAATAATGAATCTTTTTTGGAAGCAAAACCAGCCTATTGGGTTTATTTAATGCAGGGAAGCCCAAAAGGTAGATCGTAGACCTTTAGCTGGTGATCAGTAGATCTCAAGGTCATCAAACAGCTTGTCTAAATCACCCTCCTAAAAGAATAGTTGTTGGTTAAATATAGCAATCTACATTTTCTTATAAATCAATATTTAAGTAATATTTTCCATGGAACAGAATGTTAACAATGCTTTTATCGGTGAAGATCATAATTGGACAATATCACTAAAAGTAGACCTCGCATTAGTAAAGTATGGACAATTCTGATTTAATGTTTACATCATTTTCAGCAGACTTAGGGGCAGATTTATCAAGGGTCGAAGGGAATTAGAGGGAATTTTCAAAGTAAAAAAATTCGAAATTCAAAGTATTTTTTTTTGGAGACTTCGACCATCGAATAGCATACTATGACTTCGACTTCAATTCGAAGTAAAATTTTTCGAATATTCGACCACTCGATAATCGAAGTACTGTCTCTTCAATAGTTCGCCAAATTAAACCTGCCGAAGTGCTGTGTTAGCCTATGAGATCCTTCTAATGCATTTTTGTACGTTTTTTATTAGTATTAGTATTCTTTTTATAAGTGTAAAATAGTTCGAAATTCGACCATCGAATTGAAATTCTTCGACTTCGAATATCAAAGTCGAAGTATTTTTCAACGAATTTGGTCATAGTACGATCGAAGAAAAATCGTTCAACGATTCGAACAATTTTAGCGTACAATCGAACGATTTTACTTCGATGTGTAAAGACTTAGAAAATGGTTGTAGATAGGGTAACATAGCACTATTCGGGAGGTTTCATTTGGCGAAGTATTGAGTCAAAGTTTTTTTTAAAGAGACAGTACTTTGATTATTCGATGGTCGAAGTATCCAAAAAATTACTTTGAATTTCGAATTTTTTTACTTCGAAAATTCCCTCGAATTCACTTCGACCCTTGATAAATCTGCCCCGAAGTATAGCCATTCGATGGTCGAATTTCGAAGTATATTTCACTTCGAAATTCGACCTTTGATAAATCTGCCCCTTAAGGTATGACGATCCAAATTACAGAAAGATCAGTTTTCTGGATAGCAGGTCCCATACCTGTATGTTTGTGTACAGACAAATACATTTATATCTGTTTCTGGCAGTTCACATAGTATTTATGCAGCTATACTGGTTTCAATTAACATCACTAAGCACTGCATTTAAATGATGAAATTTCTAAGAATTTGCATAATACTCATTGCTGCTAAATAATGATAGATCACTAGAAGGTACCATCTAAGTCCTCTCCTATTTCTTTTCCACTTTGCAATCTAGAACAGTTTCTGGCCACTCACCCTAATTACTAGATATTGTAAATTCATTGCTGTAAAGAAGCAGAATAAAAAGTCATTTCGCTTCCATCTATCAACTGGACATTGCATTAAAGGGGTGATCACCTTTAGGTTAACTTTTACTACGCGATAGAATGGGTTATTCTAAGCAACTTTTCAATTGGCCTTTATTTTTATATTGTTTATATTTTTTCATTATTTGCCTTCTTCTTCTGACTCTTTCCAGCTTTCAAATGGGGGTTGCTAGCCCCATCTAAAAACAAATGCTCTGTAAGGCTACACATTTAGGGGCAGATTTATCAAGGGTCAAAGTGAATTCAAGGGAATATTTGAAGTAAAAAATTTCGAAAGTCATTTTTTGGATATTTCGACCATCGAATAGGATACTACGACTTCGAATTTACTTCAACTTCATTTCGAAGTAAAAATCGTTCGAATATTCGACCATTCGATAATCGAAGTACTGTCTCTTTAAAAAAACTTCGACTTCAATATTTCGGCAAGTTAAACCTGCTGAAGTGCTATGTTAGCCTATGGGGACCTTCTACAACCATTTTCTAAGTCTTTACACATTGAAGTAAAATCGTTCGATCGATCGATGAAATCCTTCGCTATTTGATCGCAGGGTTGCCAAATTTGTTGAAATTTGTTTTAATTCGATGTTCTAATGTCGAAGTTTTTTTTACTTCAAAATTCGACCCTTAGTAAATCTGCCCCTTATTGTTATTGCTACTTTTTATTACTTATCTTTCTATACAGTCCCTCTCCTATTCATATTCCAGTCTCTTATTCAAATCAGTACATGGTTACTAGAGTAATTTGGACTGGAGAGCTACTGAATAAAAAGTAAAATAAATAAATAAATAAAAAAAACTCAAATAATAAAATATTAAAACCATGGCACGGAATGTAGCTGCCATGTTTTAATTTCTCCAGCTCTTCCCCTCAATGTTAATTTTAGCACCATACGACTGTACCCACTCCTGAGTATAAATACATGAATAGCATAGTGTGCACAGCCTTTGTATATTGGATTTGTATGGCATCCAATAAAGAATACGGCCTTTCACATAGTGCCATTAATTTAATTAGGTGACTCAATGACCTGCTGTTTGCTAATTACCCAGTATTTACATTGACTTTCTTTACTGGATATCACCTATTGTGAATCATACCTGCATTGTAAATATGGCATCACAGTAAAGTTCAAACAGAGGCTTCTAATTAAAACTCCTATCATTAGTTTATATAGTGTGTGTGTGTGTGTGTGGCATTTATATTGAAATAGGACCCAATGAGCTTTGCATCTAGGAAGCAGATAAAGCAGCATTCAGATTAGTAGCAATTAAATTAGTGGCAGAGTTAGAAAAATGTTGGGGCTCTGTATAAAGGCAGCTAGTGACCCATAGCAACCAATCAGATGTTTGCTTTCAAAAATGCCCGCAGGTATCCCTTTGGGCCCACCAGGGCCGGAACTAGGGGTAGGCAGAGTAGGCACGTGCCTAGGGCGCAAAGGTGGAGGGGAGCCAGGCACGTACTTACTCCTACCCCAATCCGGTCCCTTCTCTGCCGACCGCCCATCTGTGCGAGTTCGCGATCGCATGCGTCGATTCGTGCATACGCTGAAGCATCTATGCTCTGAAGCGTCTTTTAGCGCATGCACAGAAGCGCGCAACTAGCCCGCGCAGCAGCATAGGGCACCTGCCCGGCTTGGCCCGGCTCTGGGGCCCACCTGGGCAGCAGAGAATTTTTTGTGGGTAGAAAATATATATGTTGCCCACACTGGATAGTATGCCCCCCATCAACCTCATAGGACTGTCCTGCTAGGCAATGACTATGGGCAATATAGTACTTTTTTGGCATTGACTATACTTGTACTACATCCGTTCAACTTTAAAAGGGCTGTTCACCTTTGAGTTAACTTTTAGTATGATGTAAAAACAACAAATAATTAAAAATGAAAAACAATTGCAAATTGTCTCACAATTTCACTTTCTACATCAGGGGTCCCCAACCTTTTTTTACCCGTGAGCATTCAGATGTAAAAAGAGCTGGGGAGCAACACAAGCATGAAACAAGTTCCTGGGGTGCCAAATAAGGGCTGTGATTGGCTATTTGATAGCCCCTATGTGGACTGGCAACCTACAGGAGTCTCTGTTTGGCAGTACATCTAGTTTTTATACAACTAAAATTTGTCTCCAAGCCTGGAATATAAAAATAAGCACCTGCTTTGTGGTCACTGGGAGCAACATCCAAGGGGTTGGGGAGCAACATGTTGCTCACAAGCTACTGGTTGGGGATCACTGCTCTACATCATAATAAAAAATAATTTAAAGGTAAACAACCCCTTTAAGGTTGAACAAACTGAATGCTCAAAACCAGATGTGAATTTATCCAAACATTATGGAAAGCTGAAACAGTTACAGTTCCATGTTTTTGCCATCAATAGACAGTGGGCCTCATTCACAGGTGTTGAAATCCACCATGCTTTCTGCACCCCACCCTGATATCACTGCTCGGTGGCTCAGGACCTGTTATTATGGTGCAAGGTGCAAAGCACAATTATGTCTTAGATTAGTGGTCCCCAACCAGTGGCTCGCGAGCAACATGTTGCTCACCAAACCCTTGGATGTTGCTCTCAGTGGCCTCAAAGCAAGTGCTTATTTTTCAATTCCAGGCTTGGAGGCAAGTTTTGGTTGCATAAAAACCAGATGTACTGTCAAACAGAGTCTCCGGTAGGTTGCCAGTCCATATAAGGGTTACCAATAGCCAATCACATCCCTTATTTGGCACCCCAGGAACTTTTTGCATGCTTGTGTTGCACCCCAACTCTTTTTACATTTGAATGTGGCTGATGGGTAAAAAAAGGTTGGGGACCCCTGCCTTAGATGCAAGTGCTTGGTGAATAAGCAAAGTGTTTTGCTCCTTGCATTTGCATCCAGGGCATTGATAAATAACTATGGAATCAAATTGCCAGCAAAAGAATTCTCCATTAACATGACTAGAGCAGCACCATCTAGTGGTCGTGAATTGATGATAGTATTCAGTTCAGATGTGGGTAAAAGCAGAGATGCAAATGATATGTTATATACATTATACATTCATCTATTTCTCTTTGTTCAAGGGATAGACTAGAAAAAAAAAACAGGTGCGTAATACAGACTTTAAGTCATATCTATTTCAGCCTAATTGCATATTATTATAGGAAGGATATCTTGGATAATCTGTGAACAGACTGAGAGTGTAGACTGTGATACAGACAATGGAATACAGATTCCATATAAACCCCACAGATATAACAGGGATATAAACCCTATAGCTGCAGATTCACCTCCATGCATAAACAGAGGTGGGGACATGATTATTAATGGCCAGAGCTGACGATCCAAATCTCTGGGGATGCCAACTGTCAGCAGATTTATAAACAGTTGGAAATGGGACTCGTGGGGGTGCTACGGTTCACAGCTGAACAGATAAATCCTCCAATCAGAAGTCAGAGCACGTCACCCCAAAGGAGAACCTTGCATCTGTTCATCCCATTTCCCACAGGCCCCTCCGGAATGCTGGGCTTCTGGCGCAAACAAGGAAAACAGCAAAGGACGAGAAGAGCTCCAGCCCGACATATTCTCTCTCTGTTTTCTGAGTGTCTGCACTGACCTCTGTCTGCCTTTCTGACTGACTGCCAGCTTCCATTTCTAAGCCCTCCTTGCTCTTTAAGGGTTGATGCATTTGGAGTGTTTGCTCTATATTTTGTGGTGCCATAAAATAGTGACCCCAGCACTGGTTAGAGCTCATATAAAGGGTAAATATAACACTTAAAAACCATAATTTTGGTTTATTTATGCCAACTACCCTACCTCAATAAAGCCGACAGCTAGTAGGTTGCCATAAATGACTGTAATAATTGTAGTACAGGTTTGGGACCTGTTATCCAGAATGCTTGGGACATGGGGTTTTCCGGATATTGGATTTTTCTGTAATTGGATCTCCATACCTTAAAGGGGGGGTTCACATTCAAGTTATTTTATAATATGTTATAGAATGGCCAATTCTAAGCAACTTTTTAATTGATCTTCATTATTTATTTTTCTGACTCTCTCCAGCTTTCAAATGGGGGTCAGTGACCCCATTTAAACAACAAATGCTCTGAAAGGCTACACATATGTTGTTACTGCTTCTTTTTATTACTCATCTAATCTTTTCATTCAAGCCCCCTCCTATTTATATTCCAGTCTCTCATTTAAAGCAATGCATGGTTGCTAGGATTTTTTTTGAATCCTAGCAACCAAATGCTGAAATTGCGAACTGGAGAGCTGCTAAATAAAACACAAAAAACACAAATAATAAAAATTGAAAACCACTTGCAAATTGTCTCAGAATATGACTTGCTACATCATACTAATTTAAAGGTGAACAACCCCTTTAAGACTACTACAAAATCACGTAAACACTAAATCAACCCAATAGGCTGTTTTTCCGTCCAATAAGGATTCATTATATATCAGTTTAGATTAAGTATAAGGTCCTGCCTTATTATTACAGAGAAAAAGAAAAGGGAGATTGCCTTTATGTAATTCAGAGAGTTTTCCGGATAATGGATCCCATACTTGTAGTGTTGAGTGTCACTCTCAGTGTTGTTTGTACTAAGCACTGTGGGACCCTGTTGGGGGTATACTTCCCTTGAAATGTTTTCTAGAATATGGTTCATGAATTCCCTGATAAGCCATTGGTTGCAGAGAGATGAACAGAAGCAATTTGCCAAGTGGCTCATTGTTGCCCATGTTGTAGAGATGGCTATATATAAATATATTTTGGTGTTATAAACCTGACACTACCAGCTCATGAATGCTTGGGTTTGGAACATATCTCTTGTTGATGTGACAAGTTTCTCCGAAATCCCAGGCCCATTATTTTAGTGCACAGGGATCCCACCGAGACAGTAAAGGAAATGACTTGGTAATGGGGCTTTATTTGACAAGAGAAGATGGGAAGCTCAAGGCTCGTGCAAGGCTGCTGTGAGTTATTGTGTGCATTCATTACCCTGCAGAGTAGGCGAGACATATCTCACTTTTATTCCTGACACCAGGCTTGGAGTTCACAAATTGTGTGTTCAGGAGCACAACAGTGTGTATGCTTGATACAGAGATAAAGAAATGTCAGCTGCAAGTGAGAAGGGGGCTGCATGTGTCAATATGCATAGATAATTATTATTATGATTATTATTATTATTATTATTAACATGTATTTATATAGCGCCAACATATTGCTTAGCGCTGGAAAGTAAATGTGATTATACAACTAAATCACATTAATTTTATGCATAGAACATATGGAGTTACATACATCACAATCAATACCGGTACAAAGATGAGGAAAGCCCTATGCAGAAAGAGCTTACATTCTAAAAGGAAGGGAGTAATACACAAGGTGTGGGAGTGGGCCACATCAAATTAAGTGGGTGAGAAATGTGGTACTGTATGTGGTGTTGCATTTGGTAGCTAAGCAGAGTGAGGGCAGGCTTCTCGAAAGAAGTGTGTTTTAAGAGATTTCTTGAAAGCAGAAAGGTTGGGAGAAAGTCGGACAGGCCATGGGAGAGAGTTCCAGAGAAGGGGTGCAGCCCTTGCAAAGTCTTGAATGAGAGCATGTGAGGAGGTAATGAGAGAAGAGTTGAGTAGCAGGTCAGTAGAGGAGCATAGTGAGCAGTTGGGTGAGTATATAGAGATGAGTTCAGAGATGTAGGGTGGGGCAGAGTTATGAAGTGCTTTGAATGTCAAGGTTATTAATTTGAATTTTAGTCTGAAGGGTAGTGGAAGCCAGTGCAGGGATTGACAGAATGGAGAGGTGACAGTATCTGACGTGGGAAGGCCAATTAAAAGAGAGTTACAGTAGTCTAGATGTGATATGACGAGAGAGTGAATAAGAATTTTTGCGGCATCTTTGGTGATAAATGATTGTATTTTGGATATGTTCCTTAGGTGGAAGTGACATGATTTAATAAGTGACTGGATAAGAGGAGTGAAGGACAGGGCAGAATCTAGGATAACCCCAAGGCACCAGACCTGGGGAGAGGGGTGATAGTGGAATTGTTAACTATGATGGATACTTCCGGGATGTTACTGTTGTTAGTTGGAGGAAAGAGAACCATTTCAGTTTTAGAGAGGTTTAATTTAAGGTAGCTTTGTGACATCCAGGTAGAGATAGTGGACAGACAGGAGGAGACGCGAGTTAGGAGTTCTGGGTTGAGATAAAGAGAGGAAAGATAGATCTGAGTATCGTCAGCATAGAGGTGGTAGTGGAAACCATACGAGTTGATTAATTTGCCAAGGGAGGAAGTATAGTGGTAGAATGATAAGGGTCCCAGGACAGAGCCTTGAGGAACCCCAACAGAAAGAGGTAGGGGTGAAGATGCAACTCCATTGTAGGAGACACTGAAGGAACAATTAGTGAGGTAAGAAGAAAACCAGGACAGGGCTGTTGTTTTAAAGGACCAATTAGACCAGGGGCTGCTTTAAGATGCCATAGGCCAGTGCTTTATACTGAGCCTGTGTGCAACAGTTTGGGTCTATCTGTACAAAATAGGACTGGTCAGCCTGAAAGTCTAACTGTCGCTTAATGGCAGACAAATGAAATTTATCAGTTTAATTTGGGGATTCATGTGTAAGCAGAAAGCCGTGCTGGCTGCCTGGTACACCTGAAGGGCACGCACTGACTAGAACAATATACAGCATCACAATATTGATAAAATGTTGTTGGATGACTGTGGTATTGTCCTTTTATTGCTTTCATTTAATTGCATTGCAACTCTATTCTAGTGTTAAAATACCCCATATGGTTACTCTTGGTAGATCATGGATCTGGTCTTATGTACTTTAAGTTCTGATTTCCCTTGGTGAGTCCCCAATGCTTCTCCGCATATCCTACATGGGGCCTCCTACTACAGGTTCTGGCCTATATTGTCCCTGCTCATGCACCGCATTATCTACAATGAGGAAATAACAGAGGGCACATTTTTCTTTAACAAATGAAAGCAAAGGAAGATGCGAGACTGCCAAAAATACAAATGAAGATGCGAGACTGCCAAAAATACACTTTACAGTTCACTACACATCTAATGTCAGTAACACTTGTGATGAACCAGTAGAATATATTTTAAGCCAAACTGTCCCTAAGCACACCCCCAGCTAGCACTACTATCTTCTCCTGTCTCTACAAGAGATGTAATAAGGGAGACTTCTGTAGGTGATGCTCGACTGGCCATGGTGCCTTCTTCCATAGGCTGGAATAAAAATGTAAGCAGGACTCTTTATTTTATTGAGAATCATAGCAAGGCACAGAACTTGGTTGGTTTTTCGTGGGAGGTAGGGAGCTCTGGGCTTAAACCAAAAATGTAAAAAAAAATACACTACAAGCAAGTTTCTCTCTGTAATATCAACAATACACCACTGGTTTAGGTCAGGAGCTAGTGTTAATCTTTTTATACTCTTATAAGTAAAGGTACAAATTTGACAAAGTAACCCTTACCCCAGCACCAGTCAAGCCTGAGCAGGACCAGAAACTCCTCTTAGGATAACAGATACCTTCACACAATGTGTGTGCCATTCTGATAGATACAACTGTTGTGGAACCTGATTACATATTTACTCATCCTTGACCTCAATGATGTAAACAAATGATTAGAGCACAAATGAAAATCTCCTGGGCCTCTTCTTTCAAATTTCATAACCTTGCAGCCTTATATAGTTGGAACCAATGTTTATTTAGAAAAAAAAGAAACAAACGAATATATATCTATTTATTTATATGTCTTCCCTTTGACACAAGAATGAGCCGGTGCTGTGTCAAAGTTACACCGTATTTCTGTTCTTGCTCTGAATATAGGCTTGCATTTGTCCTCACTCTACATGAATCCTGGTCTGCCTGGGTTGGTTTTGGGCACCATTGGGATATTAAGCCCACATCCTAATTCACCATGACTAAAGCTAGGCATGTCCCATAGCATACCAAATTCCAGTCCACTTGAAATAAATGTGTAACTAGACTTGAGATTTGTTGAGCCGACTAAATCCATCCAGCCTTCAAAAACCTTAGTCATGGCCTGATCAGACCCCCGCACATGGACTGAGGGATATCCAGTTTGGCAAAAATCAGCTGAAATTGCATCTAGTTGGCTCTAGGGATGCACCGAATCCACTATTTTGGATTCGGCCGAACCCCCGAATCCTTTGCAAAAGAGTCGGCCGAATACCGAACCGAATCCAAGCCCTAATTTGCATATGCAAATTAGGGGTGGGAAGGGGGAGAACATTTTTTACTTCCTTTTTTTGTGACAAAAAGTCATACGATTTCCCTCCCCTGCCCTAATTTGCATATGCAAATTAGGATTCGGATTCGGTACGGCCAGGCAGAAGGATTCGGCCGAATCCGAATCCTGCTGAAAAAGGCAGAATCCTGTCCGAATCCCAAACCGAATCCTGGATTCGGTGCATCCCTATTTGGCACGCCTGTGCAGGTATGGGGCCTGTTATCCAGAATGCTTAGGACCTGGGATTTTCCACGTAATGGATCTTTCCATAATTTGGATCCTCATACTTGAAGTCTACTAGAAAATCATGTAAACATTAAATAACCCCAATAGGCTGGTTTTGAGTCCATTAAGTATTAATTATATCTTAGTTGGGATCAAGTACAAGCTACTGTTTTATTATTACAGAGAAAAAGGGAATCATTTTTAAAAATTTTAATTATTTGGATAAAATGAGTCTATGGGAGAAGGCCTTTCTGTAATTCAGAGCTTTCCAGATAATGGATCCCATACCTGTATAAGTTGCTCTGGCTCCCTGTTTCAGTAAGCTCACTGCATATGTGTACAGAACAGATTGCACTGATAAATTGCTTTTCCATTTTGGTCAACAAATGAGCTTGTTGTTATCCACATCCACATCTTTTCCACATGAACACAGCTGACAAGTTGTAAAGCAATTAGCAGCCCTTTCATCCATCCTCCAAGCACACGTACTTAAGGGGATACTGACATCTCAGCAGAAGACTGTATAGATTCATATAGACGTAGTCAAGCAAATAGCTTATGGTTGCAAATGCACCCACAAACATCCAGATCCTTAAGTGATCCCTGCAGTTGCTCTCCTTGTCTCCATGAGCTCAGAGTTTGAGGTTATCGCTGAGATTTATGCAGAGCTCTAACCATTGCAGGGAAATAAGTAATTGGTGTGGCCTATTGTGGTTACATAGTGAATAATGTACCCCCTATTGTAAAATATAAGGATATTATAAGTCGCAGAGAAGTTCCATGACCATATAACAGCTGAAGGACTCAGGGAACCCCGAGGTGACTTCTAATATCCTCATATTTTACAGCAGGGAGTACATTATTTATTATAATACACACACAGACATTTCAGTGCATCATATGAGAGAAATGACATCACTAAGCATCGATTATAACTGATGACATCAATAAGCCCGTGTAGATCTTTCTCAGCATTATCTTTTAGGACAGAATCACAAGTCAACATGGAGCATACCTGCCCGCAGATCAGGCAGATGTGAGAATCCTCCACTGTTTTGGAAACTGGGAAACCTGACACTTAATGACGTGGTGCCTCTAATTAATGGGCTCCAAGGGATACACCTTGGTGAGTCCCACTAAAATACAAACACACAGATATAGCAACAGGTCCGGACTGAGAATTAAAATAGGCCCTGGCATTTCAGGTACACAGAGGCCCAAACAGCCCCCACCAGCCCACCAAATACTTACTTTCTATGGCACCTTATAGCAGCCTAGCATTTGCCAGAACCCACAGATTGCCAGTCCGGGCCTGTAAAGCAACAATCGGCAGCAAAACTATTGCCTTTGGAAATAAGACATAACCATTTACTGCAACTGCTTATGACTCATTGCCCTCCTGGGCCCCCAGCTGTCTCTCCTGGGAATGGTTATAGAGAGTCCTTAATAAACTCAGGTGGAATCACCTTCAACTGCAGGTTTCTCCTTGGTCCTACTTCCTTCCCAGGTAACTGGCCTATCCCATTGGATGGCAGATTGGCAGACAAAACGATACCATAACTCGCTAGAACTGAAATAGCAGATATTCAGGATCCAGTAATGTGAGATCCCACTGCATTTAATTGGGGAATTAATGTACTTAATGTCACCATGGTTGCTCCAGATCTAGTAACCCATAGCAACCAATCAGATGTTTACTTTCAAATGGCAATCAATACGCTGCTTTGCTTGTTTTTGGGGTAGCATGTGTTCTTGGGTATTATATGTCAAAAGGACCCTGGCATGGTATACAGGGATTTGTGTAAAAATTGTCTTTAATTAGCCTCCCCTATCACAAAACTTGTCATTTGCCTATGGTGCCAAGGCTACATTAATTTGATTAAAGGACATTTATCGATATGTATATATGCAATGGTTTTATTTTTACTTCATATGTGATTTACTACTGATCCAAAGATCTACAGAGAAAATATTCTATGGATCACTTTATTACATTATTACTAGGTAATTAACTCACTTGTTGGAGCAATGTCTCTATGACCAGCCCTGTTCTCATAAATGAGATCCACCAAGCCTTGTATTAATATGACAACCCATCTCTGGGCTTTATTGAATCTTCCGTGTGGAATTTCACCTCATATTCCATGTCTTCCTAATGAATTATACACAGGCAGATGATACTTTGCTAAATGACTCAATAAAAACTACACAAATACTCCTGCTAGCGTTGGCTGTCACACACTGGAATTACTCACTCTTTCCTGCAATTAATTATCACTTTAAGGCACATAGGCCCAGTTTTGATTTTATGAGATGAAAGTGATTTCATGATTAATCCAACGAGCGAAATTTGAGCCTAAAACTCTCCGTACACGTAAAGATAAAAGCTGCTGATTCAGTTCCTTCATCTGACCAGTGTCTGGTCAATGTACCGGGCAGGGTTGAACATCCCGTAGAACTAGGACTACAATGACATGTTGGTGCAATCCTCTCCCCATTCCTAATTCCCTAGTTGGCCTGGGGGCTGATTTATATTGTCGCATGCTAATTTGGCCCATCATATCCGACACTACAGATACATCTCAAGGTGTATGGCCAATTTACATTTTTTTTTCAAAAATAAGTAAATGGAACATGACCCACAGTTACCTAGTGAGGCAGAGTCCATCAAAGTCATGCTTTTCAAAAAACCTTCCAAGAGGATTCAGCTCATAAATGAAGACCCCAACACAACTTACAAACCTTTGCTCTAAGAGTTGTTCCGTAAATATATTGTTATTGTATGTGCCACTCTGTTGCTTGAGGGCTGCTCCATAATGAAACTTGAAGAAGGTGAGACTTGGTGGTGGAGCCCATTCTATGGATGGAAGAAATGGATTGGAGAAGACCTGCCTGGCACAGACTGTGTCAACTTGTTTTCTATGTGCATGTGTGTGATTGTTTCCAGTAGGGGAAACAATTCCCCCCCTTGTTATCATCCAATCAAATAATCAGATTAAATTAGGCGAATACCTGTTCATTTGTACATATGGACCATTTTAGGGTTTTGTATTAATCCAGCAGAGACGTCAACCCGGTGGGACCTTTCACTGGGTCTGGGTGCATGTTGACCATGATCACATGTTCTGAGCTCTACCCAAGATATTTTTGGTAGGTTTAAGGCTTTTTCAGTTGTGAGGGGTAGAGGGGACTGGGCTATTACTGTGTGTGATTGGGTGAGGGCAGCCACAATAGGGCGACTCCTATAAAAAACATGTGTTGAAACAAGGTTGGTATTTTTGCCTGGAGAAGCCATAGTACCCATAGGGAATTCAATGTAAGGTTTTGAAAGATAAAAATACAGAAATTCCCAATCACCTCCTGCAGTCTCTGGCTCTGCAGTATTAGGCACCCACCCCAAGGCTGATTTTTTTTTTTGTATGAATAAAAAGGCTATGGAAGGGTTTGCAGTCATAACAGAAATGCTGGAAGCGAGTCGGCAGTTTAAATTACTCATTGCACATTTAATGCAAATACTTTTCTGCCTGATATAACATTTTTTATAGCAATGTGATGATCGGATGCAAAATGCCCATTAAACCCTACATGCATGTTCTTATATCACCAAAAATAGCGATAACCTCGGAGCTCGACAGCCTATCACTTTCTAGAGCCGAGATGTTAAAAGGGAAAGAAAAAGCTTTTGTTTAGTTAGAGCACCACCTAGTGTAGAAGTGTGGAAACAACTAACAAGTAAAGATACAGTAAGGGACCTATAATGGTAGGTGCTGGTGTTGTTTATACAGTCCTGCCATAGGGTCTACCTGTGTGCCTGGGCCATAGAGCACCCCAACTAGAAACAACCCCATTAGCCCTTTATTATTTCCACCATATGTTTATACATCAAGCTATTAGAGTGTACAACCCCTTCAGCCCATTATTATTTTCACCAGATGCTTATATATCAAGCTATTAGAGTGGATCCTGGTTATTTGCATCCCTAGTGGGCGTATGGTTTCCACCTTTTCTGGAATAATATGCCAGTCTTCCTCTTCTTTTAGATTATTACTGGCAAGGACAATTATATACCAGCTAGGAGGCAACCCCAGGAGGACCATGTGGTGCGGCTGTCTGACCTCGCTTCTAGATAACAAAAACAGGCTGCAGGCTCTTCAAAAAAACCTGTTGATGCAAGTGGACCCTGGAGCTACAGCTGCCCTGAATGTAAATCATGAACATTCCCAAAGCCGTTCATGATGCTTCATCTTCTTCACTGGTCTCCACCTTCCCACCCATTTGTCCTCTCCAATCTGCCAATTCTCTCAGTCCCATATTATCATCTTCAGGACAGAGACCCATTGTAACGCCATACCTGGGAAAATGATTTAGACTCTATGGGGCGGATTTAGTAAAGGGGAATGTGGGTTTAGCTAGCGAAAATTCACCAAAACGACAATTCGCAGGGATATTGCCTATCTACTTAGAGGCGTAGAGGACAATTTGCTAGTTTTGCACTACTACTACTGAGGGTGATATAAATATTTTTAAATTTACCCAATAAAATGAAGATTTTATGAATTCAGCTGCCTGGTGCTCTGTTGTTATACAAGTTCGTCTGGATCCGGAGGCATGTTCACGTGTAAGCACAGGGAGTCTGATTGTCCCGTGGCGTGGAAGTGGGTGAGTGCTCTCATCCCCAGTTTTGTTTTTTCATCTACCTGAACTGATAAGATGAAGCTTCATCCTCCTCAATCTTATCTCAGTGACATCATATCCTGTATGCTGAACAGTTATTAAAAAAAAATACAAAACAATGGCATTTTTTCATATTTTAATGTGGGATTGTGTTCAAAAGTTGCAACTGTTAAATATATATATATTTTTTAACCATTTGAAGGTCATGCCACATTTGTTTTAGGTTGGGCTTATGTCTAGGACTTTAGAAGATCTCTTTTGTCTTTATTTTGTTTCCTTGGGCATTTTTAATAATAAGTGGCCACTTTATCAAATTCACCAAAACTCACTAATAAAGACATGTATATGACCTGTATGTACTAGGGATGTACCGAATCCAGGATTCGGTTTGGGATTCGCCAGGATTCGGCCTTTTTCAGCAGGATTCGGATTCAGCCGAATCCTTGTGCCTGGCCGAACCGAATCCAAATCCTAGTTCGCATACGTAAATTAGGGGCAGGTAGGGAAATCACATGACTTTTCCTCACAAAAGAAGATTTTTTTCCACTTTTTCCTTTCCTACCCCTAATTTACATATGCAAATTAGGGTTCGGATTCGGTTCGGTATTCGGGCGAATCTTTCACAAAGGATTCAGGGATTCCGCCGAGTCCCAAATAGTGGATTCGGTGCATCCCTAGTATGTACTCGCCATATGTAAATTGACTTAAGAGTACATACAAGTTTCACCAGGAAGAAAGTAACGCTGGCGAAAATTCACCAGCGTTCATCTGCTGAGACGAAACTTTGCATTTTTATGAATATGCGTATTCTCTGCGAATTAACATCTGGCGAAGTTGTGTGAAGTATGGCGAAGCCTTCCCAGGCAAAAATCCACCCTTTAGTAAATTTGCTCTTATAATTGGTCCTATCCAGCACTGGATCCAGCATCAACCCAGCATTGTCTCCAGGGGTTTCTGTCCTGCTTTGACCCATAGCAACTGTGTTACATTAACTACATGAATAGCGAATGAACCAATGAATGAGATCAATAAAGATGTCTGAAAATCAGCACTTTGGCCAAATAGTTGGTGCCTTATTTATAGGTGCAGTGATCTGCCAAGATCAGGAGTCCAAAAACTTCAATGGTACAAATGTATTTGGTTTGACAAGTCACCTTCTTTCATCTGGACATGTTTATGTTTGGAGAAATTCAATGATAACCGATTTTCCTGTTACCATGTCACCTCAGTGTCACCATGGTGCTGTATAATACACACCGTTACCCCACTTTTAACCCCCACTTCTGCTTTTCTTTCATATCTGAACCCCCTAAAGACAGCTCTGATAACAGGCTGACCTTACCCTGGAAAGACACCTCAGAAGAATGAAGGCCAAGAGGTCACATTTCTACCAAATAGGGGAATAGTAATGTTGCCAATTATACATTATATTGCACTCACACACATCCATTGTCTTGCTGTTCTGTTCTTCACTAATGACAGATACATAGATTCCCATATTTGTGTTATTAATTTACTGCTAATCGTTTACATTTGCATGAGAACATCAAATCTGTAGAGAAGGGGGGGGTGTAATGTATATTAAAAAGAAAGCAATAAACCAGTTGATGAGAGTTAATCCACAGGAAGCAGTGCGTTAGGAATGAGATGTAAATCCATTCATTATACAAGCAATACGAATAAATCCGGAGGCAATGATTTAATGATAAGTTAAACAGAGACCGGCTGACCTTTTGTAATATTTTGCCTTATAGGAAAAACGACCCTTGGTGGTGTTTGTTTCTCAGAAATTAGTCATTTTAATGGCTGCGGGCATCATGTACTAATTGGCGCTAATCGTTATTTCCGTGCTCGGGGTCTGACTATGCCCATGCAGCATAGCGATAACTAGGTTTAATTGTTACGTTAACAGATAACACGTTAGTACATGAACACTTCATCTGCCTTTTAGTGCATCAGACGGAGACACACTTGTTCCTCTGGTCTAGGCCGGTAATCGGAATGGTGGGGCTCACCCTAGCTTTGGCGAAGGTGGATCTGCCTGCTCATGCTGTTCCGTCAGGGACACTTGGGCATCGGAGCCCATGCTTTTTGGGTAGGACTCTTAATGGATCATTCAATATCATCAAATGGCTAACATGGTACAACATTTCTCTACATTTATTATAATAAAAATGCCTAATTGAGGTTGCTCCATCTGTGTGACATTTGCAATCACTGAATGCTTGAGGTTATTAAAACAGCATTTCCCCTTCCTAGCATTATGGCCTGTACACAATAAGTGCACTTGTAGAAGTTCTTACACAGATTTTGACTGTTTCAAACTCTCATCAGACTCAGAAAACAGTGGAAAGTGACCCTTAGTGATCGTGTATAGAGGGAATAAAAGCGTACCTCCCAACTGTCCTGCTCTCTGTGGTACAGTCCCGATTTTGACAGCTCAGACTGCAGCCCAGGTTCTTACTGAAGTGTCCCAAGTTTCTCTTTGATCTCCTGCACTGATGCCAGAAAAAGATACAATGTTTCAAAAACGTATTAAATGAATAAGGCTTTTTGGCAGAGACCCCAAAATACTCAGCACCTGCACTTAGATACAATTGTAACTATTTAAGATCGGCACGTTCTCTTGGGAGAAATGAGACTTGCAGTTGAAAGGGCCTTTTCACCTTCATCAGCAAAACTGTAACAACACATAAAACGAAACTCTAAAACCCCCAGAAATGTGTTCAAACTTTCCATAACCTGCCAAATTTTGTAAAATGGACATGGTATTTAAAGGAATGTTGCCATAAAATGGTTGTGGTCAATACATTTTGCCGTGCTTTTGCAGCACTTTTTGTCCCTCTTTCTGATTTTCAAATGTTGGGAGGTATATAAAGGTCTGGCATAAAGCCCTTCAGCATAGCACTGTTGGGTGCAGGCTGTAAGGACCGGGTCCCACTACTGAAGAACTCAGCTAGAAGAAACAAGAGAACCCAGCTAAAAGAAATTGAAAGGGGATGTAAAGGCAAAAAAATAAAATCCCATTTTTACTTTATTTAATGAAAAAGAAACCTATCTCCAATATACTTTGATTAAAAATTTGTACTGTTTTTATAAGAAATCTGACTGTATGCAGTGAAATTTCCCCTAATTTTACTTGCTCTGACTGCTGTGGATAGGAAACTTCACAGTCCCTAACTGCTCTGCAGGGAAATTATACTTTCAAACAGCAGGGGGCAACCTCCCACCTTACTTCCCAGCCAAGCAAAACTCAAGCAGCTTTGTTTGTTTCCCTGTAGAGCAGTCAGCGTAGAGATTTGTATTGGATTGTATTTTTGCCTTTACATACACTTTAATGTTTCCAATTCCAGCTGCAGGGACAGAGATCATGGAGCCAGATTTAAACAGATAACTTGGGATTCTATTTGGAGGATTATTTTGCTGCAGCCACTGGTTCTGCAGAGTTGCAAAAGGTTTGTATTAAACAATACAAAAACTATAAAACCCACATTAGATTACATGACAACACAGGACCCAGTGCAGTCTGTATATTCTGATTATTAATCAGTCTTGCTGTATCAGCTTCTGGCAGATATTATTTGACTTGTGCTGTTTTGATCATTAATGATGATCCCTCAGCATAATCTCCCAAATGAAGCCCAGACCACACTGAGCACTTTTGTCTTGCAAAGATGTTTAACAAAGTTACAAAATGGTGACCCCCTGTAGCCAACTTTGAAAGCATAAATTATTTGTTTGATTAGGCTTGTGGTGCAGTAAGTTCATGTTTATGTTAAGTATACAAAATACAGCATTTCTAGCATAATTCTATTTTAGACTTTAGTTACCCTTTAAGGATCACAGGAGAACCCAGCTATAAGAAATGTTACTCAGCACTTAAAGAGATACTGCCACCAGAAAATAACCTTTTTTTATATCCATCATAACATTATATTGACTATTTATAATTTTGCCATAAAAGTATTTGCCTGATGCTTTTACATTTTCTTTCTTACCCTCATGTTCCTCTACGAGGGGGCTGCCATATTTGTGCAGCAGGAGTCCATTAGCATTAAAAACTCTAACTGACAGGCTGAGAAGGGACAGTCAGGTTGGCAAAACAATCAGGTTTAGGACCATCAAGTAATAATTACTTACAAAAGCAGAATTTTCAGCAAAAAACGACCAATGTGACCTATATGTAACTTTTAGGGGCAGATTTATCAAGACCAACTGAAATTTATTTAATTTTATTAAAATTTATTGTGGGTGAATAGGCTGTATTCAATCATTCGAATCAAATTAAGATCGAATTCGATTTGAAGTATTTAAAAAAAAAAACCTTTTTCAAAGTCCACCAATTGACTCCATATAGGTTCTAGGAGATCCACCATAGGCTCAAACAGCAATTCGGCAGGTTTTAGATGGCGAATGGTCGAAGTTGAAGTTTTAAAGAGACAATACATAATAAATTTCAATATTCAAAGTATTAACACTAGTAATACTTTGTCTGCCAGTATTTTTCAAAATTATTCATTATTCATTGTAGCAGATACTGTTACCTCTTTGCACCTTAGGGCTCTGCTAATCTGCAGTGATCTGCAATGGGTTTTATGTCATGTTTTCATATGCAGTTTATGGTTTAGGTGCTATATGTCTGGACCACAAGGTCATCAAGCAAAAAATTAGCAAAACACGAATTTTGACGCCATCGTTAATTCACGGGAGTCAAAATTTCATGCAGTGAAGTCAATGGGCATCCGTTTAAATGTCGCGGTCATCGGAATTGTCACTGGTGTCAAAAAAAAAAATATTTGACGCTGGTGAATTTTCCCTGCACATTTGCAAATTCATTCGATGGCGCCAAAACGCGGAAATTCGCCGCAAATTTGCGCGTGGCGAATAAATTCTTCAACATTCTTCTTCTTTTCTATGGGCAAGAAAGCAAGTCCCAGGTCCCTTCCCATAGACAGTTGGTGGTCAGCTAGACTTTCTAGAAATAACAGCCAGCTAGGCAATGTAGCATAACGTTTGGATTTAAACACAGTGGGCCTTTCATGTAACTTTCTCAAAGCCAGAAAACCCATAATAAAACAAATATTGAGTGTTTGGTGCTGTAAAAAAAATGATCATAAACCCCCTAATTTTCACAGACATGAATGGTCTTTAGGTGATTGACTTCATTATTGGACATTGGCTCCTTTGTCAGATCCTTGTGTATATACAGTAGTTGTATCGAATAAAACACCTGCATACTTACTTAATGGAGGCTACTAGACTATTAGAATCTGCTTTGGGTCCCCTGGAATGAAATACAATCCTGAAAAAAAAGAATAAACATCTCTCCTTGATACAACATTAGCATTGCTGTTGCCAGAGAAGACTGTAAAAATACAGAATTCATATTCAACACACTTTGCTATTCATGATAGATTCTTAATTAACCCAGTGTCTGTCATGTAAAAAGATCTCACGGGCTTAGAGAGCCCTGAGGGTTGAACACAAATATTCATGTATGCATTACACGGCTCTTACACAACACTGTATATCTCATTAACGCCCTGCAACAGGTTTTTGTATTAATGATGATCTGGCTGAGCTATAGAGTGGAACAAAGTGCCCGATCTTCACAGTTAATTATCATCGTCTGCACAAGTGCCGTCATTATTTCTGTTTTTATGCGTATAACTGAGATAGAAATGTAAGTTTTATATTGTGCTTGCAGGCTAGGGGCTCTGCCAGTCTATTTGACTACATAAGGCAATTTTTACCATTGGGATGAAGCTTAGTTCAACAACTGAAAGGAGAAAACTCAACATAAAATCATGTACAGGCTGACTGTGCAGCAGAGCAGGTGCCAATGGACCATGAAAAAAAATGACAATCTTCTCAAAGGAAAATATTTTGGGTGTAGGAAGCATTACTAACTCAATGAAGAAGACATCTAAACATGGCTTCCATGACTTCCAGTGAATAGTTAAAAGTATCTTAAGGGCTGCACTGTATTGACCTGGTAAGTCAGCTGTGCCAACAAGGAACTGGTGTCTGGAGCAAACCATCTGTAACATTTTTACAGTATCTAGTAGAATTAAGTCAAAGGCAACTAGAAATTTAGAGTTTTTCTTCCTTAAAAATGTTTCACCATTCATCCAAGTGGCTTCTTCAAGAAAAAAAACTCTAAGGGTGTTATTTACTAAACCTCAAATTTATCTGGTCAGGCTTTTTGGGGCAAAAACTTAATTTTTTTGTGGAATAAAAACCTTGAATTTTAGAGATTTATTATAACTGTATTAGTGATGTATGGATCAGGTTGTTCCCGACCCGCAACCGCCCGAATCCCACCCTCCACCCACGCCTGCCTGCACCCGCCTACCGGCTTCTTTTTATAGACTCGCGCCGACCTGCCCTGCCGATGATGTCACAAAAGCGGCGGAGTGAGTAGGCACAACATCTATAAAAGTAGAACCTGCGGGTATCGGTCCGGCCCGCACATCACCAACCCCTATGCTGCAAAAAGCCTGAATGCGAAAATCTGTTTCTCAGACCTGTTGAGGTCCTGTATAAGTCAATGGGAGATGTCCCTATCCCAATTTGAAGATGTTGTGGTTTGTGTTGGGTTTAGCCCGATAATCCGATAAATTCAGGGTTTTTGACCAGAAAAATTGACTGATTTGGGAAAAAAGTCCAGAAAAATCATGCGATTTGGGTTTTCGCTCGATTTTGTTTTTCCCCCCCAATCCGACTATTTGTATTATTATTAATAAATAAGGCAAAATCTGTAAGTAAATAACCACCTAAATGTCCAGTTGCTTTTGACATAATGCTACTAGATAGTGTATACCGTATATACTCGAGTATAAGCCGAGTTTTTCAGCATCCAAAATGTGCTGAAAAAGTCTACCTCGGCTTATACTCGAGTCAGTGGGTAGTAGCTGAGATTGCAGTCACTTTAATCATTCCTATACCAACAGTTCTCTTGGGGAGAGACTGCAATATCACACAGCGCCCTCTGTTGGTTATATGAAAGAATAACAGTGACTGCAATATCACACAGTGCTCTCTGTTGGTTATATGAAAGAATAACAGTAACTGCAATATCACACAGCGCCCTCTGTTGGTTATATGAAAGAATAACAGTGACTGCAATATCACACAGTGCTCTCTGTTGGTTATATGAAAGAATAACAGTGCCCTCTGTTGGTTATATGAAAGATTAACAGTGACTGCAATATCACACAAAACCCTCTGTTGGTTATATGAAAGAGTAACAGTGACTGCAATATCACACAGCGCCCTCTGTTGGTTATACGAAAGTTTAACAGTGATGGCAATATCACACAGCACCCTCTGCACATGGTAGTGGGACAGTGGGACAATGCACACAGTAATCCATTTGGCAATTCTCTGTCACCATCAACTTTGCAAAGAAGTCCGGTTGATCGCTGGGGGGGGTCGCTTTGGTGGAATGTGCGCTGCTGGGAGACAGGGCTGTAGTTGTGTCTAGGCTTATACTCGAGTCAATAAGTTTTCCCAGTTTTCGTAGGTAAAATTAGGTACCTCATGACCTCGATAAATGAGAAGCTTTATAGAAACCTGCAGCATTGAAATGTGGTGATCTATCAACCTATATTTTTTGCTGGTATCAAGGATATACATCAAACACCAACATATACATTCTAGTCAAGCAGTTCAATAAGAACCATTATTTTGTCATAATCTGCTCGGCCATTCCTTCTTTTTATCCGCCAAAGCCTTTAAGCAATTGAATCAAATCGAATTATTGGTATGCATGCAAGCAGGGTGGCAACCTAGACTTCTGCAACAGAAATCTGAGCCCAGACACATTTATCTGTATAAATCCAGATGTTTGGGAACCTGTGGAATAGTAGCTATTTACTAAAATCCAAATCTCATATTTTATTAAACAAAGCTCAACCAAACACCCATCCACAATTCCATCTTATTTATCATTAAAATAACTCGAAAAAAGTGAGGCCAGAAAAAAACCCAATAAAACCGGAGGAAAACTCGTATCTTTACTTTACTCCTGAATCACTTGATTTTTTCTGGTTATCACCCGAAAACCCTGAATTTTTCAAATTATCGGACTGAACCCAGTGCAGACCTTGATATCTGCAAATTGGGATAGGGACATCGGCCATTAACTTATACATGACCTTGACAGGTTTGAGATGCCAGGTTTTCGGGTTTGCAGCATTGGGGTGTAATGAATGCCAATTTTTTTCATGGGAAAAAAATGGCCCAAAAGCATCTGTAGCATCTGTTAATAGCACATCTTTTCTGTTAATAGCACATCTTTTGTGACCAATAGTTCATTAGATATTTTTGCACCAACAAAGTGGCAAATCTAGCCAAAGTTTTTGAGTCTTCGCTTTATCTGCTACTTTGGCTGCTGTTGGGAAAGTTATTAGGTGTCAGGTGTCTACAGCCGAATGCAGGTCCACAATGTATTTATATATGCTTAATTGAAATCTTAATTAGCTGGCGTGAGGTTAGAAGTTCATACATAGCTTGTCTATAAATTGAGGAAGGGTTGACATTTGGGAACAAAATAATTAAAACATTAAAAATGCAGATATTATTGCTAACCCTCTAGATTTCTATCCTAAATATGAATGTAAGGAAATTAAGTGTCTGGGTTTCTGATTACCACTGTGATGTCAAGGAACAGAGTTCTTCAGGTGATCATGGGGGTAGAAAGTATAAAGCTGGTGGCCTCACAGGTCTGGAGATCCACAGTGAAGCAGAGCCTTGCTGAAGAACATATCTGAACCATGGCCAGTTTAAGAAGAGGTAAACTTTGCATGACAATCTGTCTGATAATCTGTCTTCTTCTGTGTACTTGAATTCTGTTTTGGAATAACTCTTCTGTAAAGGGCAAATATACCCTAAACTATAGATACACAAACCAGGGACTCAAAGAAGTAGAAGGTGATCCATCTTAAAGTTCAATTAGGGTAAGATTTGGTATGAACACTTATTTATTATTCTAGATAGTCTTGGATTATAAATCAATATTAACCGTATTAAGATGACAGATGATCAGTTTAGGGTTTTTTGCATCCTCAGATGGACAAACCATTAATAAGGTTGTGAAAGTATCTTCACTTGAGAGTCACATAGTATCCAAGCAGCCTACATGTACATGTGTGTAGGGCAGCGTAGCAATTGGCTTCAATGGGTGACCATGAAAGAGCAAACATTGCCAATGTTACTGTATCATCTCATATATATACATGAATATAAAGATGAAGTTTTAAAATTGCACTTCCACTGAGAGGCACAACACATACACACTGCCTAGTAAATTGTCCACATATAAATTGTAATATTCTAGCAACGGTTTAGTAGATATGAGACATGTGGGACTGTTGTAGGTATCATTGACTGTTATTTATTATAACCTGATATTTACTGTTCTGTGATCTCCTCTCCAGGTATTGTGCTCCTTGCACTGTTGATGTCTGATGTGTTTGTGATGAGAAAGATGGTGTCCTCTATGCCAATATGTACCCCTGGGAGTTTCCAGTGTCAGGTTCTGCTCAGTGACCTCTTTGACCGAGCAGTAAAGTTATCACACTATATCCATTCCTTGTCTACAGAAATGTATGAGGACCTGGTGAGTATAGCCCAGACTTAATGTACATCTTCCCATAAACCACAAGCATTAAAACCACTGGATTATCTTCTTGTTTCACAACTAAATATTAAAGTAGGTAGATAGGAGTGCCGTATTAAATGCTTATGTCTGAATCTAAGGGTATCAAAAGAACATCACATTTAACCAAACTCTTTAAGCAGTCTCTGCTAAAAAACTGGATATTTTATGGGGGTTATTTATCAACGGTTGTTGTATTTTCAGTCAAAACTCAAATTTGGGTTAAATTGTAAAGATTGTAAAAAAAAATTCTAGTTTTTGTACTAAATTTAGATTTATTATACCCCCGAAGCTGGAAATAGCTCAAATCACAGAAATACACCATCTAAAGCCTGTCCAGGTCATGTAGGAGAACCATTTGAAGATGTTAATATAGCCTTCATGAGGGGTTTTTTCTTGGGTTTCGCTCAAAAACTCAATCTCAAATCAATTCGAGCGAATCAAGTTTTTTTCCTCCGAAAACTTGATCAATTCGAGTTTTTAGGTTGTTAACCCTGAAATCACTGATTCAAGTTTTTTACATTCGAGTTGTTTCTTAAAGGGGTTGTTCACCTTTGAGTTAACTTTTAGTATGATGTAGAGAATAATATTCTAAGACAATTTGCAAATGGTTTTCATTTTTTATCATTTATGGTTTTTGAGTTATTTAGCTTCAGCAGCTCTCCAGTTTGCAGGCTCTTCAATCTGGTTGCTAGGGTCCAAATTACCATAGCAACCCTGCATTGATTTGAATGAGAGGAAATAGTAAAGGGCATTAATAGAAAGATGAGTAATAAAAAGTATCAATAACAATACATTTGTAGTCTTACAGAGCATTTACTTTTAGATGGGGTCAGTGACCTCCCTTTTGGAAGCTGGAAAGAGTAAGGATAAGAAAGCTAATTATTTCAATACTATTAAAATCATGAAGACCAATTGAAAAGTTGCTGAGAACTGTCAGTTCTATAACATACTAAAAGTTAATTTAAAGATGAACCACCTCTTTAAAGGGCTTTTTTAAAAAGGCAAAAAAATAAAATCCTATTTTTACTTTCTTTAATGAAAAAGAAACCTATCTCCAATATACTTTAATTAAAAAATGTGTACTGTTTTAATAAGAAACCTGACTGTATGCAGTGAAATTCCCCCTTCATTTACTTTTGTTAATGAGAATTTTCAGAGGGTCCCTAACTGCTCTGCAGGGAAACAATCATACTTATGAACAGTAGGGGGAGCCCCCGCCTTACTTCCCAGCCATGCAGAACTCAGGCAGCTTTGTTTGTTTCCCTGTAGAGCAGTCGGCAACTGTGTAGAGATTTGTATTGGATTCTATTTTAGCTTTACAACCCCTTTACTGTTTCCAACTCCAGCTGCAGGGACAAAGATCATGGAGCCAGATTTAAACAGATAAACTGGGATTCTATTTGGAGGATTATTTTGCTGCAGCCACTGGTTCTGGTTGGAGACAGTTTGTATTAAACAATAGAAAAACTATAAAATCCACATTAGATTACATGACATCACAGGACCCAGTGCAGTCTGTATATTCTGATTATTAATCAGTCTTGCTGTATAGACTTCTGGCAGATATTATTTGACTTGTGCTGTTTTGATAATTTATGACAATCCCTAAGCAGCTCAGACCACATTGAGCATGTGCACAGTCTTGGTCTTGCAAAGATGTTTGACAAAGTTACAAGATGGTGACCCCCCCCTGTGGCCAACTTTGAAAGCATAAATCATGTTTGATTAGGCTTCTGATGCAGTAAGTTCATCTTTATGTTTAGTATACAAAATACAGCATTTCTAGCCTTATTCTATTTTAGCCTTACTTCCCCTTTAAATTAGAAACCATTCAAGTTAATTTGATGTCTAAAAAAAGCTCTACAATTAGACCTTTGATTAATAACCCCTACATGTAGCTCTTCTTCCTAGATTAGGCAGTAAATAAGATCTTTGAGTCTCTCATCACAGGGACAATATGGCATTTAAAACCATCTTGTTACAAGAGCTAAATCATCACAAATGTACTGCTAGGAGAGGACATCAGACAAACCTAGTGTTATGTATTTACTGCACCGCTAGTCATAGATCAAAGAGGGTCAGTTGATATGTTTTTTCTAGTGTTTGATAATTTATCATACAATAAATTAATTCATAAGCTGCAAAGCCTCATATTTGAAGGAAGGATGCATAAACACTTGGCTAAATGATAGACAGAGTATGTTAATCAATGATTACAGGGTTAAGGTGCACCTCAGCAATCTTTCATGGCTTCTGCCTCTTTTCTTTTCAAGTTAATAGAGATTTAAACTGTGGGTTAAAAAGTAAGGGCTGATATTTTTCAGTTGGTGTCAGGACCTCTTTAAAGTAGGGAAAATACACCTCCCTTCTTTTAGCCCCCAATTTATAACATTATAACCCCTGCTGACTTCTACATGAACTTGCCAGATTTCAGGTGGGCAATTTTTATGTACAAGTTGGATAATATCCAGCGCTGGATAATCCGAAAAAGTCTGGGTTACATCCGATAATGTCAAAAAGTATAGACCTAGTAGTTTTCGCAGTGAAAATTCAATAAAATCAAGTTTTTGGAGTGTCAATCGTACAAAACGAATTGATGATTTTGTCGCAACGTTTTGGCACTCTTTTTTTTTTCTAGAAAAATTACTGATAAAAAAATAAGTTCAATTTGTGGTCGGCTTTGTTTTTATAAAAAATGAGATTCATGCGAGTTTTTGTAAATAAGACCGTTAATCAACAAACAAATTTGCAAGTTTTGACGTATAAAGTTGATCTTGAATGTTAATAAATCTGCCCCTTAATGTACTACAGAAAAGTCTAAGGCAGTCTTGTGTGTGAGTTAATGGTTTATTTGGTCTCATAAATAGGTTCATGATTTGAAGCTGGCAAACTGCAAGAGTGAAGCAGGGAAAAAGGTTAAAGAAAATAACTAAAAATGTAATATCTAATATTTATCTATCCAGGTTTGGGGCCGGTTATCTAGAATGCTCAGTTTTCCAGATAATGGATCTTTCCGTAATTTGGATCTCCATCCAAATCTACTAAAAAAATACTTTAAACATTAATTTAACCAAATAAGATTGTTTTACCTCCAATAAAGATTAATTATATCTTAGTTGGGATCAAGTACAAGGTAATGTTTTATTATTACAGAGAAAAAGGAAATCATGTTTAAAAATGTGAATTATTTGATTTAAATGGAGTCTATAGGTGATGGCCTTTCCGTAAGCGATAACGGCTCATATACTTGTTTATTTAATATACTTTTAAAAAACACCTGTAACATCGATATTTTTTTTATTTTTTTTAAATTTGTTACAATACATCGAATAAAAACCACAAAGACAAATTAAAATTTCAAAGCGCAGTGTCTTTATTAAGAAATAACTTGCTGAAACTCCGCTTGCGCTCCTCTTCTGAAAAGGCGACAGCGACAATCCATCTTGCGGCGCTCGATTTCTCCTCCCTGGCTATCTCCTATAAGGAAGGCAGGGAGGAGAAATCGAGCGCCGCACGATGGATTGCCCAATCGCTTTCTGAAGAGGATCGCAAGCGGAGTTTCGGTAAGTTATTTCTTAATAAAGACTTTGTGCTTTGAAAGTTTAATTTGTCTCAGTGATTTTTTTTTTCTATGTATTCTAACGAATTTTAGTTATTGATGTTACTAGTCCTTTAAGAAGTGTGGAAGCACTTGTGTCTTCGAGAGTTACTTTTTCCAATTTATACCTATAAGAATGAAAAGGAACTCTATGGTTACAGGATCAGCAGTTTTCCCAAGGCCGCCAGATCTTAGGAAAAGCCATAAACAGCTGTCACACCTCCTCATTAAGTACCCCAGAGGACAAGGACCAGGCTTTGCAGACACACGTAAGTACACATAAAATATTCTACCCTGCACAGTACTCATCACTATGTATCTACCAAACCTTGTCTTGAGTCATCAGCATAGCCAGAGCACCCAGTGGTGCTAATTAAAGTTGCCAGAATATATTGAACCACATTGGGAATGAGCTCAGTCTCTAGGCTGAGTGTTTTTTAAGTTATCCATCTCCTACACTCAGGCTAACCTGTTTCCAGGCAGATATGGAAGATACAGAGGATTCATTCTACACATTCTATATTTGTCTCAATGAAATATGGGTTGAAATGTAAAGTATATAGTCACAGTTTTAGCAACTTCTCGGATAAAGTAACAGTTGCAAAGTCCTGTATGAAGTCTACTAATCCACAGCTACCAATCAGATTCTTGCTTTTAAATAGGAGACAAATAACTGCTGCTTGGGGAATGGGGGGCAAATCCACTAAGCGCCTAACGCTAGCATCAATTCGCTAGCGTTGGGCATTTTCGTTACTTCGCAAATTCACTAACGAACGCTGGCGTAAATTCTCTAGTGTTACTTCGCACCCTTATGCATGGCGAATTTTCGCTATGGACGTAACTACGCAAATTCACTAACGCGCGCAGTGTACTGAATGCTACCTTTTACGCTAGACTTCCTTCGCCACCTCAGACCAGGCGAAGCGCAATATTTAGATAGGGATTGTTCAAAAAAAGTTAAAATTTTTTCTAAGTCCCAAAAAAAGCTGGCGTTTTTTCTATATTATGGGTGATAGGCTGAAAAAGATCGAAAATTTTTTTGGGGCTCCCCTCCTTCCCCCCTACATTTCCTAACTCATGGCAACTTATCTATACAGTGGGCACATGTGTAGGGCAAAAGAAAATTTTTATTTGATGTTTTGAAGGTTTCCCAGGCATTTGTAGTGATTCTACGTATTCCTCCATTGAAATTTGAATTTGGCGCCGTATGTAAATTAACCATCGCTAGCGTAACTTCGCTTTGCTTAGCGAATCAACGCTACCCCTGTGCGCAACTTCGGATTTTAGTGAATTTGCCACTGGGTCTCATGGGTTACTAGACCTGTTTGCACTGTACAGCTTCCAATAAATGACTTATGGGATGTAATTCCTGTATGAAATGTTGGTGTGCTTGACACTATTTTATTATGTGCCAATAGTGCAAAAAGCTTCTACGGTTTGATTACCCCTTTGCAACTAATTGTAAGCAAACAAATTAACTCCTTATCATTAAAATGACCTTCCACATTAGCTCCTTTGCTAATAGGTCTTATATACAGTATCCACAAAAATACAGATGCTTGCCTAATAAGGAGTCAATTTAATAGTGCCCCATTAGCAAACTATGACTGACCTGTACTCTGCATTCATAAGATCAGAGCATTTACATTTGTACTTGCTGTTCTTCTTTGGTTGGACAGCATGACGACCTGATTAACCTTGTCCAGAAGTTACTGCGCTCATGGAACCAGCCCTTGCAACATTTGGCACTGGAGGCTCCAGACAACATGGCGAGCAAAGTGAAAGAAGTAGAGGAACATGCAAAGATCCTGCAGGGAGGGATTGATAGGATTGCTGGAAGGGTAAGTACCTATCAACCCAAAGCAAGAGAGGATGTTAGATTGTTTGATGCTCATTTAGCAACCCATGTGCTAAAAGTCTTCCCCAATAACAACCTGTCAATAATAATATCTACAAAGATTGTGAAAGCAAGGTTCTGATTGGTTGTTATGTTCACTCCTAAGTTTGTAAATGTATATATTAGATCAGATTTATTAATTAGACCCCCACCTAATCACACAAGCCAAGATATGTCAACACTATGGTCTAGCTAAATTAACAATGCCCTTAACTTTAGATGCAAAGCAATCTGGGAGATGACTTTTACCCTCAATGGTTCGGTCCGATGGATTCCAGGATGCCAAACGGAGATTCCGAGAGTTACGCCCTCTATCACATGCTGCACTGTTTCCGGAGGGATGCCAACAAGATAGACAACTACTTGAAGATCCTCCGGTGCCGCATGGTGCACGCCAGCAACTGCTAGAAGAGCTGCACTTTATTTCTTTTTACTCCGTTTTTATTCTCTAGTGGCTTCAATTAGAGAAAGTGTGAGCTATGTCACCACTACAATTAGACATACTGGCTCTGTTCTTTTACTGTACTTGCTCCTTATCTAGAGATTTGCATGGTAGCATAACATTAGATAGACTATATACTGTAAACTGTAACTTGAAGACTTCAGACTCTACCAAATTGAAAATATTACCGATAAAATACATTTTTTTATTGTAATTATCTCCACCCTAAATTTCATGCCCCTACATCTAAAATGCAATACATACAGGCCAGCCTTTATCCATTATTCCCTTCCCCCAAGTTAAGCACTTATGTTGCATTGTGGAATATCATGCAACAGGTGCTAAGGCTTGAACATTCTATGGGTGGAAAGAGACCAAGCACAGCATTCACACTGGCTTTGTCAGCAGACAGGGTTCTTCCTCTTGGAAAAGCCAAAAACGATATTTGCTATTGGCTGTAGCATTTGCCTGCATATCATTATGAATAGAAAAATGAAAAGCATATCAGTTCTCTGTTGCATATAACAAACAGCAAGAAAAAAAAGACATACTGTAGGTTGAGCAAGCAAATAGTGAAGTTGAACACGTTGTAAATGAGTTGCACCATAGTTACTCCAGTGAAACAATTTGACCCCTATGGGGTACAGTGAGTATGAGTATCAACCTAGTTCCCATTACCTTATAAAGATTGTCACTTCCTGGAAAGATGTACAGGCCATTCTAGGGCCAACCCCAATCATAAAAAGACTGTAGAATGGCAGAAAAACATAGAAATGGGCGACATTAATAAAAAATTAGGTATGCACCGAATCCAGGATTCGCTTTGGTCTGAGATTTCCCCAAGATTCTGCCTTTTCAGCATGATTCGGCCGAATGAGAGGGCCTGGCCAAACCAAATTCGAATCTTAAAAATTACATTACTCTTAATCACACAAATAAGTAAAAATATGTTTGCCTTGTGCAGTTCTCTTTCCACCCAGTTTCCCTAATTTATGTATGCAAAATAGAGTTCGGCATTTGCCCGAATCTTTCACAAGGGATTTGGCCGAATCCTTAAATAGTGAATTTGGTGCATCCCTATAAAAAATGGCTCCTTTTAATAGTCAGTTTTGCATACCCAAACTACTTTCTTGGAATGTTTAGTTAAAAACACGAGTTCCAAACTGATGTTTTGTGCGTTCCATTGGGAAACAGGTTTTATTTGTGCATCGGTCTTCATGCTCAGATGATCCTAGTACAGATGATATGGTGACAAATGAGGCAAACAGGTTGGCCAATCCATGTTTGTGGAGCCCCACTGCAATTTGGGTCATAATCTGAAACAACTGTCCCAGTAAGGGAAATCTGAAGCATTGGAGATGATGTTTATGAAGGCAGTGAGTAACCTGGAGGTAGAATCGACTCTTACGTTTGGACCAAGTGACTGGGTGGTGGCAAGACAGTTATGAAGAATACCTGAATTTTAACAGCACTACCCATGAGAGACCCCTTTAGGCTTATATCACACACAAGTATTGATGCTGCAGAAAGAAATCAGTGTGAATTGCTATGGATTGCTTCCCTTTATATTGCATAGCCTGTATGTCACACAAACACCACCAATAAGTATTATTTATACAGCGCTGAATATTCTGCAGTTCTTGAGATTATACATCATTCACATCAGTCCCTGCCCCAGTGAAGTTTATAATCAAGGTCCCTATCAGATTCACTAGTCAGTTTGATCAACACACCCCAAATAATGTTAGTGCCTTAAATGCCCTAGCAGTGCCTTTAAACGTCTACACACTCCTCTTTTAATTACTTTCCAGGCACATAACATAAAATAGAGTATAAAAGTTAGCACCTCTATATAATCTGAAGGCATAATGATGTACATAAAGAAGGTTTATAGTTTTGAGAGGCAAATTATACCTCTTGGCAGCAATAAATTCTATGCAATCTCTCTTGCCTCCCTTTTATTTCATTATAACAACAAGGGACAGAGGAACTTGCCTTATTGATTCTTTAATGACCCATTTAATGGACAAACATACATCTTGTTGGTAGTTGTCACAGACAATAGATTTATTTTCAAAGCAATTATACCGACTGATCAGTGTGTTGATGGCAAGAACATTTTTAGTTATTATTGCCCTTTATTCTAACATTACAGTAACAGCTCGTCTGCAGGCAGGAGACCTTGGCAAAAGATCAGGGGTAGAGAAACCCTCTGATGGTGAATATCTGATTAATCAGTACAGTTTGCGATTAACTTCATATGCTTGAATGCCAAGAAGTATTTTATTTGAATGCTTGTAGTCCAATTATTGGCCATACAGAATGTTTGAGTATTTTAAAGGAATCTACTTTTAAAAAGAGAAGACCTGGCAACAGTGGTTTTCAGACTTTTGCAGTTCAAGCCTCCTCTAGAGGCCCTTTGGCCATTAAGTCATAGTTCCAAGAACACCTGAAAAGTCAAGGCTCTGAGCCTCACGGTTTGGGAACCGTTTAAGAAATATAAAGGGTGATCCTTGAATTTTTTTTTTAAGGAGGAAGAGGAAAGAGGAAGAAATTATAATTTTAAGCAAATGGATCCTGCCTGGAAGGTCTTGCAACGCATGCACTTTAGAGACTAAGGACTGTGCATTTGTGAGAGACGGAAAATCTCTTTTTTTTTTTTTAATATAGGGAAAATAGTCAATATAATTTTAATAAATCAGAAACTAGCTGTAGTAGCAATGTCAATGCAGTAGTGGTGTTTGCCTAGTAAATGAGCATATCATCTGCATTTAGAGAAATCCTCTGTGACCCTTAGTTTCAGTCCTTCAGTTAAGTGAAATGCCCTTGTTTAGCCACTGAAAGTGTACCATTAACCAAAACCTAAGCCTGAGGATGTATATAAATAACCAAAGGGGCAAAAAACCAAGGGGCAAATTCACTAAAGCGCGAAGCGGCTAGCGCAAATTCGCCAGCGTGACGTCATTTCGTTACTACGCTAATTCACTAACTTGCCCATTTTACTGAACGTTACCTCTTGCGCAAGACTTGCCTTCGCCACCTCAGACCAGGTGAAGTGCAATAGAGTAGATATGGATTGCTTCAAAAAAAAAGTTAAGTCCAAAAAACGCTGGCGTCCCTCCTTCCCCCCTACATTTCCAAACATATGACAACTCAATGATACATTGGGCACATGTATAGGGCAAAATAACACCTCTATTTTATTTCATGAACCTTTTTCCAGCCTTGTGTAGTGTAATGTATTTGCTGCTACATATACGTCCATTCAACTTTAACTTGGCGCCGTATGCAAATTAGGCATCGCTAGCGTATCTTCGCTTTGCTTGACGAATTAACACTAGAGCAACTTCGCTACCGTTCGCCTCCCTGAGCACAACTTCGGATTTAGTGAATTAGCGGCGCCCTGGCGAATGTGTCGCTAGCGCATTTTTGCTGCTTAGTGAATTTGCCCCCAAGCTTTAGCTGTGTCCAGAATTAGAGTGAAATGGTTATTACTGCTGCTTGCAGCATGGGATACAAGGCTCAAGGCTTATGTAACAATAATAAGTTACTGTAGTTTAGAAGGTCACTGTGGTCATTCAGAGAAAGAGATAAAGAAAATGTTCGAGCTGCCTAAAGAATAAGGAATAATTGTAAGCTTTAGATAAGCAGAACAGGCACAGTTCCATGATACGGCATATTTATTATATAGTGTTTTATTCCAGCCCCAAACATTGGGACGAGTCAAACAGATATCCCTGTTTTGGATCCATTGGACCTATATATTGTATAGGATTTGGAGGAAATTGCAAACCTTGCCTGATATAGCTTTGTTATATTGGTTGCACCGGCATGGTAATGGTCAGCACCTAGAAAATAAAACCAAGTGTTACATTTAATGAGGAGCCTGCAGGCCAGGTTACAATCATAATAATGTGCATAGATTGAAATACAAAATACATGTACTGTCTCATGTAGGCAATGGCATTAAAATTAAGACTAGTTAAAGTGTTTCAAATAGGAGCATATTGCCTGGCAGTCTTTTTTTTTTTTTTAAAGAGAAACTACTCATATAACCTATTTAAACTAAACTATGAGGGCACAGAATTTACATTTAGAACTGTCACATGGTTAATGTCTGCAGTGCTAGAGCAGCATCTATTTTAAGCAACTGCTATTCTCAGAGGAGGCTTAAGGTAGAAGTAGAAATGCAAATATGAAGCAAAAAGAATCTGAGAACACAGCAAATGAATGCAGGCCCTGCCCAATCAGTTCCAATCCCAAACTACCCAAAGTGTCACACTTAGCTAGAGCAAGTCTTACCTACCTGATATAAAATGTATCCTGGAAGACAATGTTAACATTTGAAGAGTTCAGATATGTTTGTCTCCTTACATCTCAGCAAGGCTCAATAAAATAAGCTGTACCCAACATATAATAGTACAAACCCAATAGACTTAGACTGGTTACTTTCCAGACTCTGATCAGCGACAGAATATGGCAGCTGTGTAATTTATCTTCCCCCCCCCCAGGGAATGATGTCTGTTCTCTCCGCTGAGCCTTACTTCTCAAGCAGCTGTGACAACCTGCCAAGTATTCCTCTAAATGTTCTCATTGTGCTGCAAGAATGTCTCCCATCTAGCCAGAGCTGGGCAAAAAATGAGGGTGCCCATAGCAAGCACCAGCTTCATCTCCCCCCCCCCCCCCCAACTCGTGCAACTCTCCCCTCCAGTCGGCAACTCTCTCCTCACGCTTCCACTGCTCCCTGCTCTCCAACTCCTCTTCTCACCCACCTTGCTGCTTCTGCAGGGCTGTAGTTAGAGGAGGCAGCTAATGTACGTTCCTAGGGACTAGTGCTCCCCCACCGTTGCATTCAAGGCATGTGTCCCTATGACTACCTCTAGTTCTGGCCTTGCAACTGACCAGCTGTTAACCTGCAACCTTAGAAAATGCATATTATTTTCTAGCACAGAGCAAAAATACTTTGGCCTGATTGTCATGGTCAGGACAACGTGGTAAGACTTTCTTTGTGTAAGAAAATAGACAAAGTATAATAAGGGCAACCATAACCAAGGCCACCTAAAACAAAAGCTGCATTGACTATATTGCAGTTGTCTACGTGGAATGATGCGTGTTTTTCACAGCTTGCTTAGAACAAGATGCCTCTACTGATGGAGCACACATATTTTGAGCTTTTCTGTAAAAACAACAAATCTACTGCTACGTTTATTCATATGGCACCTACTTTTGTGTCTCGGTTGAACTGTGCTCCACTCTCCTCCTGCACGATGTTGTAAGGAAGGAAGATATCCAGGTGGTACAAATCAGGCCTTCCCCATAGCACTATTCGATCTTCACCAAGGTCTAAAACCAGGGATCTAACGGACGTCTGGAAAAAAAAAAAACTGCATGAAAGATATTGGAATCTGCATTCCCATAGATCAAATAATTAATTCATTACTGGAATAAAGAGGAAGGTCACCATGAGACTCTGTGTCATTGGGGTTCACAAACAGAGGTATAAACAGAGGACAAATTTGCACCTGGGCATTAACCCATAGCAACCAGTGATTATTTGTTTTTCAGCCAGTTGCAGGTACAACAATGAAAGCAAACATCTAACTAATTGGTATAAATTCCTGTCCAGATCCAAATTTGTCTTCCAGTATGTTATAGCTGGTGCCAATCTTCTCAGTTTTGAACTGGTCTTTATTTTGTATTGTTTATTGTTCTTGAATTAATAGGCTTCCTATCCTGCCACTTCCAGCCTGTTTGGCTAGCCAACAAAAAAGAAAAAAGCAACAGGAATAGTTTTTTCAGAAACAAAAAGAAGACAGAACTTACCACATTTGGCAAGGATATTTCTGCAACAAGGAAGCTTGGGTGCCCTTCAGATGGCTCTGCCGCAATTGTGTACTCTGGCACCTTTGGTGAACTGAGGAGAAAATGAAAAAGGAATAACAAGTGCAAGAAGATAAAGTAGTAAGAGATTCAATGGGAAATTGGCGAGTTCTAAGAGCAGACGTTTAGGGCTGACCCTTAGAGGCCCAGCTTGAATAGAATTCATTCATGAGAAGACTGAATGGAGTGGGTGCTGATTTGGTGTTCTGGAACTTTAAATCCGTGTAACGAAATCAAACATTATTTATTGCTAACCATGTTACCAGATAAAGAGTAATTTAAAATAAAATGTATTTACTTAATCTATAAAAACATTTATTCTATTTTAACTCCTTGGAATACCCTTTCAGATAAGACAATTGTTTTTTCTTAACGCACCTTTGGATCTCTGAAATGAGGGGCTTGCTCTGAAGTGTCTGTGATGAACTAAAACAAAACAAAGTAGTTACCTGTCCACATGCAAAAAGACTGCAAAAAAACAAGCATAATCATTACAGCAGGCATTTTCTATAGAGTCATTCATCTGTAAGGTGGAGCATAAAAATGGTCCACCAATCGCTTTAAGGTGGGTCACCAGATCCACTTTCTACAGTAACACTTTTCTTCTACATTAACTATTAAAAAGTGATATGTTAATTACACACCTGATCTTGGGTAATTATTTTCTGTTAAACTGCAACATTAGCTCAGCTATGATCATGGACACTGCATAATGTGCAGGCACTCCTTATCTGAAAGGATAACAGGCAGCAGCTGGGGGAAGGAAAGGGTTTATTTATATAGTCTCGGTTGACTGCTGATTTGTTTTCATTGTTTTTTTGTACCGATCAGACTTTAGTTTCAATTGCTCTGTAGCACTGTTTAGAGCAAGAGATAGCAAAAACAATAAATATTTAGTCATCAAAACAATAGGCAAAAAGTATATTCAACACAAGCCTAGTTAATTAAACGAATGTTAAAAAGTGGGGTAAACTGTCCCTTTTAAGTATGATCATATTAGATCAGATGTCCATTTCTACCTTGTATCCAGTTCCTGAATAATGGGCTTTGATTTTGTTCTGATGTTTTGGTCAGAAATGGATCCCATGAACTTCCGATTCTTCAGCATTCGCCAATCTGCAGAGGGAATATGGAAATATGCTTAAGACTTAGTAGGACTTTATCAAATTATAAATAATTACATAAAGTTAGTTTCTTACAGTCTGCAGGAGTGCAGTTGGCCTTTATAATAAATTGTGTATAGTTACTTGTAGCCCATGACACAATTCTTTTTTAGCTCCCAATCAAGAATGTTTAAGTCAAAGGAAAATTTATTAAGCTGTTTCCACATTGCCTCAAATAAAGAAAATCCGTTCTGATTCCAAAGTGGCAATCAATCAAGCGACTGAATCAGGAGGTTATGTTGAAATATTCAGAAGGGGTTTTTTTTTTTTCAGTGAGAGCTGTGAAGAAGCGGAATTCTCTTCCTAAATCAGTCATACTGATACATTAGATAGCTTTAAGAAGGGGTTGGATGTTGTTTAGCAAGTAAGGGGATACAGGGTTATGGAAGATAGCTCATAGTACAAGTTGATGCAGGGACTGGTCCGATTGCCATTTTGGAGTCAGAAAGAAAAAATCTTCCCACTCGGAGGCAAATTTTGAACATAACTTACTATACTACTAGCACAACCCATGTCAAACATCAGCAGTTACCTCTAGAGAGCTCCATTTCATATTTGTTTTCCAGACCTTCCATTGCCACTGTGATGAAAAATTCCCTGAACAGCTCATTGCTCTGAGGAAAGGAAAATGCCAGAAACTCAGGGCATGGAGTCACCATATGAAACAATCTTTGATTTGTTCATTGTAATAGGGATGCACCAAATCTACAATTTGGGATTCAACCGAATCCCCGAATCCTTGGTGAAAGAACCGAATCCTAATTTGCATATGCAAATTAGGGACAGGAAAGGAAAAAGTGGAAACAATTCTTTTGACGAAAAGTCACGTGATTTCCCTACCACATATGCAAATTAGGATTTGGATTCAGTTCGGCCAGGCACAAGGATTTGGCTGAATCCAAATCCTGCTTAAAAAGGCTGAATCCCGAACTGAATCCTGGATTCGGTGCATCCCTAATTACTTAAATAGACTTTAATTAATAAACAATAAGCATTGTAAAAAAAAAAAAAAAAAAAAAAGTACACCCAACCAAAAGAGGATAAATACAAGCTGATGTTTAAAGTGAAACCGCTAAAAGGTTATGCAGTTTATTGCCAATAAATTAGCCACAAAAGTGCAAGCTAGAACACTATATTTATTCTGTAGAATGCTTTACCATAGAATAAACAGCTCTAGGAACTCTCTCGGTTTGTTTAGGATAGCAGCTGCCATATTAGCTTAGTGTGACATAACTTCCTGCCTGAGCCTCTCCCTGCTCACTCATAGCTCTGGGCTCAGATTGCAGCAGGGAGGGGAAAGTGGAGTAAACTGAGCATGCTCAAGCCCTAGCCCTGTAAGTTTAAGATGAAAGAAGGAAGTCTGATACAGAAGAACATGTGTACACAATAGAAAAAGTGGTGTTTCTTTTGATAGAGGACTCAGAGCAGCATTACTTTGAGGGCTTACTTGTCTATTTACATAGGCCTTTTTGATAAAAGCTTACTTAGTTTTAACCTTTCCTTCTCCATTAAAGGACGCTTCTATAAGGATACCACTGCTGTGCAAAAATAAATTATCCATAGAAAAATACTAAAATCCTTTCTTGGGCTCTTTAACACATCTTCACTCTCACAGGCGGTCTCTCTACCTATACTCAGCAAGAAAGGTTTACATAAGATTTATTGTTTCCAAAAACCCACAATACCCTTGCGTATAAAACATTTATGCCTGATTGTTAACTGCTTGCAATCACTTGGTGGGTACCTTCATCTTATCGAAGAAAGTGCTGTTTATGACAATGTCGTACACTGTGCAACCGTTCCCACCTGCAGATAAAATAAAAATAAAGAAAACTGCTTGTAAGCAAAAATCCTGAGCACTGAAACAATACAGACCATATACATTAATGTATATCGTTTGCCAAGTTCCTAAACTGACCAGAGCCATATATATCCTGTATTAGAGAAGAGCTTTCATAATGATACATTTTGGTGCACATTCTATATTAAAATAACAGACCAATCAAGATTGATGATGATAAATATTAAAACATACTATTGTCTACTTCCACGTGCGGTTCTCCAATGCTCATAGGAACACGGTACCCTGAAGGGTCATCAGATTCCAAGATGTTAACCAGCTCCGCCTCACTTAAATCTGGGGGTGCTGGGATGTCATTTGTCTTGCAAATGTTTATAAAGATCTTTGCTTTTTCAGAGGTTTGGGTCTTAATGCAGAAACCTAGAGCAAAAGTAATAGTTGAGATCACAGAAATTCCCAAATATGTGCTAAATAATAAATGTCTCAAGCTAATGCTAATTATAAACAACAACTAAGTACTAGGAGTACATAAAGGACCATTATGTTCTTTACGCATTAATTTCTCTTTAATGTAAATATTGCAGAATAAATGTAGAATTTTTCTTGAAGGTGTTACTACACTGTCCAACCATTCACTGACTTTTTTGGCATAACTTTGCTTATTTCATCACTGGGGGGGTGTGATCAGCTGACAATGACAGGTAATGCAAAATTGTAGGTATAGCAGCAAAAGGAATGATTCATTAGCTTTGTTAACAGTTTGTACAGAGATATGTTATCATGCAACCATATTATCCACAGTAGAGGGTTTAAACATACCTGGTTGTGGCCTGATTTGTTTTGATTCAGGAGTGTTGGGTAATCTGTTCTGCATCTCTTGCTTAGCCTTCAAGAGGAGACATATTTAAGGATTATGAAAATAAACTATGAAATATATATATATATACACACAGTAATAGGAGAAAGGATTAGTTTTAAAATTACATTTAACTGTTTTTAAAATGTATTTGTAGTCAAAATGCAATTCTTAAAAAAAGAAAAAAAATGAAAGACCTTCAAACATACAGCAGTGCAGAAAGAAAATGGAGGATTAGAAGGATCAGAAAGAAAATGGAGGATTAGAAGGATCAGAAATATTGACTTCATGCACATGCTTTTAAAGGTGATTTTATGCTTGAAGACAAATCAAAGGAGCACAGAAATGACCAATGAGCTAAAAATATCCATCGGCGGGAGCAGGATACTTTCCTAACTTTTTCCAAACAAATAACATAACCAAAACTGAAAGTGTGAAAAAAAAACCTGGGACATGTCAGGGCATCAAAATCCCCTTTCTCTTTTCAGTGATGGAAAAAACAGGATTTACTAAAAGGGATGTACCAAAACAGGCAAATACTAAAAATAAAAATATGCAGCACAACCTAGCTTCAGCCGAGGAACCCATATCAGAGCCATAAAATATGATTAACATCTGTAAGTGGGAATAGGATAAGTACACAAAAAAAAACACAAAAAGTAATGCTTTTTGTAATCCACCAGGCATTAAGACCTTAGCCTGTGGCTGTTGGCAATGGATATATAAGCACAACACTTACCTTTAACAACATTTGTTCATAAAGAGCCTGTTCAAACTCAGAATTTAACTCTGCTGAGAGCAAGGATTTATCAGATTCCATCTTCTCAGGCTAATAGTCGCAACTGTGAATCCTGTTTTCTCTCACTGTGAAAGGACTACAAAAACAAAAAAAAAAAAAAAAGGTAATTTCATTTATAACTTGATAGGAAGTATAAAAACCCAGTAAGATTGAAAGAAATACTTTTACTTGTATCAAAATCTGCTAATTGTATTATTGCCAGAAAACTGATCATGCATTGAGAGACTACTTTTAATTCAATATAAATTCAGTTTATGCTTCTAAATAAATCTAGAATGTAGTGGAGTTTGTACAAGTCCTTGCAGATGCCAGATTGTTTATATTTTCAAAGTCTGATTTGCTTATGGCTGAGCAATGGTAAATCTATCATACACTTGTATTCATTTGAAAACTGCACAGTTTTGCCAAAAATAAGCCCATATTCTGGATATACTATGTTAATATAATGTTAATAATTAAAGGGGTTTTTCGCCTTTCAATTAACTTTTCGTATGATGTAGAGAGTGACATTCTGTGAAAAATTGCAATAGGATTTCAATTTAATTATTTGTGGTTGAGTTATTTAGCTTTTTATTCAGCAGCTCCCCAGTTTCCAATTTCAGCAATCTGGTCCTGCAGCGGGTCGGGTACCCGCGATTACCCGCAAAAATCTGTGGTACCCTGTGGGTTGCAGGTTTAAGTTTCGGGGGCGGGAATAGAAGCGGGTCTTCGGTCCTCCAGGTTTGCAGGTCGTGGGCCTTCTCAATAGTGAGTTTTACTCCTTTTTTTATTACGCCTACTTCTAATGATGTCAATTCCAGTTTACGACAGCACTTCCTGTTTCTTGATGGTCGTGGATCAGGTTGTGGATAATGTACTTGCGGGTCAGGTAGCGGGTCCAACCGGGTAAGTATGCGGAGTGCGGGTCGGGTTCAGGTTGAACAAATTGGTTCTGCGCAGGGTCCAAATTACCTAACTATGCATTGATTTGAATAAGAGACTGGAACAGGAATATGAGACGCCTGAATAGAAAGATGTAAGGAGCGCTGCGGTTCCTTAATATTGATTTACAAATAAAGTTATACATACATAAAAAGTTGTACTGACAATACATTTATAGCCTTACAGAGCATTTGTTTTTTAGATGGGGTCAGTGACCCCCATTTGAAAGCTGCAAAGAGTCAGAAGAAGAAGGCAAATAATTCCAAAACTATAAAGAAAATTAAAAATGAAGGCAATGGAAAAGTTGCTTAGAATAATCAACAGTTAACTAAAAAGTGAACCACCCCCTTAACACCAAGTTAATCGATTAGCGCTGGGCAAATTAGCACATGGGCGGTAACCCATAGCAACCAGTGAAATGAGTGATTTGCGTTGTTCAGCCAGCATAAGGAAAGCAAACAAATATGTGACTGGCTTTGTCCACAGCTATTAAATGAGCCCCAGTGCAGCATTCGTTGGCTCCATAGGATTCCACATACTTCTCAGGTACCAGCACCGCCGCCATCAAATCCCTTTACCCTCGCATGAAGCAGCACGCTCCATCTCACCTTAGCAACCACAGCAGCATTCGGGATTCTTAACACTGACACTTCCGCGGTGCTGTTGGATTTCCGGTTGACCTTCTTCCGGTCTTCGGAAGTTCGTTCTCTGTTTCATATAGTGCATTTTAGCATTTTTTGAGCAATTTCCATCCCAGTGGGGGTAACTTCAATATGAAACGGACATAAAGCCCTAAAATGTATTATTGCCTTAGAGACAGTTCTGCTGACGTCAGCCACGTGTCAGTGGGCATTGCTTTGGCTCCTCCCCCTGCCTTTTACGCCCCTTTCTTGTCAATAGTCTGTCATTGAGTTTGCTAAAGTTCCGCTTGTAGCTATGGCTGCCTCCACTGCAGCGGAGAGACACTCGGTTAAGGACATTTTCATGAGCATGGAGTACGGGCCGGCCCCGGAGGCTGCCAATATAGCTCAGGTGAGAGTCTGTCCGCGTATCTCTCCTGGGGAAGGACGGATCAACTTGGAATGATAAGTGTGATTATTACAGTGAGGATATTATGGCTGACACTTTATTTCTGTTCTTAAATGTGTGTGTTTCATCATGTAGTTAAAGGAGTTGATGCTATAGAGAGCGATAATCTTAGACAATTTGCAATTGGTTGTAATTTTTTGTGGCTTTTTGAGTTATTTAGCTTTTTATTCAGCAGCTCTCCAGTTTGCAATTTCAGAAATCTGGTTGCTAGGGTCCAAATTACCCTAGCAACCATGCATTGATTTGAATAAGAGACTGGAATATGCAGGTTCGGACTGGGGGGTCCGGGGCCCAATGGGGCTGCTGCTTAGGGTCCCCCAACCACTGCCCCCCACCCCAACAGCAAATAAATCCTCAGGCCCCAAAAGTTGCAACCCCCCTCTGCCCCCACCTTTTTTCCTACTCGCTGCAGCAACCGAGGGCTGGAAAGGAGTTCACGGAGCAGCGCTAATAGCGGGTCTGAGCCAACAGGGCCCACAAGCACCTGGGCCCATCGTGTTTTTTTGCCGGTGTCCCGCAGCCGCCGGCCCAGTCTGTCCTTGAGAATATGAATAGGAGAGGGACTAGACTAGACTAGAGGGAGAAGAAAGATAAATAATAAAAAGTAGCAATAACAATACATGTGTAGCCTTACAGAGCATTTGTTTTTAGATTTGAGGGAAAAAAATTAAGGCCAATTTAAAAATTGCTTAGAATTAGCCATTCTATAACTAGGGATGCACCGAATCTAGGATTCGGTTCAGGATTCGGCCTTTTTCAGCAGGATTTGGCCGAATCCTTCTGCTTGGACGAACCAAATCCTAATTTGCATATGCAAATTAGGGGCGGTGAGGGAACTTGCATGACTTTTTGTCACAAAACAAGGAAGTAAAAAAAAAATCCCCTTCCCTCCTGTAATTTGCATATGCAAATTAGGGTTCGGTATTTGGCCGAATCTTTCCCTAAGGATTCGGGGGTTCGGCCGAATCCAAAATAGTGTATTCGGTGCATCCCTATCTATAACATACTAAAAGTTCACTTAAAGGTGAACCACCGCTTATAACATCCATGCAAGGTTAGGCAGAGGCAATGGCTGACCCTCGGTTTTAATCGAACTACAGCTTTCTGCCGGTCTAAAACATCTGTACAAAGCATGCGTTCTGTGCTGTGCATGGGAACTGTGGTGCTGTGGTTACAGCCTGTGTCATTTACTGCCCACTGCAGTCATTGATGTCAGTATTGAATACTGCCAGCTGAGGTGATTACTGTTGGTACTAAGTGCTGTATAGTGTAGCAATTACAGTTAGTGGCGGATTCGTAAGATATGAGGCCCCTAGTCCCCACGTTCTTTGCCTGCCTTCTTCTTCCAGGTGCACCAGACAAGACCCAGCACAAATAAAACTAAATATTAAAAGATACTGAAATTGAAATACTAAATTTAAAGGGGTACTGTCATGGGGAAACAGTAATCACAGTAGCAGGCAATAGTTAGTACTGACAGTAATCACTGCACTGGACAGTAGTTGAGACTGTAATCGGGGAGCTGATTAATGCATAGGGGTATTTAGGCCAGAGTCTAGTGTGATCAGGGGAACACCTAGTTTTTTTAAAGGGATCCTGTCATCAGAAAACATGTTTTTTTCAAAATGAATCAGTTAATAGTGCTGCTCCAGCAGAATTCTGCACTGCAATCCATTTCTCAAAAGAGCAAACAGATTTTTTTATGTAAAATTTTGAAATCTGACATGGGGCTAGACATATTGTCAATTTCCCAGCTGCCCCAAGTCATGTGACTTGTGCTCTGATAAACTTCTTTACTGCTGTACTGCAAGTTGAAGTGATATCACCCTTCTCCCTTTTCCCCCCAGCAGCCAAACAACAGAACAATGGGAAGGTAACCAGATCCATAACACAAGATAACAGCTGCCTGGTAGATCTAAGAACAACACTCAATAGTAAAAACCCATGTCCCACTGAGACACATTCAGTTATATTGAGAAGGAAAAACAGCAGCCTGCCACAAAGCATTCCTCTCCTAAAGTGCAGGCACAAGTCACATGACCAGGGGCAGCTGGGAAATTGACAAAATGTCTAGCCCCATGTCAGATTTCAAAATTAAATATAAAAAAATCTGTTTGCTCTTTTGAGAAATGGATTTCAGTGCAGAATTCTGCTGGAGCAGCACTATTAACTGATGCGTTTTGAAAAAAACATGTTTTCTGATGACAGGATCCCTTTAAAAAAACTAGGTGTTCCCCTGATCACACTAGACTCTGGCCTAAATACCCCTATGCATTAATCAGCTCCCCGATTACAGTCTCAACTACTGTCCAGTGCAGTGATTACTGTCAGTACTAACTATTGCCTGCTACTGTGATTACTGTTGGCAATAACTACTGCTTACGCACTGATTACAGTCAGTTCTAGTTACCGCCCCGTGCTGCAACTGTTGCCAGTATTAAATAGTGTTGAATGGATTGATTATGGTCAATGCTATCTAGTCCCTGGTGCAGTGATTACTAGCAGTTCTAATTGCTACCTACTGCTTTGATTACTGCCAGTGCTAACTACTTCAGAGGGTTGTGATTATCGCCAGTGCCACTGTATACTTGATGGCTGCCAACTGGCTTCCACCTACTACAGGTATGGGACCCGTAATCCAGATTGCTCAGGACCTGGGGGTTTTCCAGATAAAGGATCTTTCTGTAATTTGGATGCCCGTCTACTAAAAATACTTCAAATATGAAATTAATTAAACCGAACTGCTTTGCTTCTAATAAGGATCAATTATATCTTAGTTGGGATCAAGTACAAGCTACTGTTTTATTATTACAGAGAAAAAGGAAATACTTTTTAAAAATGTGAATGATTTGATTAAAATGGAGTCTATAGAAGATGGCCTTCTGTAATTCATTGCCTTCTGGATAATGGGTTTCCAAATGACGGACTCACTATCTGTACTGACAACTGATGAGTTTACTGTAGGCAAAATAGTACCATGGGCCAAAAATAGTAATACTCTCCACCAGTCTGTAAAACAGGTACAGGTATGGGACCTGTTATCCAGAATGCTCAGGACCTGGGGTGTTCCAGATAATGGATCTTTCCATATTGGGATATAGGGAATTCTACTTCAGATAACCAAGAAGGGAAGATTCCTTTATTATATCAGTCATGTATGGTATGGGATCCATTAACCGGAAACCCCTTACCCAGAAAGCTCTGAATTATGGAAAGTCCCATAGACTCCATTTTATCCACATAATCCAAATTTTTAAAAATGATTTTCATTTTCTCTGTAATAATAAAATAGTAGCTTGTACTTGATCCCAACTAAGATCTAATTAATCCTTATTGGAGGCAAAACCAGCCTATTGGGTTTATTTAATGTTTTCATGATTTTCAAGAAGACTTAAGGTATGAAGATCCAAATTACTGAAAGATCTGTTATCCTAAAAACTCCAGGTCCCATGCATTCTGGATAACTATATATATATATATATATATATATATATATATATATATATATATATATATATATATATATATTTATATTCCATTGTGGTTGGGCAGAGTGACCTTGCTTCTATTTGCTCTACATATGGATTACTAGTTGGTTATGTTATGTCAATAGTACAGTACAAAGGTGCCTTCCATGTTTGTTTGGATATGTGCTATATTGGTTGTTTTCACTGTTATAATATACCTTTGTTAGAGGTATAGCAACAGCAGGTTTGTAAGGAGGTAACTCTAAAGAGATTATTACCATTTACTTGTGGTGTGTTAATACTAATTGTAAATGTACCTCCTTCATAATTTTATGAAGAAATATCCTCTCTGTTGAAGGCTTTTGGGGACTGACAAGGACATTCTAGATGTATAACATTAACCCGCGAGTCACAGGGCCTGAAATCATAAGCCTACAGGTTACCTTTGTACCTAACTTGAAACACAGACTGAAAAAAATGAATAAATACTCAGTTACTTTGTTCAAGGTCCAGACAATAGATAACTAACATTATCTCCTTATGGATGGACAAAGTTGACTATGATATTTATTATAAATACTATACAGGTATGGGATCTGTTATCCGTAAACCAGTAATGCAGAGAGTTCCAAATTATGAGAAAGCCTTCTCCCATAGACTCCATTTTATCCAAATAATAACATTTTTAAAAATGATTTCTCTGTCATCATAGGGGGACACAGGAACGATGGGTTAAGCTCCACCCTCCAGGAGGCAGGACACTTACTAATAAATTTGTGGGCGTGCCTAACCGGCTTAACCCCCACACTCCAGCTTATCCAATCAGTTTTTTAAGTGTCCTGCTACCAGGAGGATGGACGTCCAGCGACATGGATATTGTTAGTCAAGGATGACTATTTTCTTCCTGGGGTCTTACTCTGGGCAGCATATGTTTGTCCTTAGTACAGTCCCAGTATTCTCCGCCCACCGGGGTCACTTCCTAGCCGCTAAAGGCTATAACGACCACCCAGACATATCCCTGCTAAGTTTGGCGATGGCAGACGGTCTGGCCGGGATGGGCACGAGGTGAGTACCTGCCTTGGGCATAACAACTCACCTCACAATTCTGGCTTGGCAGCCTCCCCCCTAGCGTTACCTTGGGTCATGGAAGCCCTCCCCCCGTTTCCCCCCTTATCCTTACTGAGCGTTAAGGGGTGCAGGACGTGCTCTTGCACTGGCCAGGTTCTCTCCCTCCATTCCGTTGTTTTCTGGGCGCTCGCTGCGCCTTCTGTCTAAGTGAGGGAGACGGCTGAGGGGGGAGAGGGCCGGATCACGCTGCGCTGGAACGCATGCGGCGTATGCGTTCCGGCGGCCATCTTGCGTACCTTGTGCGCATGCGCGTATGCGTTCCAGCGGCCATCTTGCGCACATAGTGCTTCTGCTGCGCACCGGGTGGTCCACTTCTCCGCTCCTGCAAGTTGTTAGCCGAGTTGTAAGCGGTTGGTGGCTTGCCCCACACTCCTACTTACCCAATCTCCATGGCAGAAGGTAGGTCAGAGGGGTTATTCACCAGGGCAGGGGGGAAGGCTGCCAAAACAGCGCAGATTAAATTTTTTGCCTGTGCCAATTGCAATGTTAAGCTGCCTCGAGGGCAGGGGGAGCCGCTCTGTAAATCCTGTTTAGTGGGGCAGAGTACTGCGCTCATTTCAGAAGATGTTTCAAGCCCACCAGCGGCTCAGCCAGAGAATCCTTCAAGGGAGAGTATTTCTCAAGGTCAGGGGCCCAGCTCGGATGCTGATGTGCCAGCACCATTGTGGGCCATTCAATTAACACAGTCCCTTGCTTCCTTGCAGGGTCTTCCCTCTATTGCTGACAATTTAGCAAGAGTGTTAGCCAGACTTGACCAAAAGACTAGCTCTAAGCGTAAGCGGTCTGAAGAAACTAAAGTGGCTACTACGTCTGTTCATTGTTTATCTGACGAATCTGCAGCTGAGCAGGCATCCTCACAATCTGAGGGAGAATTACTTCCTTCTGAAGTTTCGTCTGGGGAGGAGGAAGAAACTGTGGAGGACCACAGAGATCATGATAGTCAGCATGATGTGGAGGGTATTATTAAGGGTGTTATGGATGTGTTGAATATATCACAAACGCCCAAATCCCAGGATGATTTGGGGTTATTCAAGAGGAAGCAGAAATCCGAAGTTTGTTTTCCTTCTCATGAGCATCTTCTTCACATAATACAAGAAGAGTGGAGTGTTCCAGAAAGAAAGTTTCAGACTACTAGAAAATTTTCTAAGTCTTATCCATTTTCTAAAGATCTGGTAGAAAAGTGGACTAATCCCCCAGCAGTAGATGCACCTGTATCAAGATTGGCCAAGTCCACTACATTGCCGGTCACAGATGCGGCATCCTTCAAAGACCCACCTGACCGAAGATTGGAAGGTTTTCTTAGGTCAATTTATTCTTCATCTGGGTCAGCTCTTCGCCCATGCCTGGCTTCGGCTTGGGTGGCCAGAGCAATTCAAGCGTGGTCCGAATCACTTGTCAAGGACATCCAGAATGCAGTTTCCAGATCCGATCTGTTATCGTCAGCCAATGCGATAGCAGAGGCATCGGCCTATTTGTGCGACTCCGCACTAGACACAGTTCAAGTCACGGCACGTACTTCCGCTCTTTCTGTTGTAGCACGTAGAACATTGTGGCTGAAAAATTGGTCAGCAGATCTGAGTTCTAAGAAGTCCTTGACATCTCTTCCATTCAAGGGACAGCGCCTGTTTGGCGAAGAGCTCGAAAAGATTATTTCGCAGGCGACGGGAGGAAAAAGCACTTTTCTTCCACAGGCCAAAAGTAGAACAACTACTTCCACCAGACGGGGAAGGTTTTTTCGTGGCTCAAGTAGACGATACACACGAAGAAACAATTCACCACAGCGGTCACACTTTCGAGCCAAAACAAACGACAAAAGTCGCATGCATTGGAAGACCAATCGACCGGTTATCAAGCCCGCAGCAGATAAGTCTTCTTCAGCCTGACAGGGTACCCCTTCCGGAGTCGGGGGAGCGTATTGGGGGCAAGTTGCTCCAATTCCGGGAGGTGTGGATCAACCATGCGTCTGACATGTGGGTGAACGGAATTATTTCCGAAGGTTACCACATAGATTTCTCAACCATTCCTTGCAAAAGATTCATCATGTCCAGGGTTCCTGCAGACCCAGACAAAGCTGCTGCCTTTCTAAATTGCATCACAAATTTAGAACAAACTGGAGTGATTGTTCCAGTGCCACATTCAGAGAGATTTTCCGGATTCTATTCCAACATTTTCATTGTGCCAAAGAAAAACGGCTCGTTCAGGCCGGTACTAGATCTCAAACAGCTGAACAAGTTCGTCAGATCAGTACGATTCAAAATGGAGACCCTGAGATCAGTGATAAGAGGGATGGAGAAAAATCAACTGCTGATGTCTATCGATATCAAAGATGCGTACCTCCATGTACCAATCTGGCCGCCGCATCACTCCTTCCTTCGATTCACATTCAGGAATCAACACTACCAGTTTGTGGCTCTGCCGTTCGGACTCTCTTCAGCCCCCAGAGTGTTCACAAAACTAATGGCAGTATCGGCTGCGGCATTACGCCTACAAGGGATTTCAGTCACTCCTTATCTGGACGATCTGCTTCTGAAAGCCAGATCAGAGGAAAAGGCAGAGGAAGATCGGAGCAAGGCAATCAGTCTTCTGCAGAATTTTGGCTGGACCATAAATTGGTCGAAGTCCAATTTGCGACCCAGTCATCACATGACATTCCTGGGTCTCGAGTTCAATACCATTACACAAATGGTGCATCTTCCGTTGGACAAGCAAATGAAGGTCATGAAGCAAGTCCGTCTACTCCTCCGAGATCAGAGTCCAACTGTTCATCTAGGAATGAGAGTGCTGGGACTCATGGTTGCTACCATAGAAGCCGTTCCATTTGCACAGATTCACTTACGACCGTTGCAAGCGAACATTCTAACGTCATGGAAAGGGGGAGCTCTCACTCGCAAGCTCAATTTATCTCAGTCGACAAGAGTAGCCATCCAGTGGTGGCTGCGACCGACCAATCTCTTCAAGGGTCAATCCTGGGCGACGCAAGATTGGAAGATAATTTCCACAGATGCCAGTCTGAGGGGTTGGGGAGCAACCTGGGACAACTTGTCTGCTCAAGGCCTATGGTCTCCAGGGGAGTCCAAACTTCCCATCAACATTTTAGAGCTGAAGGCGATAAAACTAGCTCTATCCGAGTGGACAGAGTTGTTACAAGCAAGTCCGGTTCGGTTAAAGAGCGACAATGCTACCGCAGTGGCGTACATAAACCGCCAGGGAGGTACTCGCAGCAAGGCGGCGCTGTTGGAAGCTCAACAAATTCTCAGTTGGGCGGAAACCAACGAAGTACAGCTGTCCGCGATCCATATCCCAGGAGTTCTAAATACCAAAGCAGACTACCTCAGCAGAATTCGTCTAGACCCGGGAGAATGGGAACTTCACCCAGACGTGTTTGCAAAACTAGTACTCCAATGGGGACAACCACAGGTCGATCTAATGGCATCAAGAAACAACACAAAGGTGCCTCGGTTCTTTGCTCGTTACCGAGAGAGACTGGCGGCAGGGGTCGATGCCATGACACAGAAGTGGCAGTTCAATCTAGCGTACATATTCCCTCCGCTACCCATGCTTCCACGAGTCCTCAAGAAGATCAGACAGTCAGGCATCACGGTAATTGTGGTGGCTCCTTACTGGCCTCGGAGGACTTGGTTTTACGACCTTCAGGAAATGTCAATAGCACAACCGATATGTCTCGAGAACAGGCCGGACCTTCTGTTCCAAGGGCCCGTTGCACATCACAACCCAGGGCTGTTCGCTTTGACGGGGTGGCTGTTGAGGCAGACATCTGGCGAAAACAAGGGTTAACAGAAGAAGTTATTGCCACATTATTGAGAGCTCGTAAGTCTTCATCTTCAAAATCATACTACAGAGTCTGGCAATCCTATCGGAGTTGGTGCGAGGAGTTCAATCTATCCTTTCACAAACTTAGCATCCCGAGAGTTCTGTCTTTCCTGCAGCGCGGGCTCAGACGAGGTCTAAAACTCAGCTCTCTGAAAGTGCAAGTATCCGCTCTGTCAATCCTATTTCAGTCCAAACTAGCCTTGAATGATACAGTACGTACATTTCTGCAAGGAGTGGCACATATAGTTCCTCCGTATCAGCCTCCAGTTCCAGCATGGGATTTAAACATTGTTCTTGAGGCCCTTCTTGACCCACCGTTCGAACCGATGGGATCTATTTCAGATACCTGGCTTACTTGGAAGGTAGTGTTCTTATTGGCAATTACATCCACTAGAAGAGTGTCAGAACTGAGTGCACTATCGGCAGATCCATCTTTTCTAGTGTTCCACAAGGATAAGGCAGTCCTACGCACAGTTCCGTCTTTCCTTCCTAAGGTGGTCTCGTCATTTCACATCAACCAAGACATTGTTGTTCCCTCTCTCTGTCCGGAACCAAAGAATGATAAGGAACGTCGACTACACAACTTAGATGTAGTTAGAGCCTTACGATGGTATATTGAAAAATCAAGGTCTTTTCGACGGTCTCAAACTCTCTTCGTATTACCATCAGGGCCCAGGAAGGGTCATCCTGCATCTAAAGCTACCATTTCTAGATGGATCAAGGAGACCATCAGACAGGCATACATGGCCAAAGGGAAGATTCCACCGGAGGGAGTTCGAGCTCATTCTACAAGAGCAATCGGAGCTTCCTGGGCTTGGCGTAATTCGGCCTCATTGGACCAGATTTGCAGGGCGGCTACCTGGTCCTCTGTACATACTTTTACAAAATTCTATAAAGTTGATATTTTTTCTTCAGCTGAAGCATCTTTTGGGCGCAAGGTGCTTCATTCTGTGCTGAAGTAATGGTTAGTTCGTTTTCCCGCCCTGCTGTTTTTGGGGGCTGCTTTGTTAAGTCCCCATCGTTCCTGTGTCCCCCTATGATGACAGAGAAAACAGGATTTTTTTATACTTACCGTTAAATCTGTTTCTCTGTGATCAATAGGGGGACACAGGGCGGCCCGCCCTAAAACTTTTGTTTATTGACCATTTGGTCATTTCAGGATAACTCCCTGATTTACCTTCTACGTGGGCTATTATTTTGATTATTATTATTTTTTTGATTATTACGTTATCTTGTTACAGCATCTTTTGTGACAAACTGATTGGATAAGCTGGAGTGTGGGGGTTAAGCCGGTTAGGCACGCCCACAAATTTATTAGTAAGTGTCCTGCCTCCTGGAGGGTGGAGCTTAACCCATCGTTCCTGTGTCCCCCTATTGATCACAGAGAAACAGATTTAACGGTAAGTATAAAAAATCCTGTTTTCCTTTTTCTCTCTAATAATAAAACAGTAGCTTGTACTTGATCCCAACTAAGATATAATTAATCCTTATTGGAAGCAAAAACAGCCTATTGGGTTAATTTAATATTTACATGATTTTCTAATAGACTTAAGGTATGAAGATCCAAATTACAGAAATACACATTATCCAGAAAACCCTAGGTCTGAGCACTCTGGATAACAGGTCCCATACCTGTGTTCTGATAAAGATTTCTTTGCATACATATTTGAAGTCATACAGTACTACTGTGTTTAGTAGATATTGTTTTGTCACTCATTTTCTAGTTTCCTGTGATAGAATGGTATCATTTGTTAATACATACCAAAGAAATGCTTTTGATAGGGTCACAAGAACCACAGCAATGATATTTTGTGTTAAAGGAACAGTAACATCAAAAAACTAAAGTGTATTAAAGTAATACAAATATAAAGCAGTGTTGCCCTGCACTGGTAAAACTACTGTGTTTGCTTCAGAAACACTACTATTGTTTATATAAATAAGCTGCTGTGTAGCAATGGGGGCAGCCATTCAAATGAGAAAAGGCTCAGGTTACACAGCAGATAAGCTCTGTAGAACATAATGGTGTTATCTGTTATCCACTATTTAACCTGTGCCATATAGACTTTTTTCAATTTCCGCCATTGCTACACAGCAGCTTGTTTATATGAACTATAGTAGTGTTTCTGAAGCAAACACATCAGTTTAACCAGTGCAGGGCAACAGTAAATGATATTTTCATTACTTTAACACCTTTAATTTTTTGCTGTTACTGTTCCTTTAACTGCGTTTAAAGGATAACTAAACCCACTTAGCCCCTGCACATGCCCCCTTTCCTGAAGCATCATCTGTGGTTAGCTTGGGCATAAAAAAATAAAGTGTAGCATCTCAAGCCTGGTTGTGATTATACAGGTATGGGACATGTTATCCAGAATGCTCGGGACCTGGGGCCTTCCGGAGAACGGATCTTTTCATAATTTGGATCTTCATACCTTAAGTCTACTAGAAAATCATGTAAACAATAAATAAACCCAATAGAATTGTTTTGCTTCCAATAAGGATTAATTATATTTTAGTTGGGATCAAGTACAAGCTACTGTTTTATTGTTACAGGGAAAAAGGAAATCATTCTTTAAAAATGATTTGGATAAAATGAAGTCTATGGTAGACGGCCTTTCCGTAGCTTTCTGGATAACAGGTTTACAGATAACGGATCCCATTCCTTGTATTGATTTTCATGCCAATTGATGATTTGTGTCATCTCACTTGATGGCAGAATCCATTTTGCCACTTGAATATTCTTTGAGCCGGTTGCTTTCTTGTAGGCTTGGCTTGATTCCCATCAGCGCAGCTTTGGACATTTTATTGATGGCAAGTGGTTAAAGCCTGACGGCCGAAAGACCTACACCACCAAGAACCCAGCTACAGGTAACTCTTCACTTACAGATTTATAGGAAAGAGCATGACAACTTCTTTCTTTGCTAAGGGTTTGGCAGAATTATTACTTTTGTTGGGAGATAAGGAATTCTTCTTTAGATAAAAGTGTTACAGATGAACCAAGAAGGGAAGTTTCCTTTTATATAAGGCTTATATACAGATATGGGACCCGTTATCCAGAATGGCTGGCACCTGGGGGTTTCCAGATAACGGATCTTTCCATAATTTGGATCTTTATGCCTTAAGTCTACTCAAACCACATAAACATTAAGGGGCATATTTATCAAGGGTCGAATTTGAAAAACTACCAAATTAAAAAAGACCAACTGAAATTAAGTCGAAGGTTTTTTTTGACCGAATAGGTCAGTTTTCGTTCTAATAGGTCCGTATTCGAATATAAGTAATCGCACATTCGATCGAATTCAAATCAAAGTTTTTCCCCCCAAAAAAGCTTAGATTTTTCAAAGTCCACCAATTGACTCCAAAAAGGTTCTAGGAGGTCCCCCATAGGTTAAAACAGCAATTTGCCAGGTTTTAGAAGTCGAATTTTTACAGAGACATATTCGAAGATATTTTAATTATCAAATTTTTTTCTAATCAAATTTGGACTATTCCCTAGTCAGAGTACACAAAAAATAGCTCAAAATGAAAATTATTGAATTCGAAAATTCACCTCGACCTTTGATAAACCTGCCCCTAAATAAACCCGATGGGATTGTTTGCTTCCAATAAGGATTAATTATAGTTTTGATCAAGTACAAGCTACTGTTTTTATTATTATTACAGAGAAAGGAAATCCTTTTTAAAAATGTGGATTATTTAATTATAATGGAGTCTATGGGAGACGGCCTTTCCGTAATTCGGAGCTTCCTGGATAATGGGTTTCCGGATAACGGATCCTATACCTGTAATAATATTTATATGGTGCTGTAAGGATCTGGGTATAGAAGATAGTAACGTGTCAGTGAGCGAGTACTCAGTATGGAGTGTGATGTGGGGAATTAGAGTTGACGGTTAAAACTTGAATAGAAATGATATTTCTCCATATTTCAGGAGAGGCTCTGGCCACCACAGTCCAAGGAGAGGAGGAGGATGTGGAGACTGCAGTTAAAGCTGCACGGAAAGCCTTCGAGTCCTGGAGCAAACTTCCTTGCCATGTCCGAGCCCGGTATCTGTACAGGTCAGACAAAGCTCCTTGTCTCTGCTCCAGCTCAGAAATAGAGGTCAATTATGTTAAAGGGCATGTAAATCCTATTTTACCAAAATGTTAGGCTCCCCAGTGAAGTAGATTGCTTCGTTTTTTTCCTCAGGCAGGTGCTCATGTTAGGATAGAGCTACACTGGCCAAAACACAAAACTTTCTGTGCCTGCATTTTATCTATGTCCCAGACATCCGTAGCCCAATTCCTGTTGGCCCATGTGCATTAAATCTGGCAAGTGTTACCCTACTGTGAATGTGCAGCTGCCAATTGGAGATGCCAGTGCAGTGCTTGGGTAGTTTTACCAGGGGCCAGTTATCTTTTAACAGGAGCATTGACCCAAGGGAAAAGTTAGCAATCTGTTTCACTTGGGGGGGGATCTTTGGGTGCCTTTACATGTCCTTTAATGTGGAGCCAGGACCGCCATCAGAAATTGCAGGGCCCCATACGACAAAATTTCCTGGGCCCCCTGGGCTGCACCCACTGCAAGCCCCACCTACAGGTCCGCCCCCCACCACACAGTAAAAAAGCAAAAAAAATATTGGTGGCTAGGGTTCCCACATGTTAATAAAAAATAAAAAGGTATCGGTGGTCAGGGCCCGCCATAAAAATAAATTGTGGCCAGGGCCCCCCATTGAAAAATATTGTTGACTAGGACCCCACATGAGAAAAAAAATTGGTGGCCAAAATTGGTAGCCAGGGCCCCACCCCACATTATAAGAAAAGTGGTGGCCAGGGCCCCTTAAACGTCCATGCCTTCCCAAAATCAGCAGCTCATGGGGGGCCAGATAATCAAGTAAGTGTGGCGTGGCCGGGCCCCCCTTACACTTGGGGCCCCCTACAACTCTTCCCCCCTGTCCCCCTCTGATGGCGGCCCTGTGTGGAGCTAGGCAGATCACATTGGCCAGTATGAGCACCCAAGCTAGCAAAATATCTTAGACAACTTTCTGAACAGAATCTCCTTGGAATTTAGCAGGTTCCAATGAAACATGCTGTTAAATCTTTAAGGTGATGCTCACATCAGTGGGTTTAAAGGAGATCTAAACCCTACAAATAAATAGGGTTAAAATGCCATATTTAATATAGTGAACTTATTGCACCAGCCTAAAGTTTCAGCTTTTCAATAGCAGCAATGATCCAGGACTTCAAACTTGTCACAGGGGGTCACCATCTTGGAAAGTGTCTGTGACACTCACATGCTCAGTGGGCTCTGAGCAGCTGTTGAGAAGCTAAGCTTAGGGGTCGTCACTAATTATCCAGCAGAAAATGAGGTTCCCCTGTAATATAAGCTGATGCTACAGGGCTGATTATTAAATTATGATTCTAATTGCACTGGTTTCTGTGCTGCCATGTAGTAATTATCTGTATTAATTACTAATCAGCCTTATATTGTGACATTTCTATTCTATGTGTACTGTATATTGTGAGTGGGTCCCTAAGCTCAGTAAGTGACAGCAGCACAGAGCATGTGCAGTGAATCAGCAGAAAAGAAGATGGGGAGCTACTGGGGCATCTTTGGAGACACAGATCTTTACTGCTAAAGGACTGTGGTTGGCTGTGGGTACAGAAGCACAGAACATCATGTACAACATTTCTAGCTACTTCTTTATATCTCCTTTAAGTCAATTACATCAGGGTGACCAGTCATTCAGGAAATGCTGTTAGACAATATCTGGGCTTTTACTAGTCAATTTAGCCCTCTGCTTGTGTTAACAGTGTTGCAGTTGGGCTGCTGAGTTGACTGTTAAATAGGGTATTCAGCCTTTGTTTTGTCTGTGGCCTATTAAAGCCAGTGGCCAATTCATTTAAAAAATAAAAAACACTGTTTATAACCACAGCTTGTGTTCTTTTTATAGTTTTTTAGCAAATGCCAGGAGATCCTTGAGCAAGTAAACTTTAGCCATTCTGTCCCATCATCTGGAGAAAACAGCAAGGGTACTTCTGTTACACAATGATATTTGCAGTGAAAAAACTGCTATTATCATGAAACCCTGAAAACCTAATTACCTTAAATTGCAAAAGTGCTCAGAAGAGCATTCTGCTATCCCTCAACCTAATATTTATTGACTACAACAAGCAAGTCAGTCATGCTATTGTGCAGCTGAATATTCCAAATAAATGACTGTTGAGGTGCACTATTAATTCTAATTTACATCTTGGGATGACTCATGAACATTTAGTTAAATGGCCAAGGATGAATTGATTTTGTCCACTAGAGAGCAGCATAAGGTAAGCAATGGCAGTTTATGGAAGCGACAGTTGGGAAAAAAAGATGCAGATATTAAAGGGTTGGTTCGCCTTTAAGATAACTTTCAGTATTTTATAGAATGGCTTATTCTAAGCAACTGACCCCATCTAAAAAACAACTGCTCTTTAAGGCTATAACTCTGTTCTTATTGATACTTTTCATTACTCATCTTCCTATTCAGGCCTTCTCCTGTTCATATTTCAGTCACTTATATCAGTCAGTGCATGGTTACTAGTGCTGTTTGGGCCCTAGCAACCAGCAATTGCAAACTGGAGAGCTAAAGAATAAAAAGCTAAATTATCTCAGAATATCACTCTCTATGTCATACTAAGGGGCAGATTTATTAAGGGTCGAAGTGAAAATTCTAATTCTAATTTTCAATTTCGTTTTTTTGGTCAAAACTCTCAAATTCGAATTGTGAACTATCCAAACTTGATTAGAGTTTTAATTCAAATTAGAATTTTGAGATATTTAAAACTCTGGCTCTTTAAGAACTCGAATTCGACTATTCGCCACCTAAAACCTGCCGAATTGCTGTATAAGTCAATGGGAGAGGTCCAGGGATCAATTTGGTGGTTTGTAGCCTTCCTGACATTTGAGGGTTTTTTTTATTAATTGATCCTGGGTTGGCGACTCTCCAAGTACGGGGCCCACGGGTACCACTCCAGCTCCCCCTCGTAGGTCCTATCCAGGAGTTTGTCTATAATGGATTCCATTGCTCTGATCCAATTCATCTCGGTCTCCAATGTTTGTCGACCTGGTATTTGTCGTTGTTTCCAGTTTGCTACAATAGTGATCTTGCTGCTGTTAGGATGTGTGTAGCTAATTTGTGAGATTATTTGGAGAAAATGACTCTGCTTTTCATACCTAGGAGGAATGTATGATTTGTCGCCTGGCGACTAATCTCCCCGAATCCTAAAGGTGAACAACCTCTTTAAAGGACAAGAAAAGTTAAACTAAAGAAGTAGCTAGAAATGTTGTACGTTATGTTTTGAGCTTCTGTACCAGCCTAAGGCAACCACAGCCCTTTAGCAGTAAAGATCTGTGTTTCCAAAGATGCCCCAGTAGCTCCCCATCGTCTTTGCTGCTGATTCACTGCACATGCTCCATGGTGCTGTCACTTACTGAGCTTAGGGACCCACTCACAATATACAGTACACATAGAATAGAAATGTCACAATATAAGGCTGATTAGTAATTAATACAGATAATTACTACATGGCAGCACAGAAATCAGTGCAGTTAGCATCAGAATTTAATAATCAGCCCTGTGGCATCAGCTTATATTACAGACCAACCTCATTTTCTGCTGGATAATTAGTGACGAGCCCTAAGCTTAGCTTCTCAACAGCTGCTCAGAGCCCACTGAGTATGTGAGTGTCACAGACACTTTCCAAGATGGTGACCCCCTGTGACAAGTTTGAAGTCCTGGATCATTGCTGCTATTGAGATGCTGAAACTTTAGGCTGGTGCAATAAGTGCAGTATATAATATATGGCATTTTTAGCCATATTTATTTTTAGGGTTTAGTTCTCCTTTAAGACGATGATGGGCTAGTCCAGTTGCTAATGAACCACCTGGGAATTTCTAAACAGACTTCACTAGTACGTGGAAAAGACTCCCCTAGATTTGAGTAGGAAGGCAGAGTTGATTTTCCACATGCATTGACAGTCTAGAGGTTTTGCAGTAATGATCCAGGCTTTCAGCAGCTCCCCATCTTGTGAGTTGTTACAGAATCCATTTAAATAATGTGTTGCATTTTAAGCCTAATTCATGTTTATTTCTCTGTTAACATTTAAGATCATCCCAAGGAACACAATGTTGGTTTCTATACTCTGCACTGGTGCTATATTGATCATAAATCTGTTTGGTTTCCTCCCTAGCATTGCCCGCACTGTACAGAAACATCAGCGATTACTAAGCGTGATTGAGAGCATGGACAATGGGAAGCCAATCCGTGAGTCACGGGACTGTGATGTTCCCCTGGTGGTTCGCCATTTCTATCATCATGCTGGCTGGGCACAACTCAGGGACACAGAAATGAATGGGTGGAAGCCACTTGGTAAGTGTAAATCAAAGGGTGATATCTTACCTGCTGCAGAGCAGACTTCAAGATCAATTCCTCTTAGGCTATGTTACTTTCTAGGGCATTTTCTTCAATCTGGGGGGGAAACAGCCAATTTGCTCTATTGTGCACCAAAGTCCACCCCATCTGTACATAGTAGGCAGATGCCATGCTTGTTGGGGTAGAAGGGTGTGGGATTCCTTTTTCTACCCTAGTGTAAATATGCTGATGCACGTTCCAAAAAATGAAGATTTCACACTTGAAAGAAGAATTCAATCTGTTTAATTCCATCAAAAAATTACAAAATCAAAACATTGGCCCTATGCGTAAAAAACATTGCTTTATTTTTGATATTTTGCCCCTGATGAAGACCTTAAAGGAGAATCCAACCCTAAACTTAAAAAAGCCCTACCCTGAGTGTTACCCCGGGCAAATGCCCGTAATGTTTTACTTACCCTTCGGTGCAGATTCCGGCATCGGAGTTCACAGGCTACATCTTCTTCCCTTCGGAAATCTTTAGAATGAGACCGGCATGTCGGCGCATGCGCAGTTGCAGCAATTTCCTGTTTAGCGACAACTGCGCATTCGTGGAAACTCAAGAAAATTGCCGAAACGCCGATCTCATTATGAAGACTACCGAAGCGGTTGAAGATGGCACCCGTGAACTCAGATATCTGCATCTGCACCGAGGGGTAAGTAAAATTGTCATTTGCCAGGGTTAACACTTAGGCTGGGGGGAGGAGGGAGGGGAGTCTATGTAGGGTAGGGGGGTCAGGTTTTTTAAGTTTTGGGTTGAATTCTCCTTTAAACGGTCGAAACTCGTGGGGGCCAATTTGTTAAATTTTGTAATTTTCTTGATGGAATAAAACAGATTGGATTCTTCTTTCGAGTGTGCAAGCTTCATTTTTTGGAACGTTCATTATGCTTTGGTGACTTTGTTGGGGAGTCCCGTTAGGATTACACCTCACATTTATTTTGTTGGGAGTGCGCCTTTTAACCCCCCTTTTTTCTAAATATGCTGGTGCGACTGGTGTGACATGGCCCTGATATGTCTAACAAACTATTCTTTGCTCTCATCTTTAGGTGTTATTGCTGCCATTGTTCCCTGGAACTTTCCTCTAATGTTACTCACCTGGAAGATCTGTCCTGCTCTAGCCATGGGTAAGTGCACTGTTTAATCTGTAAGCACACCTTGCCTTTCTTTGCAGTAACTTACTATCATAGGCTGCCTAAACAAGAAGTATGGCAACTACCGCTGAATGTGTACTGATTAATAATCCCCCTCCCCTCCACTCTGAGTGACCTTTACTCCATGGAACCATTTTAATTTGTACTGCAGGTAACACCGTAGTACTTAAACCCGCTACATACACACGGCTGACCGCACTGCTGCTAGCAGAGATCTGTGCTGAGGCAGGACTTCCACCAGGAGTTTTCAATGTGGTCACAGGCAACGGAGCCTTTGGTGGAAAACTGGCTGATCATCCAGATGTGGACAAAGTAGCATTTACTGGTTCTACTGAGGTAACATGAAGTAGGCCTACCATTCGTCCCATCCCACGGGGAGAGGTGTGGCACACTGTGTGCACCGCCACATTCTCCGCTGTCCCCGGATTTCTCTCTAAAAATCTGGTCAACCTAAAGGAGAATTCAACCATTAAAGGAAAACTATACCCCCAAAATGAATACTTAAGCAACAGATAGTTTACATCATATTAAGTGACATATTAAAGAGATTAAAGAGTCTTACCAAACAGGAATATATATTTAAGTAAATATTGTCCTTTTACATCTCTTGCCTTGAGCCACCATTTCGTGATGGTCTCTATGCTGTCTCAGAGATCACCTGACCAGAAATACTGCAGCTCTAACTGTAACAGGAAGAAGTGAGGAAGCAAAAGACAGAACTCTGTCTGTTAATTGGCTCATGTGATCTAACATGTATAGTTTGTTTGTATGTTTGTTTGCACGGTGAATCGTACGATCCCAGGGGGCAGCCCTTATTTTTCAAAATGGTAATTTTCTATTTATGATTACCCAATGCCACATACTACTAGAAAAGTATATTATTATGAAAATGGTTTATTTATATGAAGAAGGGTTTTACCTATGCGCTATTTCATGCAAAGTAATGTATTATATCTACCGCTCTCCCGCAATTTCTCCTTCACTGCAATGGTGGTGCTGGTCCTCTGTTGACCGGCATCAGAGTTCACGGCAGCCATCTTCCGGGTCTTCGGTATTCTGTGAATGGATGGAAATTGCCGAAGTGCCGGAAGAAGACACGAAGACCCGGAAGATGGCTGCTGTGAACTGCGATCCCTGAATCTGCCCTGAGGGGTAAATAAAAAGGTAGGCGCATTTCCCCCGGGGGGGGGAGCTAGGTTGAGGGGGAGGAGAGGGGGGGGGGTCTACGTAAGGTAGGGGTATTTTTAGTTAACGCTTGAATTCTCCTTTAACATAAAGTACCTATACTTTTAGGAAGTAGATATACTGATAAATACTTGACCATTTGCTTCTGTAGATGAATTTAAGCCGCATTTATTTATATCGCCCATGTCATTGCAGGTTGGAAGGACTCTGCGCAAAGCAACAGCTGGCACTGGGAAGAAATTATCTCTGGAGCTTGGTGGGAAGTCGCCATTCATTGTATTCGACACGTCTGATCTAGATAGTGCTGTAGAAGGGATTGTGGACGCCATCTGGTTCAATCAAGGCCAGGTTGGTAGGGCTATATATAAATAAATAGTATCTTAATTGTTAGCATTCTACTCTTGAAATTTGGGGTGTATGAGGTTTAACAGTTATTTTCATGTAGGCAAACACAATGAACATATTTGAATTGCTTTAGTGTTTGATGCTAAAGCCACTCCTTAATTAGGTGAACAAAGTCAAAAATCTAGCAATATGCATAGTAATAAGCTGTTTTGCTAAAGGTAAAATACTAAGTGGCAGGGAAAAACAAAGGTTATACCTGTATATATTTATATTACTTGGAGCTGAACACACACATTAAAGGGGCTTATTTATTAAAGGTCGAATTGTTTTTTACCCGAAAAAAAAGTTTTCGAGGGTATTTTTCAGTCAAAAATTTTCAGGTTAAAAAAAAACTCAGAAAAAAAAAAGAATTTTTGAGATTTATTATACCACAAAGCTGGAAATAGTTTGAATCCAAAAATACTCCAGCTAAAACCTGTCGCGGTCATGTAGACGTCAATGGCAGAGATCCCTTGAACCATTTGAAGAAGTTTGTAGCCTTCATGATTTGTGGGCTTTTTTTCAGTGGGTTTCACTCGAAACCTCGATGAATTTGAGCAATTCAAGTTTTTCATCCGCTGTAAATTCAATAAATTTGAGTATTTGCATTTTTAACCCCAATTTCACTGATTACAGTTTTTCCCTTGTTAGTTTTTTTATATATTAGAAAACATTCAAGTTGTGAGTTTATTTGATATATAAAAAACCTAACAAACGTCACAAACTCGACCTTTGATAAATAAGCATTTAGGACTCATTTATTAATACAGTGCGTTGTGCAAAGTGCAGCTTTCGGACACAAACATGCATGTTTTTTGTTTTTTTACCAACAATGCAGCATTTTTTCCCAGCATTCCAATGAAATTTCAGGTGCACGGCAAGTTTGGTAAATCACATACACAATTTGCAGGACACACTATTTCCCCTGCATTTGTGTTTGAATGGAGTTCGATTGTGATAATTAAAGCATTAGAGCCCGATTCAGTCATTGCCATGGAATTAGTGCCTTGTTCAGGTTGGTGGTGGTTCAAGGGCTCCTTTATTTAATAGCATACATTCTACACTTGAGCTTCGTAAATACGCCATATAAAGTTCAACCCTAATGATAATAGGTGTCAGCCCCTGGATTAAAATATTATCATGTATATACCAGTAACTTTGTATTTTCCAAATTTATTATCCAGCATCCATAATTGAAACTAAAGGTGTCAATTCCACGCCTATTCTGTAAGGGCAGGGACACGAAATCGCCGGCAGGATGGCACTCTGAGCGATTCGTTTTCCGAAGTCGCCCGAAGTTTCCTTGTGAGGCGACTTTGGAAAACAAAGTGCCATCCCGCAGTCGATTTCGATTTATTTTGTGGTCCCACTTATATATTATACATTTTCCTGATTTTACATTTTCCTGGATTTTACACCATTTTTTTTTCTGGTCCCCTGAAAAACATAAAATGGGGGTTCTACTGTATATAATACGATGGAGAAATCACTGACTGCTTTTCAATAGGTTTGCAGTGCTGGGTCCCGGCTGCTTATGCAAGAATCCATTTCTGAAGATTTAATTCGCAGACTTAAGCAGCGGATGTCACACTTGAGGCTGGGAGACAGCCTAGATAAAACCATAGATATGGGAGCCTTGGTGGATGAGACACAGAAAAAAACAATTGAGGAGTTTGTGGAAGAAGCCCGAGCAGAGGGAGCCGACGTAAGAGCAATTGAAATAACATACTTAAATGAATCCATTCAATCTTTCTAGTGCCAAGCTTAATTCAAAAATGTACATAAACACATCTGAATAAATGTCGTTTTTTTTACACACAGATAAATTAATCCACAAAAAGCCATGATAGTCTGACTCTACAGTATCTCTGTCTCTTAGGAATCATTTTCCAATCCCTTGTTCTGTGTTAAAGTGATGGATTTTGGGACTTGAAGTTCCTCTGCTTTCCATGGTGGGCAGCGCACAGATTCTTTAAAAAAGCAGAGGGGACTAGTCCATGAGAATTGTAATCACTCTATAAATTTGGATGCAAGGAAAAGGATTGTGCTCTGTAACCCAGTAAGCACTAATTGTGCCATTGAGACGTATAGAACAATAATGACATGTTATAAGGGAAATGGGTAAAATCACTGGTGGCGCCAATTATTAGGCACGCCTCAATGATTAACGTGTAGTAGTACAAGATTTTGTGTATATATTCCTGTGGTGCTCAATCTTGCTGCAAACCTCCGTTCCAGTGATCCATGCAATGTAGAAAATCAGATGGCACACACTCTGGATTTCGTGCTAAATATTTGAAATTTATTGAGATCTCCACACAAGGTTTCGGAGGTACAACCACCTTTCTCAAAAAAAAAAAAAAGGAGAGCACTTGAGAAAGGAAGTTGTACCGCCGAAAACGTTGTGGAGATCTCAATAAATTTCAAATATTTAGCACGAAATCCAGAGTGTGTGCCATCTGATTTTCTACTTGCATGGACGCCTCAATGATTCATGTAAAAGAGGATAATCGCTCAAACTCACCGGCGCTGGCTTATTACCGTCTGTTTTAGATAAATCTAGTGCCAGGTCTCGAATTCATTTGTGAACAAATTGTAAACATGTGAAAAAACTTTGGGTTTACATGGTTGTGGGTTAAATTCGAATAAAGTGTTACCTCCTTATAGTAGGACTATTATTTTAGTATTGTGGAATTTCTAATTTGAGGTATTTTAACCACAGAAAATGGTTACTTTTACTTTAATCCTTATAGAATAAAATGTTGTCCTAAGTGGTTATAGAGTCAGGGGAGTGTAACATTAGGAGAGTTGTAGAGGCCCAATTATCAAAGTCTGAAATTTTCTCAATATTTTCTGAAAACAACTCCAACCAAATCCGTATGGGTTTTTCCTCCTTTTGTATCAATACACGTTCCCAACAATTTTGTTTGCGGGGAAAAAATAGTGAAAAAAATTAATCGTATGAATTTTTTAGGCATGCACCGATTCCACTATTTTGGATTCAGCCGAACCCCCCGAATCCTTTGCAAAAGATTCAGCCGAATACCGATCCAAATCCTAATTTGAATATGCAAATTAGGGATGGGAAGGGGAAAACATTTTTTAATTCCTTGTTTTGTGACAAAAAATCATGCAATTTCCCTCCCTCTCCCTAATTTGCATATGCAAATTAGGATTCAGATATGATTCTAATCCTGCTAAAAAATGCTGAATCCTGGATTCGGTGCATCACTAGAATTTTTCAGATTTTCCACCCGAAACTGATTTTTTTCAGATTTTTGCCCAAAAACCACGAAATCTTTGAATTATTGCATGAAAACCCAGCACAGATCAAAATATCTTTAGGACTTTTCCCATTGACTTATATGCAATCTCTGCAGGTCTGAGATGCCGGATTTTTGGATTCAGACTTTTTCAATCCTCTGGGTGTAATAAATCCTGAAAAGTTTGTGGTTTTTTTTTTCCCACTAAAAATTCAGATTTTATATTAAAAAACACATTTTTCAGGTTTTTGCCATTTGGAGTTCAGTAAATAACCCCCGTAGTGTCCATTTCCCTTTTCCCAATTTCAGAAAAAATGTCATTGCAGTCACTCGCCCCTCTATTAACATTATAATTTTACACCCTATTATTTTCCTACAGGTTTTCCAATCACCCGGTCCCATTCCTAAGAAAGGATTGTTCTACCCTCCCACCTTAATCACTGGAGTGAACACCACATCCCGCTGTGTGAGAGAAGAGGTAACAGCCTTTCCCAGAATATTCATAACAGCCTGTCCTATTAGGGTTATCTCCTTCACGAATACAGGACAGATTACTGTTCTTATCACTGATGCTATAGAGTTCTACTGATAGAATCACACCAATTTACTGGGCATTACTAAGTTTTATAAGGGACGATAAACATGTGCAGAAAGGATATGTATGCCTTTAATAGTATGCAAGATGTTGGCGCAGGTTGTTTGGAGTTTATTGTTAATATAATTGTGAGCTTGTGGGATTTATAGACAAAACTGTCATTTTAATCTGCTTATTGAAAGCCCAGACTGCAGTGTAGATCAAACTAGTTGCAGGAAAAAATAAGCCGATGCCGGATTGGAGTCTGTCAGTGTAGATGCCTGTAATATTTAGAAAATCAGGCAGAGCGCTAAAATCCAAAGCAACAATGGTTTCTGTTTTGGGCATTTATCTACTCACTGCTTGTATAGGTTTTCTTGCACTCATCATACCCAGTAATATTTTATTTGGATAATTTGTAAATATAGTAGGTATGCACAGAATCCAGGATTTGGTTTGGGATTCGGCCTTTTTCAGCAGTATTCAGATTCGGCCGAATCCTTTTGTCCGGCCGAACCGAAACCTAATTCGGGTCGGAGAAGGAAATCGTGTGACTTTTTGTCACAAAAAAAGGAAGTAAAAAATGTTTTCCCCTGCCCACCTCTAATTTGCATATGCAAATTAGAATTTGGTTCGGTATTCGGCCGAATCCTTCGTGAAGGATTCGTGGGTTCAGCCGAATCCAAAATAGTGGATTCGGTGCATCCCTAGAATATAGATGGCAAAGGGAATATTTACAGATATTGCCTAGAGGTGCCATGTGCTGCTGTGATGAGCTTTGTGGCATGACACTGATGTTTCACTGTGATCAAGGTGTGAGTTTTAGACCGGTACTGCAGCAAGTACAATGTTACATAGATTTAAAGGAGAACTAAACCATAACAATGAATAGGGATAAAAATGCCATATTTTATATACTGCACCAGCCTAAAATTTCAGCTTGTTAATAGCAGAAATGACCCAGGACTTCAAATTTGTCACACATATCCTTTTAATATATAACATGCCTTATGGAACAGTAGTATTTTAGTAGTGACATAACGTTTATTGGATTAACAGAAAATATGCAATATGCATCATACTAAATTAGACAGGTGCATACATTTGGGCACCCCAATAGAGATAGTACACCAATACTTATTTGAGCTCCTTTTGCAAATGTAATAGCCTCTAGACGCCTCCTATAGCCTTTGATGAGATTCTGGATGGCTGTTTTTTTTTTTTGACCATCCATATAAAATCTCTCCAGTTCGGTTAATTTTGCCGAGCATGGGCATCCTGCTTCAAATTATCCCATAGATTTTCGATGATATTCAAGTCGGGAGACTGTGACGGCCATTCCAGAATATTGTACTTATCCCTCTGCATAAATGTCTTTGTAGATTTCCAAGTGTGTTTAGGGTCATTGTCTTGTTGGAATATCCAACCCCTGCGTAACTTCTGATGCTTGAACATTATCCTGAAGAATTTGTTGATATTGGGTTGAATTCATCCGACCCTCGACTTTAACAAGGGCCCCAGTCCCTGAACTAGCCACACAGCCCCACAGCATGATGGAACCTCCACCACATTTAACAGCAGGTAGCGGGTGTTTGTGGCGTGAATGCAGAAAGGGCTTCTTTCTCATCACCCTGCCATACAGATGTTCTTTGGGCAAATTGCGCTGAATTGTAGAACGATATACAGATACACCATCTGCAGCAAGATGTTCTTGCAGGTCTTTGGAGGTGATCTTTGAGTTGTCTGTAACCAGTCTCACAATCCTCTGCATATGCCGCTCCTGAATTTTTCTTGGCCTGCCAGACCTGGTTTTACAGCAGCTGTGCCTGTGGCCTTCCATTCCCTGATTACATTTCTTACAGTTTAAACCCCTGAGATAGCTTTTTGTACCCTTCCCCTAATCCATGACACTGAACAATCGTTGTTTTCAGATCTTTTGAGAGTTTGAGGATCCCATGCTGTCACTCTTCAGAGAAGAGTCAAACAGAAGCACAACTTGCAATTGGCCACCTTAAATACCTTTTCTCATGATTTGAAACACCTGCCTATGACAATCAAGGTTTAACGAGCTAATCCAACCAATTTGGTGTTGCCAGTAATCAGTATTGAGCAGTTACATGCATTCAAATTAGCAAAATTACAAGGGTGCCGAAATTTTTGCAGAGCTAGTTTTTCACATTTGATTTGATTTATGCAACTGAATACTGCTTCACTAAAAATCTTTGTTCATAAAACACTCCAGTACTCCGATGTTTCTGTGAAATGAAAGACATACCACTGTTATCCTTTTTTGTTGAAAGTGGGGTAAATTATTATGCAGACTGAGAGCTCTCCTCTCTTATGTAGTAAGGTTAGAGGGAGGTCTTCTGGCACTTGACAAGGAAGCTGACACTTTAAGCTGGAGTTCTTCCGCTTCTTCCTTTTTTATGTGTTTATTATTGATTGCAGATTCACTGTACATGTTTAGAAACGTTTATATCTACATATATTTTTCCCCCTTTTCCAGATTTTTGGACCAGTTTTGGTTGCAATGACATTTCGCACAGCGAAAGAAGCAATCGCCCTGGGGAACAGTACTCCATACGGATTGGCTGCAAGTGTCTGGACAGAAAACCTTCCCTTAGCACTGGAGGTTGCCCTTAGGTAATAAATCAAAGTGTAAAAAGTGTTCAGTAAGTTGGTTTCATTGAGAAAAAAAACATCATTTAAATAAGTCAAGACCAACTTGCTTACACATATACGTTAACATAAATATAGAATATAGATTTGGCTGGCACTAACATGTAGGTATGTTTTTTTCCAAAGTGCAGTCCAAATTCCCACCAATGTCTTCAGCCAATGCCAAAAATGTTGGTTTAGCTAAATGCAATCTTTGTTATATATCTGATGACATTTGTGCATATGCATTGCTTGTGATCTGCAGCTCTTGTGTTTTCTTGGTCAGTATTAAAGCAGGCACAGTGTGGGTGAATGGGCACAACATGTTTGACGCAGCTGCTGGCTTCGGTGGTTATAAAGAAAGTGGATTTGGCCGTGATGGGGGTAAGGAGGTAAGAGATTCTTTCAAAAAATGAATCCATATTTAAATCATTAATACAGCAATCAGGTCCCCAGGAGAGATGATGTCAGTGGAGTAAGGACAAACTAACTCATGTTTAATACATTTCACAATTATTCTTTCTGTTGTTACAGATTTTGACATATTTAAAGGGGAACGCCTCAAAAACATAACTTGAGCTTTTTGAAAAGTAAATACAATATCAAGCAACTTTTCAATATACATGAATTAAAAATATAAAGACTTTTTATGATTTGGAATGGTTTGGAACAGTTTCCCTAAGCCTAGCCCCCTGCTCTCCTTCTGATCTGTCTGACTACTTTGCTGAGCTGGCTGACTACCGTTACTCTGTATCAGCAGCCATCTGTCCTTAGCCTGCATCCCCACAATTCCCTGCACACATGATTTCAATAAGCAAAGGAATACGGAAGCATTTTAGGGCATGATCAGGAGAACACACGCTCCTGCATGCGCTCTGGTAAAGAAGAAGTATGCAGACTCACTTATCTGAAGAAACTGCAGTCACACCTCCTGGCTGCCCACATTTGCTGTTGCAATCTCCTCCCTCGTGGCTCATTCCTCAGCCCTCCCTCCTCAGTGTTGAAGCAAAAGACAGAATTCTGTCTGTTAATTGGCTCATGTGACCTAAGAAGTATAGTTTGTTTGGTAGGTTTGTGTGCACAGTTAATCGTAGTATCCCACGGCCCTTATTTTTTAAAATAGCAGTTTTCTATTTATGATTACCCAATGGCACATAATACTTAAAAAGTATATTATTATGAAAATGGTTTATTTACATGAAGCAGGATTTTACATATGAGCTGTTTTATGCAATATCTTTTTATAGAGACCTACATTGTTTGGGGGGTATAGTTTTCCTTTAAGTTAACAACTAGCAGGGAATCCCAGTAAAGGTGGCCACAAATTGGCTAATGAAAGCTGCTAAGTGGGCCTCTCCATACCAAGTTAGCAGCTTATTGGCTCGTGTATGGAGCTTTTCCAACAGCCGCCTACCCTAACTATATCTGGCTGACAATCAGCTTTGACACCATTTCCCTGGTGTAATAACAAACAAATCCCAACATGCATCCTAGATTCCAGCATCAAAATGATGAAAAAAATAAAGCAGTAAAACGGCAAAATAGATCTATTATGCTTCAGTACAGTTTAGGTACATTTTTGTATAGATACAGTTCTGTATAATTGTTTTATATAAGAAGACATGACCAAGTGGACAGATCTGGGCATATCTGCTGCACACACATATTTATTCCAGCAGAGGGAGAAGTCACTCCACAGCAGAGCAAGCAGGGACAGTCTTACAGACGTGGTGCAAGAAAAAAGCATCTTGCATGTTTTTTTAGGAAAATGCAGCTGCTGACAACCAATATACATTTATCAGCTCATGTGTGGTCATTATTTGATATAGTCTAAGGGGGTTAGTTATCAAGGGTTGAGGTTTAGAGGTTTGTGAGGGTTTTTATACCTCAAATAAACTCCCAACTCGAATGGGAAAAACTCGAATCAGTGAATTCAGGGTGAAAAACTCGAATACTTGAATTGATCAAGTTTTCGGTAAAAAAAACTCGAATCAGTTGATTTTTCGAGAGAAACCCACAGAAAAAAACAAACATCACAAAGGCTACAAACATTTTCAAACGGTTGAAGGGATCTCTCTGCCATTGACTCGACCGGTTTAAGCTGGAGTATGTTCGGATTTGAGCTATTTCCAGCTTCGGGGTATAATAAATCTAGAAAAGTTTTTTTTTTTTTTTTTTTCGGTTAAATAACCCCCTGTATCTAGAAAAGGACTGAACATGTTTGTGGGAAAGAGTTCCATATTACAAAGTTAAATCATTTTTCTTCCGTTAAATTTGATTAAAAGGGGCATATAGGGTAGTGAGCAGTTAATATTAGGCAACTCGTTATTCTGCCTGTAACTGAAAATGTTATATGTTTGATAGGGTCTCTGAATTCTAAAGGTTTAGTCCTAAATGGTATCTCAAATTGCACAGCTGATCAGGAGTGAATACCATACCTCCCAATATTTTGGAAGTAAAAAGAGGGCTATAATTTTTTTTTCCGCACGTAGCGCAGCAAATTTTTTGGCCACTCCCCTTTCTGTGGCCACACCCCCTAATTACCATGTTTGTTTTACAAAATTTGGCAGGTTATAAAAGTTTGAAAATATTTCTCCTTATCTAAACTGTGTTTTTGTGTCTCAAAATTGTTACAAAGTATCTTATTTGCACCTGTTAGCTGTTCTGGGCTCTCTGCTAAAAGCCAATTAAGTGAGAAACTTTGTTTCTTTTTCTGGCTGTTCAGTGCAGAGAAAAGAGGAACTTTCCAGTACAAATGAGGGACTGCGGGTTGAGCTGTCAAAAGAGGGACTGTCCCTCCGAAAAAGGGACAGTTGAGAGGTATGGAATACTGCTTCGTGTACCAGTTATGATACAAATATTTTTCCCCTGTGCTTTATCCAGGGACTTTATGAATATGTAAGACCATCTTGGGAGAGCAGGCCCCAGCCTAACCCAGGTGAAGTGAACTACAAAACGTTTGCTGCCTCGTATGGGACTGACTTACTTCCTATTCCAGGGCAGAAGGATATTCAGCCATCTCTTATCCGACTCCAGGACAGCCAGATCCCCAGGTACATATTTATATTATTTATATCTTATGTAGCGTTTCTATTTATATACCAAAGTGATTTCCCAGCAAGGGGCATTCCAACTTTCAATGAACTACAATATCTAATCAAAGATAAAAGTGTAGTCCCTGCCTGGTGATCAGGAAGGTTCCAAAAGTCTCAACATAAACATTTTCTCTGTTGGGGAAACGCAGCTGTAAAGGAAGGATATGAAAACCCATTCCCAGGTTTTCTGCAGTGGATATGCCCTCTTACAATGTTTTATTTGGCAAGCAGGATACCTGTAAATATCAGCAGTCCTGCCTCTTGAATCTTCACATTGTTCCTGTGTTGTTGGTTACAAGAGGAACAATCAGCAACTAATGGACCAGTACCCTGGAGGTTGGGTGTTAAATCTCAAATTCTATGCTACAGTAAAGTAATATTATTTGTACTTTAAATGCTTAAGAGGCACAGCACTGACATGGCTCATTTATGTCTGCAAGCACAGTGAACAACTTGCGAGTTGCAAGTAAAAACCACTTTCATTAATGGAGAACGAAAGCCTAACTAAAGAAGTAGCTAGAAATGTTGTACATTATGTTTTATGCTTCTGAACCAGCCCAAGGCAACCACAGCCCTTTAGCAGTAAAGATCTGTGTCTCCAAAGATGCCCCAGTAGCTCCCCATCTTCTTTTCTGCTGATTCACTGCACATGCTCTGTGCTGCTGTCACTTACTGAGCTTAGGGACCCACTCACAATATACAGTACACATAGAATAGAAATGTCACAATATAAGGCTGAATAGTAAATAATACACATAATTACTACATGGCAGCACAGAAACCAGTGCAATTAGCATCAGAATTTAATAATTAGCCCTGTAGCATCAGCTTATATTACAGACCAACCTCATTTTCTGCTGGATAATTAGTGACGAGCCCTAAGCTTAGCTTCTCAACAGCTGCTCAGAGCCCACTGAGCATGTGAGTGTCACAGACACTTTCCAAGATGGTGACCCCCTGTGACAAGTTTGAAGTCCTGGATCATTGCTGCTATTGACAAGCTGAAACTTTAGGCTGGTGCAACAAGTTCAGTATATAAAATATGGAATTTTTAGGGTTTTGTTTAAAGGAACTTGTATCAAAATGCACTCTTCACTCCTCCCTGCATTCCTTCCTATTCAAGGGGAGTTCTGAGAAGAAAGTTCAGTATCAATCTTAACATTTCCATGTTAATAAAATAGAGCTCACATATCTACCTTCAAATATTTGCTTCTTAAATATATATTGCCCACGGTTGGTCAGCCCATGGTTGTCTTTCTGTCTGGCACTAGATTTCTGACTGCCTGCTCTCCCTTTAGCAATCAGCACATGCACAGTACAGTTTGCTTTAGTGATGGTTGGTCAGTGATTTATTTTCTGCTTTCCCTTTCAGTGTGGACAGGACCTACAAGCTTTATTATGCAGGAGCCCAGAAGCGCCCAGATGGAATGTACTCTCGCCCAGTCTTTGGACCTGATGGGACAGTAGTAGCTTATGTCTCTGATAGCAACAGAAAAGATGTCCGCAACGCAGTGGAAGCTGCACACAAAGCTGCTCCAGGGTAATGATGGGGGTACTGGGCTACATCCGGGGCACTAGGGAGCCTAGGGATTTTCTTTCGAGTAACTACTTTTGATTCAATAACAGTAGATTAAAGGGGGAGAATAAACAAATATGTTTTCTTAAAATACTCTGATATCAAACCTGCACTACATTTATCAAGAGCCACAATGTGTTATTTGATGCAATACTTTGGTTCTGCTTTCTGGAATTAGTAACAGGGCTCAGGCAAAGTAAACATTGAAAGTGCATGGGGTAGCACTGTAAAACAACAGTTTTGTACATTAAGAAATAAATCCAACTGTGTGTGTCATTGTCTGTAGAGAACAGGATTAAAGAAACAGCAACACCAAAATATTAGTCTTTTAAAGTAATGACAATATAATGTACTGTCGTGCTACACTGGTAAATGTGGTGTGTTTGCTTCAGAAAAACGACTATAGTTTAGATAAACAAGCTGCTGTGTAGCCATGGGGGCAGCCATTCAAAACTGAAAAATGATAAAAGGCACATGATACACTGCAGATAACAGATAAGCTCTGTAGTATACAATGGGATTTTTCAGAACTTATCTGTTATCTACTGAGTATCCTGTGCTTGAATGGCTGCCCCATGCCTACACAGCAGCTTATTTATATAAACTATAGTAGTACTTATCTGTTATCTACTGTGTATCCTGTGCTTTAATGGCTGCCCCATGGCTACACAGCAGCTTGTTTATATAAACTATAGTAGTACTTATCTGTTATTTACTGTGTATCCTGTGCTTGAATGGCTGCCCCCATTGCTACACAGCAGCTTGTTTATATAAACTATAGTAGTACTTATCTGTTATCTATTGTGTATCCTGTGCATGAATGGCTGCCTCCATGGCTACACACAGCTTGTTTATATAAACTATAGTAGTCTTTTTGAAGCAAACACATCTGTTTTACCATTGCAGGGCAACAGTGCCTTATATTGTCATTCCTTTATAATACTTTCATTTTTTGGTGTTACTTTTCTTTAAATACTTATAATACCTTGATGTTGGGACTTATGTTAACAAGCAGATTGTAAAGTCCCATGTAACTGTTTATTGATGACCAACTTGTCATATTGCTGTGTGGAGTTGTATGCCAGATTTCTAATGACCCTCTTACATATGCTGACTGGTTTCATCTATCAAATTGGTCAATTGATGAGAATGAGAAAATGAGTTGAGACTGAAGCTCTCATTCTCTTTACTAGGTGGGGGAAAAGGGCAGCACACAACAGAGCGCAGATTGTGTACTACATGGCTGAAAACCTTGAGCTGCGACGGGACGAGGTGGCACAGAGACTGAGCACCCTGACCGGGCAATCCAAGGAGAAGGCTTTGCAAGAAGTAGATCTGAGCGTCCAAAGGTTGTTCTACTGGGGAGCATATTGTGACAAATATGGAGGCACTGTACAGGTAAGAGCTAGTATCAGACAAGAATACCTTCAAATAGAAGGGTTGTCATCAGTATCAAAAACCTAAATAAACCTAGATCAAAGAGAGTTTTGCTTAAAGGGGAAGGAAACCTAGTCGGCGCAAACCCCCCACCCCCCCTCCCGTTTGTTGCTCTATTTAATCATGCTTAATTGTATCTCTTCACAGGAAACCTTGCTGTATGGGGCAACTGTTATGATTCGGGAACCTGTTGGTGTGGTGGGCATTGCTTGTCCCGATGAATATCCTCTCCTGAGTTTTGTTAGCCTCTTTGCTCCAGCTATTGTGCGTGGAAATGCCGTGATTATGATACCAAGTGAGAAATTCCCTCTGCCAGCCTTGGATTTCTACCAGGTAATTGTTTCCAATGGTCAGAGTTTATGGGGAGTGTTACTGTTCCTAGGTGTGACAAATGTAACACTAAGGGTCAGGGCACACAGGTAGATTCAGCGGGATTAGTCGTCCGGCGACAAATCTCCTCTTCTTCAGGGCGACTAATCTCCCAGAACTACCTCCCCTGCCTCCCCGCTGGCTAAAATACAAATCGATGGCAGAATCGCACTCAACGTAATTCGTTTTCCGAAGTTGCCTCACAAGAAAACTTTGGGCGACTTCGGAAACCGAATCTCGCCGAGTGCCATCCCACCAGCGATTTACATTTTAGCCGGAGGGGAGGCAGTTTGGGGAGATTAGTCGCCCCAAAGAAGAGGAGATTTGACGCCGGGCTACTAATCTCCCTGAATCTACCTGTGTGCCCTGACCCTAAGGGGTAATGTACTAACAAGGGCAAATATTGCTTTAATGGTGCCACCCTTGTGAAACAACCAGCAGTTAGCATTTACAGATGTAGTGCTGGAGTAGAATAATGATTTTTTTATTTATTTATGTTCTTGTTGTTCATATGTTATAGGTGTTCGATACTTCAGACCTTCCTGGAGGAGTCGTGAACCTTCTTACAGGAGGACGTGATCACTTAGCCAAGTACTTAGTGGAGCATCAAGATGTCCAGGCCATGTGGTATTTTGGCTCTGAGCAGGTATGGACGATAGACTATGTAGAAAAATGGCAAGCCAGTTGCAGGCAATCTGAACATTTCAATGTATAGAATTGTGTATAGTGAATAGCACAATATACGAGTATAAAGATAATGGGGCTCGTGCATAACTACCATACATGTAAGTACATGTATTTTCGATCGGATAAACAGTAGTGTGGCAAAGGCGAAGCTCACCCAACAACGCGTCTCCTCCCGATCGATGCACTCGCTAGAACCCGACTACTTTCGATATACACCATACCTGCGCAGAGTCTTACAACCAATTGTAGATGGTAATGCCAGGTGTCCCTGAGCTGAAGGATGAGAGAAATGTCCTGTTACTGTCCTGCAGCCTGGCGACCCATAATACATTTCTGAACCTTTGGCTGTGTGTATGCAATTTTGCCATTATAGAAAGGCATGTGCCATTCATTTACAGAACAATTAAGAATTCTTAAATCCAGAATAATGCATGCTTTCTATCTGTGAACTTGAGCTTTCATCGGATTCCTTTGGGTGTGGCTATGAAAATCTAAAATGATCAGATATAAATATTTCAACTGTACCGTTTCTGATTGGATCCACCCTGTGATTTCCAATTGAAAAGGGAATATTATTTATATGGGTCAAGGGTCATAGTAGTGAAAGGTAAATAAAGGATTACATATGTTAATGCTTTTAGGATATTATTGCATACTGTTATGTTTTTTAATTTTTAAAATGTATTTCTGACTTATATTTTAATGCTATGGTACCTGAAATGTTGCACTGCTGATTTAATGGGATTTTATTTAAAGGGGAACTATCCCTCTCATGGCACCTGTTTCTCTTCATTCTGTCTTTGTTCAGGAGTTGGGTGTCAGATATTCATTGACAGTTAGATGCAATATATCTTATAGGGGGCTCCTTTTGCCTAGAAGATGTATTAGAGCTTGCTCTATTAAAATCACCTGACATTATGGGGTATATTTACAAAATAACTGCCTTTTGCGCAAATCCTGCATGTAGAGAGACATAGGGGTATATTTATCAAAGAGCGAAGTTAGAGATTGCCACAGTCCGCTAAAGTGAAATTACGCCACACTCCATTAATTTCTATGGGAATTTAAATTTTTAGCAATGAGTTAACGTAAAAGTTCACTCTTTGATAAATATGCCTTTCAAAATCCCATAGAAATGAATGGAGAATGGCGGAATTTCACTCTAGAGGACTGTAGCAATCTCTAACTTCACTCTTTGATAAATATACCCATGTCTCTCTACATGCAGGATTTGTGCAAAAGGCAGTTATTTTGCTAGATTTTGTATGTACTGGAATCAGTTATTTGAGTGAGCTCTAATACATCTGCTAGGAAAGGAAGCCCCCCTATAAGATATATTTGATATAACTGTCATTGAATATCTGACATCCAACTGCTGCATGAAGACAGAATGAAGAGAAAAAGATGCAGAGAGGGATAGTGAACATAAACGTGATTATTTTAGAAATGGTGCACAATATTCAGTTGATTGTATTTACAATGTTTCCTTTTTCAGTATGAGGAAGCTTATTTTAAATTTGAATTTTTGCGATAGTTCCCCTTTAAAGAAAAGGAATCCGTTCCATGTCCATGGTCAATAATCCGGTATCAAGTAGTTATTATAATCACTGTCTAATCACTACCCCTTTAACCAGGGGGCATGTGCTATTCTATGTTTAGGAACAAAAAAAATGCCATTATTTTTTTTTTCTCATCCTAACAGGGTTCTAAGTTTGTTGAATGGTCTTCAGCCGAAAACTGTAAGCGAACCTGGGTGAACTATGGACATGTAAGAGATTGGGAAGACGCGCAGCAGGGATCAGGTGAAGAGTTCCTGTACCAAGCTACTCAGTGTAAAAATATCTGGATACCCATGGGGGAGATCTTTGCCAACTAAAGCTGATGAAAGCCTCATCAAAGGGATAGATGTTGTCACTTAGTTGATAATTACAAGGGATCAACGTAGGATAGGGCTCATTGACAAATTCAGGTGCAAAGCTGTGCGGAATTAAACATAAAGGTGCTCAAAACTGTACATGCTCTTTGCAGCTTGCATCAATATAACGGTTCAGATTGCTGGACTCAAGGAATCCTTTGCAATAAAGGGGTGGTTCACCTTCAAGTTAACTTTTAGTATGCTATAGAATGGCCCATTCTAATCAACTTCTTAATTGATCTTCATTATTTATTTTTTATAACTTTTGAATTATTTGCCTTCTTCTTTCGACTCTTTCCGGCCTTAAAATGGGGGCATCTGACCCCATCTAAAAAACAAATGCTCTATAAGGCTAAACATTTATTGTCATTGCTGCTTTTTATTACTCCTCTTTCTATTCGGGCCTCTCTTATTCATATTCCAGTCTCTTATTCAAAGTAATTTGGATCCGAGCAACCAGAGTGCCTTAACTGCAAACTGGAGAGCTGCTCAATAAAAAAAGCTAAATAACTGAAAAAAAAGAAATAAAAAATGAAAACCAATTGCAAATTTTCTCACTCTTTACATTATACTAAAAGTTAACTCAAAGGTGAACAATTTCTTTAACACAAGTTTAAAAAGGTGTTACTTCTAGGAGTCCATTTGTGTGTTGCTTATTCACATGCAACTGACTTACACTATTTCTGGATGCAAATACAGGGCTTTGATTGTTGGGGGGGGGTACAGAATGTAGTTTAGTCAGGGGTCTTGTAGCAGAGGGAGTCCCAAGAGACATAAATTGGGCTACAACTGTGTCTCAGTCTTCTCCATTGACTGCAATTCCAGTACCTCTAGTATTGTTTGATTGGCATCGTTTTATGAGAAAATGCCTCCCCAGAGCAAGCAATATGGCAGCTGCCATTCATTCATTATATAGTATTTACAGCTCTACGTTTTGCTCGCATACTTTTCAGGGAAAATCTATGAACTGTTATGGACAGGGTGCATTTGCCCTTTAACTGCCAAATATGTTACTTAAGTAATTACAGTGCCTTTAATTGCCAGAATAATAATAATAGACTGTACACCAACAGTGAATAGCAACACCTCTCATCATTAAAGGGGATATAAAGTCAAAAAATTAAGCCCCTTTTTCCCTGATCCTTACATATAAAGAAACCTCTCTCTTAAAGGAATTGTCCAGTATAAAAACTGGGTAAATAAATAGGGTGTGCAAAATAAAAATGTATCTAATATAGTTAAGTAGCCAAAAATGTAATGTATAAAGGCTGGAGTGACTGGATGTCATAATATAATAGCCAGAACACTACTTCCTGCTTTTCAGCTCTCTTGGTTTCCACTGATTGGTTACCAGGTAGTAACCAATCAGTGACTTGAGGTGGGTTCACATGAGTCATATCTGTTGCTTTTGAATTTGAGCTGAATGCTGAGGATTAATTGCAAACTCACTGAACAGTTATGTCCCATGTGGCCTCCCTTCAAGTCACTGACTTTTTTTAGAGAGCTGAAAAGCAGGAAGTAATGTTCTGGCTATTAAGTTACACATCCAGTCACTCCAGTCTTTATACATTACAGTTATAACTAATTATATTAGAAACATTTTTTATTTTGCACAGTGTATCTATTTACCTAGTTTTTATCTTTACACTGAACTGTTCCTTTAATACACTTTCATTAAAAATTCTGTACTGTTTTGATAAAAAACCTGATTGTTTGCTGCTCAGATTTCCCCTTGGCTTTACTCGATCAGACTGCTTCTGAAACAATTCTTTAGACGGTCAGTCGCCGGCTGCTTTGCAGAGAAACCAACAGTGCTGCTAGAGTTTTGCACCTCTGGGAAGGACAAATAAAACATGAAATAACCCTGAACACTGCAGGCAGAGCAGACGGTGGCCGTCTAGAGTATTGTGTCTGCAGCCGTCAAAGCGAGTAAAGCCATGAGGAAATCCAAACAGCAAGCAATCAGGTTTTTTATTAAAACTGTACAACATTTTTAATCAAAGCATATTGGAGAAAGGTTTCTTTATATGTAGGGAACAGAAAAATCTTTTTTTTTCTTTACATCCCCTTTAAACATGTGTTGCTGTGCTGCTCTATATCAAATGTAACAAATGGGAACACACACATTTCAATAAATTCATTGATTGTCATGGTATTGTTGTTATGTTTTTATATTGAGTCGTTCAGTTAATCCCGGCCTGTCACAGAGCCTGATGGAACACTGATGTGTTCATTGTTTAGATGTAGAAGTCGAAATTCCCCTGAGGGGATTAGCACACTCTGTGAGAGTACTGGCAAAAAAAATTATATTTCACAACTGCTTCTGCTTCATTACAGTACAGTAGAAGGAACCAAGAAAGTGATGTTACAAAAAAGGATCGGGCATCCATAGTCTGGGTACAGCTTTCATTGTGTTGCATATTTGATTGGCCAATGACTTTGCATGTTGTGTGCTTAATGTTTACATACATATTGCCATAATTATTTTCCATACAGTTAGACATTTCAGACATTTACACTAGTCATAGCACAAAGGTTATGAGGCAAATGCTTACGTTTATTTAAAACCGGAATTTCCAGCTATACTTTTTAACAATTCATGTGGACAGAATTTATCTCAGGGGATCTAAAATAAAAAAAAACTTGCGTTGATGCAATCTGTATCCACACCCCCTTGGGGCCCGAAGGAGCCACGGAAAAGGTAATTTGGGAGGGGGGTGCCTGGTTCTCTGAGCACTTTAGCAATTTACATTCATTTTCCAGAAGAAGGAAGAGGATCTCTCTGTGGTGCTCGCTGGAAGAATCCCAGGCCAGTGCAGTTTTCTGCTGATAGAAGCACCGGCCCAGGGTGTTAGGTAAGTAAAATAGTCACTTGGGGGTGGCTAACGTTTGGCACCCCCAAGTAGAAAATGGTATTTCTTCTCCTTTAAGTGGTTTCTGAGATATTAGCCGTTTTTGACAGTTTTATACAGGTGGACAGACCCAGAGGGGCAAATTCACTAACCACCGAAAATTCCCCAGCTATGGCTTCGCTCACATCACAACACTTCGAAAGGCGTAGATTCACCAGGACAACGCTAATTCACTAAAATCTGAAGTTGTGTCCAGGCCGCCGAACACTAGCAAAGTTGCGCTAGCGTTACTGTGGCAAGCGAAGCGAAGTTGTGCTAGCGTTGCCTAATTTGCATACGGCGGGAAGTTAAAGTTGAATGGACGTATATGTTGCAGCAAATACACTACATTACACAAGTCCAGGGAACCTTAATAGAATAAAATAGAGGTGTTATATTGCCCTACACATGAGCCCACTGTATAGTTTATGTGCCATATGTTAGGAAATGTAGGGGAGAAGCCGGGTATCCCAGAAAAAATTTACGATCTTTTGCAGCCTATCACCCTGAAAAATGAAAAGCCAGCGTTTTTGGGGACTTAGAAAAATTTTCAACTATTTTTTGAGGAAGTCCTATCTACTCTATTGCACTTCACCTGGTCTGAGGTGGCGAAGGCAAGTCTGGTGCAAGAGGTAATGTTCAGTAAAATCCACATCTTAGTGAATTTGCGAAGTAACGCTCTTTCGCCAGAGCGAAACTTCGCCTGACGTAAGAGTGCAAAGTAGCGCTAGAGTCTTTCTCCTTCGCTAGCTAAGTTACACTATCGACCGTTAGTAAATCGGCAAAGTAACGAAATTACATTACGCTGGCGAATTTTCGCTAACGTTAGTCACTACGCCCTTAAGTAAATCTGCCCCAGAGTGTCAGCAACCATAATTGTCTAGGCACTTATGGATTCAAGTAACCCTAGGATTGCTGATTGCCATTTGAGCCAAAATCCAGTTTTAGCATTCTAAAGTGCAAATATCTGAGTCTGCTATAAACAGAGAATTTATGTAAATTGCAAAAGTGTTTAGAGGACCCGCCTGAAAAAGTTTATGCCAATTCATGTTTATGGGCTTAAATACTCTTTAATAGGTTCAGTCCATATGGATTGGTAAAACGTATAACTAGGGTTTCCATTTTTAAAGGAATATAAGCAATTGCTGCTTAACCTTTTGTGCTGTGACTAATCCCATCAATTAAAGTGGACCTGTCCCCCAGACACACAAATCTGTACAATAAAAGTCCTTTTCAAATTGAACATGAAATCCAATTTCGATTTTTTATTAAAGCATTCATAGCTGTTGTAAGCTCATTTAAACATCTCAGCTGTCAATCAAATATTGTCTGCCTCTCCTCTATGCCATGGGCAAAGAGGCGGGGCAGACAATTACTTTCACTTTCCATTCAGCACTTCTTAGATGTCACTGCTCTCCCCACATTCCCCCCAGTTCTCTTCAATGTTTAATTGTGTAGCCAGGGCATGGGGATGGACATCAGGTCCCCCATTCTGGTGCACAAACAAGATTCTGAGATGATGCAAGGCTTGTCTTAATAACAGTGTCCACAAAATGGCTCCTGCCTGCTTGTTATAATTATGAATTCCCAGAGTGAAGGAAACAAGATTCAAATAATTAATATTGTGTCATTAAAGTTTATTTTGCTTGACTAATGTGATAAAATAGGATTTTGAATTATTTTTTTGGTGATGGGTCCCCTTTAAGTTCTTGGGTTTACATGGCCTTTAAGGAACAGTAAAAATGAACACGTACTATGTACGTTTACAACAAAGGCATAGGGCTGACTTACTGTTGCATAACTTTAGAGGGGGCAGACAGGGGTACTGGGGACCCACCAGGAGGGTCGTGGATGAGCCACAACACATGCAGGGAGGCTAGGCCCCTTGAATTTACTCCCATAGGTTCAGCTCTTTTATATATAAAAAAAACAGTACTTATTCAAAAATAATTTTCTTCAATATGAATGATTAGAAGTCACAGTGGTGTAGCGGTTCTGCATTGCTGTTATACTGAACTGGGGTTCTAGGTTTGATTCCAGCCAGGACTTTGTAAGTTCTCCCACACTTGTGTATTTACTACTCACCATATATACGAAACCAAAAAAAGGAGTATGACAACAGGAGAAGAGCTCAGGTGAAACAATGTATTCTTATCTATGACTTATCTAGTAAATATATCTAGTAACATATCTAGTATATTTGCAATACTCTGGAGTACTCATCTATGTAGGTTGCAAGCAACAATGGAGGACTTCATACACTATTAGTGATGAGCAATATTTTTTCGCCAGCCAAGGATTTGTGGCGAATTTCCTCATCTCGCCATCTGCGAAACTGCAGCAAAAAATTTGCTGCAACAAAATTTGAAGATTTTTTTGCCGAGACAAAAAAAGTCACCAGAAAAAAAAAAATCACCCATTGGGGTATATTTATCAAAGAGTGAAGTAAATAGTGAAGTTCCGCCACTAGAGTGAAATTCCATCACTCTCCATTCATTTCTATGGGATTTTTATAGGCGTATTTATCAAAGGGTGAACTTTCACTTTCACCCATTGATAAATACGCCTTTCAAAATCCCATAGAAATGAATTGAGAGCTACGGAATTTCACTCTAGTGGTGGAACTTCACTCTTTGATAAATTTACCCCATTGACTTTAATCCATTTAGAGCAAGAAAAATTGTCGAAAATTTGGACGTCGCTTTGACTTCAATGTGTTTTGCGTATCGAAGCGGAACAGATTCGCTCATCACTATACAACACCCAGAGCTCACAAAAGTTTTCCCTTGTTGCATGTTTTAAAACCAATACATATTAAAAATGGCCAAATCTAAAAAATATCTGGTACAATAAAAAAAACTTTCATTTGGTGGAGCTATGAAAATATTTATGTATACCGTTATGGAATCCACTATCCGGAAACCCGTTATGCAGAAATCGATCGAATTATAGGATGCCCTTAATTTTTTAATATGATTTCGGTTTTCGCTGTCATAGTAAAACTGTAACTTGTACTTTATCCAAACTAAGATATAAGTAATTCTTATTGGAAGCAAACCAAGCCTATTGAGTTAATTTAATATATAAATGATTTTCTAGTAGACTTAAGGTATGATCTAAATTACGGAAAGAAGACTCCTTATCCAGAAAACCCCAGGTCTTGAGCATTCTGGATAACAGGTCCCATTAAGAACAATCACCTGACTGGGTAAGGAAAAGAACTCTGCTCACCAGACTGTAAAGCAAACATCCACTTTCCCTTTGATGTGACCTCGGCTCAGATAATGGGAGAATAAGGAGGAATTCTAGTAAAGAGACAGATTGTAAGTTGTTCCTTATTCCAAATTTGCCTAGTGTTAGTTAATAAGCCCCACTGGACCCTAGGGGGACAGGACAGACTTTATATATTGACACAATTCACAATTGTACTAGTAGTAAATTATAAACAGGCAATTTCAGTTGGTCTTCATTTTTTTTGCTTGAAGGTCAAATTATTAGCTTTCTGGTTCCAGCATTCCCTTATTTATCCCTCTGAGTATTACTTCACTTACTGTCTGACTTACTGCGGCACCCCTCATTCACCCCCTGAGTATTACTTCACTTACTGTCTGACTTACTGCGGCACCCCTCATTCACCCCCTGAGTATTACTTCACTTACTGTCTGACTGACTTACTGCGGCACCCCTCGTTCACCCCCTGAGTATTACTTCACTTACTGTCTGACTTACTGCGACACCCCTAGTTCACCCCCTGAGTTTTACTTCACTTACTGTCTGACTTACTGCGGCACCCCTCATTCACCCCCTGAGTATTACTACACTTACTGTCTGACTTACTGCGGCACCCCTCATTCACCCCCTGAGTATTACTTCACTTACTGTCTGACTTACTGCGGCACCCCTCGTTCACCCCCTGAGTATTACTTCACTTACTGTCTGACTTACTGCGGCACCCCTCGTTCACCCCCTGAGTTTTACTTCACTTACTGTCTGACTTACTGCGGCACCCCTCATTCACCCCCTGAGTATTACTACACTTACTGTCTGACTTACTGCGGCACCCCTCATTCACCCCCTGAGTATTACTTCACTTACTGTCTGACTTACTGCGGCACCCCTCATTCATCCCCTGAGTATTACTTCACTTACTGTCTGACTTACTGCGGCACCCCTCATTCATCCCCTGAGTATTACTTCACTTACTGTCTGACTTACTGCGGCACCCCTCATTCATCCCCTGAGTATTACTTCACTTACTGTCTGACTTACTGCGGCACCCCTCATTCACCCCCTGAGTATTACTTCACTTACTGTCTGACTTACTGCGGCACCCCTCATTCACCCCCTGTGTATTACTTCACTTACTGCAGCACTTTCTCATTCAACCCCAAAGCATTGCTTCACTCATTGCCTGATTCAGTGCAGCACCCCTCCTTCACCCCACCCATGTATTGCTTCACTCTCGGTCTACTCCCGCACCCCCTCATTCATCCCCTCAGTGAATACATGTTGTTTAGGAAACCCATCCATTGAATAAACTATGCGATGAGTGAGGTCTGTCACTGGGATACACTTTGCTGAGCTGCAGGGGGCACTTGTTTCTCTTTACCATGAAGTAGAGAGGCTTTGTAAGAGATGTGACCGCTCACATACACCAAATTTAAACTTTCAGAATGTTTTACTTGAAACTCCCACCCCCCTTTGAGGTCCAACATCTGGTCAGCCCCTCCTAAAAAAGCATAAAAAAGTATAGATAGATTTAAGAAAATATGCTTGGAGTAGTCACCCTTGAGTTGTAAGACAGCAAAAAGACTTTTGCCCCCAAAATCCATTCTAAATAACATTTAAGCCGCCCCCTCCCCCCCCCCACAGCTCTGTATTTGGAGAACCTCTGCTCTACATTATCAGCAATGCTTTTGAATCAATACTAATAACCACTTCTGTCTGACCTTCCCCATAACAAATACAGAGCTGAATTTATGACTCCTCTTTCCAGACAGAACCCGCGCCTGTAATTCTTCCCTTCTCTGTTTCATGTCTCTGTATAGACTGTCTGCCAACTCAGCTTCCCACCATATCCAATTGAATTCCACATCTGCTACTTTCCCTGTGATAATAAAATGCACTTTTTAAGCTGGCCATAGACGCAAAGACCCGATCGTACGAATCGTGGATTCGTACGATTTTCGGACCATGTGTGGAGAGTTCCGACATTTTTTCGTCTACAAGGATGAATTATATCTTAGTTGGGATCAAGTACAAGCTACTGTTTTATTATTACAGAGAAAAAGGAAATCTTTTTTATACATTTGAATTCTTTGATTATAATGGTGTCTATGGGAGATGACCTTCCCCTAATTTGGAGCTTTGTGGATAACTGTTTTTTGGATAACGGATCTCATACATGTAGAAGATATCAGGCTCTATTATGGCCTTGAAGTACCGAAACCTATGGCAGTGCAGAAGGGAAAAGCAATGGTACCACAGTCTACTAAAGCTGGCCATAGACGCAAAGATCCGATCGTACGAATCAACGTACGATCGGACTTTCCCATCTCCCTACCCTCCACTAACTATTCAGATCAAAGTCTTTACCATTCCGATCAAATAAGAACAGATCACCCAATGTTCTGCCCCTGACAGCAATCAGCAGTACGATACTTATGTCTGACAACACTAGTGACAGTCTCCCACTGAAAATCGTACGATCGGCAATACACGCAGAGATATTACCCGCAGCCGACAGAAATTTTCTAACCTGTCCGATAGACCAAACGACCGATCTCCGCGGGACAAAAATGTCGAGACTCTCCACACATGGTCTGAAAATCGTACGAATCCTCGATTCGTACGATCAGATCTTTGTGTCTATGGTCAGCTTTAGAGGCTACACTGTTTGTTTTAGTCTGCGCTGCCTCAGTAAAATGCTCAGTAAGCAATGAATGACAGTATTGCAACACAAATCCTGTCCTAACCCTCGCCTGTATTACAGACAATCTCATTTTGCTGAAAAATTACCATATTCAGCATGTCTGCTGACTCCTGGCAGTTGCCTAGAGATCTTTCATCCCACATGTCAGTGCAAATAGTCTGCGCGGTGATTCAGTTATAAGGAGGGTGGTCATACTGCCGTTTAAAGTCCTGCTGCAATTGTAGGGACAAAGTGCAAGGAGGCTGACGTACACAGATAAGTCAGGCTTCTGGAAGGATGCGCCCTGGAACAACTGCTATATAGCTCTCAGCATGCTTTAACCCTTGATAAAGGGTATTAATGTTAGGATTGCAAGACAGCAGCGTTTGGGCAAAGTATTGTTGCGCATCGCTTTTACAGAGGTTCTGCATCAGGGGTGCCCAAAAGGTAGATCGGGATCGGGATCTACCAGTAGACCTTTAGCTGGTGATCAGTAGATCTCAAGACACTGTAAACAAGCAACCCTCCTGTTTCATGCTTTTCATTCAGATATTTATTACATTAAGATTACATAATAAATAGTTGTTTGTTAAATATAGCAATGTATATTTTCCCAAAAATCTGTATTTAAGTAATATTTTCCATGGAACAGAATGCTAACAATACTTTTATGGATCTAGATCATATTGGGATCAAAAAAGTAGACCTTTCATTAGTAAAGTATGGGCACTCCTGTTCTACATCATTCCCATCAGTCCCTGTTGCAGTGGAGCTTACAATCTAAGGTCCCTATCACCAGGGCCGGATTTCTGCTCGGCGTCCTCCGTCGCCCCCTCCCCTCGGATAAAACGCATGCACAACCTTTTTATCTACAGTGGAGCATGGGGACAGAGTTCATAGTGCATAGTGCTTCGGATAAGCGCAGATTGAAGTGTGGCTTTGGTCTTACCATAAATCTGGGCCTGCCCATCACACCGACATACACGCTACGGCCACTTTCATGAGGAGCCCATGAACCCGTCCTTTCCTTTTTTTTTTTTTTTATTAGAATTTTAAACACCAACTATATGCAATCTGAATGTCTAATACAGGTTCAGATTGAAATATTATATGGTATTATAATAAAATGGATAATAATATAATAATGTACTGACAAATTTGGCAGGCCTTCATAGATAGATAGACAGACAGATATATATACAGGTATGAGACCTGTTATCCTGAATGTTTGGGTAATTTGTATCTCTATTCCTTATGCCTACTAAAAACTAAATCAAACATTAATTAAACCCAAAAGAAGATTCATTCGATCTTAGTTGGGATCAAGTACAAGATACTGTTTTATTATTACAGAGAAAAAGGAAATCATTTTTAAAAATTTGGATTATTTGATTAAAATGGAGTCTATGGGAGTCGACCTTTCTGTAATTCGGAGCTTTCTGCATAGTGAGTTTCCAATAACAGCCCATATTACCTATATATATAACTTGACTGCCCCATTTTTCTTACTGGGCTCTGTGATTACAGACAGCTGGTTGGAGTTCCTTGTGTAGCAGCTAAAGGTGTAAAAATAACACCTTGTTTTTGCATCATTGCTCAAGAACTGGATTCCCATGCGTGCAGGCTGCTATATCTTATAAATAATAGTACAACATTCTTTGCTCTAAGCCATCACAATGTGACAGACTGTACTTGCACAAGCCTTTTATTAATGAATGAATCTGCCTAATCTAGCCAAATAATCAAAATATTTATTTTACTAAACATTTACATTTTTCAGTTACTTTAGAGACTTTAACTAGTTACTGAGCCCTACAACTTTCTTTATAAACATATGTAGGGAGGCTGGGGATACTTGTCCCAGATTCTCTGTTTATTTCTAAATATTGAGGGCAAGGTTGCCAGGTCTAATTTTCAAAACCAGCCAACGTCAGCTACAAAACCAGCCAAAAACTAGCCAAGAGGCAGTTGAAAAGTAGCCCAAAAACAGCACAAAATGTGCAGTGAAAAAAAAAGTCAAAAAAATAAATGAATACATCTGAAAATAAGCTTTTTTCAAATTTTCACTGTTTTGCATATTTTTCCATGAAGCAAAATGGGACAGATTCACCTGTCACCAAGGGCATAACTACAGAGGGGGGCCCAGGAGGTAATATAAGGCCCTAATTCGTACACAATTTCAATAAATGTTGGTAAAACAGTTCAACCTCTAGACATTTTGGTGACCAGCTGTTTTTTGCCCCAAAATTGTCTGAAATTGAGGAAAGTCACTGGAAAATGCGAGAATGCTTACGAGGGATGGGAGATTGGGGTACAGAGCCCAAAATCTGGTAACTCCCGACTTCACAAGTCAGTCCCATTGCATGCTGGGTATTGTAGTCTTACATTAAACTTGGCAGTTTTTGTTAAACAAAAACGACATTACCCAACATGCATTGGCTTGGCACATTAGGGCAAGAAAAAACTTTAGCTGGTTTCCAAAGTACAAACCAGTCAAAGGCCCAAAAAGTAGCCCAAATCCGTACCTTGGCCAGTTTGTACTTTCAAAACCTGCCTGAGCTTTAAATTAGTAGCCTAATGTGGCTTGAAAACCACCAACTTGGCAAGGATTCCACTATTCCTCTTCAGGCCTTCCTTCCTGTTAGTTCACAGGGGGGCTGCCAGGAAGGAAGACCTGCAGAGGAAGTGCTGAAGAGAAGCAGAGAGAGAGAGAGAGGAGGAGCTGCAGTAAGATGGCAGACATTGAGTGTGAATAATCAGTAGGGAACCCCGTGGCAGAGAAGGGTGCTGTGTTTAGGGTGCAGAAGGAAAGTGGGTCCTTGTCAGGGCTCTGAAAAACAAAGCAAGCTCTTTTCAGGGCATGGAAAGCAAAAGGAAGTCCTTCTCAGGGCTCTGAAGAAACTGCCACAGACGAGTGTATCCCCCAGCAACTAAACTAAACTAAACAATCTGCATTATTATGTGAACTTGCTCCTGTATGTATGCAGTTTATCAACCTTTATTCCATTAATAATAGAGGAGTTCCCAGAGCAACCCAGTCTGTCCTGACCCTGAGTGGAGGAATGTCAGTATCTTCTCTCTCCTGTAGCGGAAACACAGGACTACAGTAGCACCAAAAGTGGAAATCTGTGCAGGATTTCCTTCAGTAGCAGGAAAGGGATACACATGCAGCGAAAGTGCTTACGCTGAAAGTGTAGTATTGTCCCTGATTAGAACTCAATTGCAGTGCTCTAACCCCCCCCCCTCCAAATCCTTAAGCCTAATTGCAATTGTGGGTTTAGGACATGGGCAAATCTCTATTCCAGCATCGGTAAATGGGGACCAGTGATAAATCTACCTCTTACCACCTCAATCTTTCACTGTGACATTGGGGGGAAGATGTTGAGTGGGAAATAACATTTTCAGACTTGGCTATAAGCACATTTTTAATGCGATTTTCCTATGGTTATGCTGGTGCCATTTTACTTTTTGGACCTTTCAGACATGTAAAATATGTCAACACCACCTGCAAAATGACAAGACAGACACAGCATTGGCACAAGGGTTTCCTGACACAAGCAATAAAAAAGTGAATGTTTTTTAGTTAAAATAAATGGTGATTTAATTAGAGTGACAAGTTATACTATGGGAAAAACCTGTCAGTGTCCACACTGTGATTTTGGAGGAGAAACGCTCATGGGGCTGTTCAGCACACTACTGAAGTTTTTCTGCTGATGATTAACATAGAGTGCCAAAGGCAGGCGGTAAGTAAAGAGCACACAAACGATGAAGAACACGGTGGATTGTGTCTTGCACATAGTATTTGACAACTATTTACTACACCTCGAATTTATCTGGTCAGGCTTTTTGGGGCAAAAACTCTAATTTTTCGTGGAAAAATAAAACTTAAATTTTTCGAGATTTATTATACCCCGGTGATGCAAATAGCCATAATCTGAAAATCCTCCAACTCAGACCTGTCAATGTCCTGTATAAATCAATAGGAGAGACACCTATCTCAATTTGAAGTTTTTGTGGTCTGCTCTGAGTTTAGACCAAAAATCAGATTTTATCGGGGTGTTTTTGGAAAAACATGAAAAAATCGAGCGATATGGGGGAAAAAAACAAAAATCTGACGAATTCGGGTTTCCCCTTGATTTTATCAAGTTCTTCCACGATCCGATTAATCTGGGAGTTTGGTTGTGTTTTTTTTTTAATAAAATATGATATAAATTAGCATTTTAATAAATAACCCCCCTAAAGTCTAAAGAGTTTCTTCTCAAGCCTTTCACATTTGATATAAATTTTCTAAGAGCCTTTCACATATTTTGGATGTTAACTCCTACTGTTGTGGTCATCCACATTTCAGATCATGAACAGTTGTTACCAGTATGAGAAAACAAACTTAGGGCTCTTACGCACTGGCGTTCTGACCTGCGCTCCCCTGCGTTCCGTTTTTTGGCGTTCAGCCGCAGGGGAGCGCAGGAATAGACGCATGTCATTATTTCAAATGGGGCTGTACTCACTCAGGCGCGTGTAGGCTCCGAACGCAGGTTGAGATGCAACATGCTGCATTTTTCCTGCGTTCGGCGCCTACAAGCGCCTGAGTGAGAACAGCCCCATTTGAAATAATGACATGCGTCTATTCCTGCGCTCCCCTGCGGCTGAACGCCAAAAAACGGAACGCAGGGGAGCGCAGGTCAGAACGCCAGTGAGTAAGAGCCCTTACAATGGTTGTATAACTCTTCAGGATCCCCTAAAGGGCACATCCCCAATTTGGAAACACCTTTTTTAATATTTACTTAACCTTTACTATGTCACATAGAATCAGACTTGCCTTCGCCACCTCAGACCAGGCGAAGTGCAATAAAGTAGAGAGGACTTACTTGAAATTTTGTTGAAAATTAGAAGTAACGGTCATATATATCAAAAACGTAGTGAATTTGCATAGTAACTAGGGATGGGCGAATTTTACCCGTTTCGCTTCGCCAAAAATTCGCCACCGGCGTCAAAAAAATGTTGTCGCGCAGAGAAATTGTTTTGACGCGCGTCTTTTTATTTTGACGCACAAAGCCATACAAGTCTATGGGCGTAATTTTTTCGGCGAAACAAGGTGAAAAAATTCGCCCATCCCTAATAGTAACGCTCTTTCGCCAGAGTGAAAGTTCACCTGGCGTTCGAGTGCGAAGTTGCGCCAGAATCTATCTCCTTCGCAGGTAAAATTACGCCAGCAACTGTTAGTAAATCGGCAAAGTGCCGAAATGACGTCACGCTGGAGAATTTTCACCAGCGTTAGCCACTTCGCCGTTAAGTAAATTTCCCCCTTAGCGTTGCCACCTTTTGCAGGGTGATGCGGCGGGGACAGGACAGTGACGGGGTGGGGCTAAGAGGCGCCAGTTGGCCCGGTATAGGTAATCCTGCCAGGTTTTCCAAATTGGCAGGCAGTTTTGACCTAGGCAGCCCTTCAAAAAACTGGGCTGTCTGGGTCAAAACCGGGTAGGTGGCAACCCTACTCCGACTACCTTGCTGAGCTGGCTGTCTACAGTTTCAGCAGCCATCTGTCCTTAGTCTGCATCCTCCAAACTCCACAATTCCCTGCACATGTGATTTCAATAAGGAACAGAACATCAGAGTGCAATGCATTGTGGGTTATGTAGTTCCTGCATGCTGTCTGTAAACTGTGGAGAAGTTGTTACAATTTGTAACATCAGTGTTTAGTCCCTCCTTACCTGCCAGGATTTCAAATGATGCAGAAAGAGAAGAACTGGATTTCAGCATAGAAAATGGCATTTATTCATACTTTTTGAAGAAACCGGTAACTGTGATGGGTATATTAGGGGTTTCTGTGTTATGTGGGCCTCTTAATCAAATTACGATTTGGAGTGAGTAAGAGCCAATGCTGCTTTGCTTTGGAACTCTTTAGTGCCCTCCTGGTGTGTATTACACTCACTTTTGATTCTATTCACTTAAAGGTGATGGAAAGTCCTATTTACTTGGGGATGCCAAATGTTAGGCACCCCCAAGTGATTGTATATAGTTACCTGAAACCCCAGGCCGGTGCTCCTATCAGCAGAAAACTGCACCAGTCCAGGGGTTCTTCCAGCGAGCACCACCGAGCGATCAGCTTTGCAAAGAAGCAGGAAGCCAGAAGATGATTGCTCCGCGGTGCTCGCTGGAACCCCCGGACCGGTGTAGTTTTCTACTGATAGGAGAACCGGCCCGGGTTTCAGGTAAGTATGTACAATCACTTGAGGGTGCCTAACTTTTGGCACCCCCAAGTAAATACAGCCTTTCATTCTCCTTTAAAATGCAAAATGAATTCATGTAAATAAAACATTTTTCAGATAGGGGTGCAACTCAAAGCCCCAGGCCTGGTCTTGCATTCCTCTTGTGACCGCTTGCAGTATGGGCACCCACTCAAACAAGGAACTCCTGATATTATTCATCTTATTTATTTATTTGTATAGAATATAGTTCTGATACATTCTGCATTAGTCATCGGGATCAGCCCCCTTTATTGTTTAGTATTTAGTCTTTAGTATTATGACCACTTCTCCTTAGAGCTAAACGTGCTTTCAGAAATGTGAGGGGCAAATACAAAAAGTCAGGGGTATAGCTGGATAGATGTAGTATAAGGCAATGAAATTCTGTTTGTGGGATTGTGGTATAGACAATCAATGTACATTTTTTACAGCATATCCTGTAATTGTTTCTACCACGATCCAGTGGAAACAGTCGTACCCAATATTCTGCACCATACAAGGGAACTGGTGCTCCTGCTTGGATGCTGTTCAGTACCACCCCCCTCCCAAAACTAATGCAATTTCTGCCCTACCCTAAAAACCAGTTACGCGTTCATATGCCTACACGGTTTTGTAGAGAAAATATCAACTTTAAAAATATATAAAAGAAAATTACATTTTGTGCTGTGGCTTCTGAAATCAACTTCCTGTGTGGGACATTTTACTAAGAATTAACTTGAATATAGTCAGACATGCTGTTTTTCAAGGAAAATGTATAATTTTACAGTCTTGTGCGGGTTGAGGTTTGAGTTAAGGGCACGGAACCTGAAGTGCAGAAGCAGAGGTGTGTGTTATATTTAGTAGTGGGAACAAAAGTCTAATATTGGCCTCCAAGCCAGCAGGTATAGAGGTGGAAACCAGTAGATCAATGTCTTCCTGTTCATGCATGGAAAGTACTGGTTAGGTTTAAAGAATGGTCCCCAAATAATCATTAAAGGGTTGGAGGATGAATTTATCATACTCCCACTGTTGATAAGTTGAGTCATCACTGATGCAGTTCTTTGGTCACTCTTGTTTGATGTTTGTTTGGGGCCTTAAAGTGTAGAAAGTGAAGCAGCCAGTGCTCGTACATATGAAAATGATTGTGGTCTCGGGTGCTTTTCAAGGAAAATGTCAGTTTACAATTATGAATCATAAGTCATTTGCACACAAAAGCATAATTTTTTTTGCAAAGTCTGTTATAGAAATATAGTACACTCAATTACTGTTAGTCTTTCAACATCTGACATATTCAGTGTATATATAGTAGTACATAAAATAGGCTAATAATAATTTATAAGTAACAATAATCCATGGCACATCAATGTAGACTTAGCTAGAAATAGGTTAAATTGTTTTAGTGATGGACTGGGGTGCTGGGTCACCTATGTGCAGCTGGCACGATAATTTACCATCAGAACAAATATTTTGTGGCACGAAAAGCTTGGCGCTGGCTTCCAATAATACACCAAAGTCAGAAAATATATGTCCGTGCAACAGGATTGGCGATGCCTTCCGACTGGATTTTTTAACCTGCCTGATCGAGATCTGGCCAAATTTTGGCCAGATATGGGAATAATCCATGGGTGATCCTTTGGTATTGTGGCATCCTGGTGCAACCCAGGTGTTTTATAATGTGATGTGATAGGGAATCTCCAAATTAGTTTGTTGCCTACGTATGCAAATTAGGGGACAGAAGGGTTTTTTTGTGCCCCTTAAAGGGAATGTTTCATTTTTATGGTGTAGTTTTTATTTCTAAATTACACTGTTTATACTTCAAATAATTCACTCTAACATGTAAAATTTTATTCCTGAACCAACAAGTGTATTTTTTTTAGTTGTAATATTGGTGTGTAGGCTCCATCTCAGGTCATTTTGCCTGGTCATGTGCTTTCAGACACAGCCAGTGCTGCACTATGGAACTGCTTTCTGGCAGGCTGTTGTTTCTCCTACTCAATTTAACTGAAGGAGTCACAGTGGGACATGGATTTGTACTATTGATTGTTGTTCTTAGATCTACCAGCCAGCTGTTCTCTTTTGTCAGGGAGCTGCTATCTGGTTACCTTCCCATTGTCTGTTGTTAGGCTGCTGGGGAGGGGGTGATATCACTCCCACTTGCAGTACAGCAGTAAAGAGTGACTGAAGTTTATCAGCGTATAAATCACATGACTGACTGACAATATGTCTAGCCCCATGTCAAATTTCAAAATTAAATATTAAAAAATCTGTTTGCTCTTTTGAAAAACGGATTTCACTTCAGAAGTCTGTTGGAGCAGCACTATTAACTGATGAGTTTTGGGAAAAAAAACATGTTTTCCCATGACAGTATCCCTTTAAATACATGACCTTAAGTCACATAGTTTGGATTTAGTTCAGCCAGGCTCTTGGATTCAGCCGAACTGTGCTGAAAAAGGCTGAATCCCAAACTGAATCCAGTAAATATTCAGTGCATCCCTAGCCTCAAGTGCAATAGTTTGGGAGCCAGTTGTTTGTGCAACTTGGATGCCAATACTATTTGGCCCAGTTCTACTTTACACCTGTCACATTTAAACGCCCATTGCCTAAAAAGGTACAATAATGATTTGCTGGTTATGTGTAGGAGACAAGAGGAGGGATTGCCTACATGCCTCCCCTTGCCTGCCCTTCATGAATACAGCACTGCAAAATGCAGGTAGCACAGTATTCACAGGGAAAATTCAGGTCTCTATGCTCTGTTATGGAGATCTGTGATAATTCTCCTACTTGCATAGATGGCAGCTTGTACCCATTTTGTACACTTTCACCCTGCTCTGTGCTCATTCATTGATTCTATGAACATTGTAAACAAGTCAAATGTAACATGTGTGTCTGTAACATTTATAATAGTTTCCTCAGAGATCTTGTACCCAAGGTAAATATTGGGACTTCTTCAAAACCTAGGGCAAGACCATGCTTATAGGGCAGTAGATACTGTATCACATTAAAGGGCTTTGCTTATATATATATATATATATATATATATATATATATATATATATATATATATATATATATATATATATATATATATATATATATATATATCCTTTTATATAACTCGCGGTCAGTGTCGGACTGGGACACCAGGGGCCCACCAACAAACCTTAGACCAGGGGCCCACTCTCAAAACTATTACTCTTTTCTCTCCAAACTCAACCTCTATTCTCATAGTCTCTTTTCTTTACATACTGTAATCTATTGTTCCATCTATTTAGCCTCTTTGTTCTCATAGAATTAGGGAAAAGCCATAAAATAGACTGACACTTGGGCCCTCTGGGAGTTTTCCTGGTATCCCGGTGGGCCAGTCAGACACTGCTCACTTTTATCTAGAACAAGGAAAAAATATATGTACTGGTTACTGCATTGGGGCCTAGTTAGTAAATCAGCCCCATAATGCATTAATGTAAGTAAAAAATGTGTACTTTGGTGGTGTTACCTGCTTTTTGAATCACTACAATAGCGTCATGTCTGTATTCATATGGACATGTCTATATTCATACTGATCATGTCTGATCAGTATGGATTGCATGGATAATGGAAACGATTGTCACAATCTTTTCATGTGGCCAAGAATAAATAAAAAAATATGAATATTGAACAGAAGACTTCATTGTGCAGGTATGAGATCCATTATCCGGAAACCCGTTATCCAGAAAGCTCCGAATTATGGAAAGGCCATCTCCCATAGACATTTTAATCAAATACTTAAAATTTTTGTCTGTAATAATAAAACAGTAATCCAAACAAAGATTATGTATAATTATTTGTTATTGGAAGCAACACCTGCCTATTGGATTTATTTAATGTTTAATTTTTTTTAAGTAGACTTAGGGGCACATTTACTAAGCTCGAGTGAAGGATTCGAAGTAAAAAAACTTTGAATTTTTGGGGTACTTTGACCATCGAATAGGCTACTTCGACCTTCGACTACGACTTTGAATCGAATTCGAACTAAAAATCGTTTGACTATTCGACCATTCGATATTCGAAGTACTGTGTCTTTAAAAAAAAACTTAGACTACCTACTTTGGTACTTTAAACCTACCAAGCTACAATGTTAGCCTATGGGGACCTTCCATATAAGCTTTTTTTGATCAAAGGAAAATCCCTCAATATTCGACCCTTAGTACATGTGCCCCTTAAGGTATGGAAATCCAAATTACGGAAAGGTCCCTTATCCAGAATGCCCCAGGTCCCGGCCATTCTGGATAACAGGTCCCATAACTGTATTCCTTGACTTGTACTTGATCCCAGCTAAGATATAATGGGGTAAATTTATCAAAGAGTGAAGTTCCACCACTAGAATGAAATTCCGCAGCTCTCAATTCATTTCTATGGGATTTTGAAAGGCGTATTTATCAATGGGTGAAAGTGAAAGTTCACCCTCCGATAAATACGCCTATAAAAATCCCATAGAAATGAATGGAGAGTGGCGGAATTTCACTCTAGTGGCGGAACTTCACTATTAACTTCACTCTTTGATAAATATACCCCAAAGAATCCTTATTGGAAGCAAAACCATCCTATTGGGTTTTTTTAATGTTTAAATGATTATCTAGTAGACTTAAGGTATGAAGATCCAAATTACTGAAAGATCCATTATCCGTAAAAACCCCAGGCCTAAAGCATTCTGGATAACAGGTCCCATACCTGTATTCCTTGACTTGTACTTGATCCCAACTAAGATATAATGAATCCTTATTGGAGACAAACAGAGCCTATTTAATGTTTGCTAATGTTTATTTAATGTTTATACAAATTTCTAGTAGACTTAAGGTATGTAGACCCAAATTAAGGAAAGATCTATTATCCGGAAAACCCCAGGTCCCGTGCATTCTGGATAACAGGTCCCATACCTGTTCTTCAGTTTATTTGTGATTACCCTAAGACATATGATGGGCGGGATAGAGGAATATAACTATACTGGTATTCAGGTGATATTCTTTTCGTCTCCTTCCAAATGAATTCAGCGAACTCAACAAACATGGACCCCCGGTACCACCAAAACTGAAGCAGCAGCGGTTAACCAGTCAAAGATTAAGAACTATCATTCCTTACTATGAAAACAATTTAACTTGATTTAGAAGTTTGGCATAAAGGCAAGAGAAATGAAATACTTAGGCATTAATGTCACTTTCCTTTTAACCAAGTGTGTAAAGAAAACTATCATTGCATGTGCATTGAACTGAAAGAAAATCACCAGGGAATTGAGACAAATATTTGGTTTTATGCCTGGGAACAATTTATGTGGTTTCATTGACCTACGTACTGAGAAGTGTTTGTGTAGGGCAATGCCTCCAACTATTAAGGACATATAACAATTTTAGACAAGTAAGCTGAAATTCATAATGCCTAACAGAAGACTAGGGGCAGATTTATCAAGAGGTTGTATAGTCTATCCTGATAAAACTTGATGTTTTCCACACTGCTTTAGTCTTTTTCACATTTAGAAAATGTTTTTCATCACTTTCTCTAGAATCAAAGAATTAGAATCTGGCTAACTATCAAAAGTATTTCTCCAGAAAGTCTTCTCCAGCTTTGAGCAGTTGCAAAGTAGTTTATTCCATTGGTCAAAAACGTCTAAGCTTGCACCAAATTCAGTCAACCAAGGTGAAAGATTAGGAAAAGATATTCACACTAAGGGAAATCAATCAAAATACAGGTATGGGACCTGTTATCTAGAACGCTCAGGACTTGGGGTTTTCTGGATAACGGATCTTTCCGTTATTTGGATCTTTATACCTTAAGTCTACTAGAACATCATTTAAACACTAAATAAACCCAATAGGCTGTATTTTCTTCCAATAAGGATTAATTATATCTTAGTTGGGATCAAGTAAAAGGTACTGTTTTATTATTACAGAGAAAAAGTAAATCATTTTTAAAAATGTGGATTATTTGGATAAAATTGAGTCTATGGGAAATGGCCATTCCGTAATTCGGAGCTTTCTGGATAACGGGTTTTGGGTTTCCCGTACCTATATATATGTCTGTGAAATTCCTGTAATATATCACATCTTTTGCATTTTTCCAATACCTTGAACATATAGACCCCCCCAGCAATAGCTGGGTTTTTATAAAAACACAGCTAAATCTACAACACTTTCCCATAACAAATAATTTTTTTTAATATTCTATGAACAACATACAATTAAATATATATTGGCTACTGCCTTTTCAGTGCTTCACAAGGAGCAAGCTATCTTTCCACTTACCACCAGCATTAGATGACATTGTAAGGTAGAAATCTACAGGGGACAGATTTTTGGATTCGGTTTCAAGGCAGGGTTTTTTTTAGACCTCACTAAGTTTATAATGGGATGTTGTACTATTGTTTTAGGGAGTCTCCCGGATAGTAATTAATCATTCATCCTGATGCAGCTCCAGACTGTAACCTGTCACCCACCCACTACTTTGTGCTACCCAAATGGACAAACTTGTCTGGAGGCAGCTGGGAAACTGACAATATGTCTAGCCCCATGTCAGATTTCAAAATTGAATATAAAAAAAATTCTTTGCTCTTTTGAAAAATGGATTTCAGTGCAGAATTCTGCTGGAGCTGCACTATTAACTGATGTGTTTTGAAAAAAAAAACATGTTTTCCGATGACAGTATCCCTTTAAAGTAATATTTGGTGTCAGATCTTATTTGCTTCTTTTGGCACAATAGCAAGTTGATTGCTTGGACAAGAGTCATAAATGTATAACCTTGCTATGGGCCAAGTAGAAACTATCCAAATTAAATGAAAGGCTCTTGCATCCAAAATGTTTTAATGTCTTAGTAAATGAAATGTTTCTATTTTCCACAAATTACTCAATGGCCATTTTTCTATTTATTTATACTCTTTACCCAGAACCATCTAAACCAACAAATCACTTGTTTATGAGGCTCTTTATACATCTGACACTAAAGCCACAAATATGTACAGCTACTGGGACATGATATTTAAGGTTATTTTATTTTTTTGCCAATTGAACTCGACAAGGGGCAGCATTCTCTGAAATGTACACTTATTTACACAGCTCTCCCTAAATACTAAATGGTGGTTTCATAATGTTAAGCGAGAAGACTAGCTTGCCAAATATCTGGAACGCCAGAGCCCTTGCTATGGTTCGGTCATGTAGTTCAGTTTCTAAACTACAAAACTACATGACAAAGCCATAGTTCGAGACCTTAGATTCTCATTACACACCTTTACTATGTAGAAAGTATTTATAGCAATGATGCAAGGAAGAAAGGAAGAGTTTTTTTAAAATATTTTTTATGGAGAACAAAATAGAAAAAATACCTCGTTAGTTTTTGTGGAACATACCGAATCAGGGAACCACTAATAACCCCCAATTGTTGTGCCTGAGGCATCTGCCTGATCTGCCTACCCTTAGTTCCTGTCCTGACTCTAACACATTATAACCTAAACAAAAATGGCAGCAAGTTTTACCTAAATTCTATAATAATCTGCAGTCATTTGAAAAAGTCTGGGAACCGCTCTCAGCCTGCATAATAATTTACTCCACTTTCAACAAAAAAGATAACAGTGGTATGTCTTTCATTTCCCAGGAACATCTAAGTACTGTGGTGATTTCTGAACAAAGATTTTTAGTGCAGCAGTATTCAGTTGTATGAAATTAAATCAAATGTGAAAAATTTGGGTACCCTTGTAAATTTTGCTAATTTGAATGCATGTAACTGCTCAATACGGATTACTGGCAACACCAAATTGGTTGGATTAGTTTGTTTGCAGTGAACTTCATAGGCAGGTGTGTCCAATCATGAGAAAAGGTATTTAAGGTGGCCAATTGCAAGTTGTGCTTCTGTTTGACTCTCCTCTGAAGAGTGACAGCATGGGATCCTCAAAGCAACTCTCCAAAGATCTGAAAACAAAGATTGTTCAGTATCATGGTTTAGGGGAAGGCTACAAAAGCTTTCTCAGAGGTTTAAACTGTCAGTTTCAACTGTAAGGAATGTAATCAGGGAATGGAAGGCCACGGGCACAGCTGCTGTAAAACCCAGGTTTGGCAGGCCAAGAAAAATACAGAAACGACATATGCGGAGGATTGCGAGAATGGTTACAGACAACCCAAAGATCACCTCCAATGACCTGCAAGAACATCTTGCTGCAGATGGTGTATCTGTACATCGTTCTACAATTCAGCGCAATTTGCATAAAGAACAACTGTATGGCAGGGTGATGAGAAAGAAGCCCTTTCTGCACTCACGCCACAAACAGAGTTACATGTTGTATGCAAAACCTCACTTAGACAAGCCACAGTTATTTTGGAACAAAGTGCTTTTGACTGATAAGACAAAAATTTAGTTATTTGGTCATAACAAAAAGCTCTTTGCATGGCGGAAGAAGAACACTGCTTTCAAAGAAAAACACCTGCTACCTACTGTTAAATCTGGTGGAGGTTCCATTATGCTGTGGGGATGTGTGGCTAGTTCAGGGACTGGGGCCCTCATTCGAGGGTCGGATGAATTCAACCCAATATCAACAAATTCTTCAGGATAATGTTCAAGCATCAGAAGTTTGATATTCCAACAAGACAATGACCCTAAACACACTTCTTCAAAAATCTTCAAAGGCATTGATGCAGAGGGATAAGTACAATATTCTGGAATGGCTGTCACAGTCATGATATCATGGAAAATCTATGGAAAGATTTGAAGCAGACTGTCCATACTCGGCAGCCATCAAATTTAACTAAACTGGAGAGATTTTGTATGGACAAATGGTCAAAAATACTGCCATCCAGAATCCAGACACTCATCAAAGGCTATAGGAGGCGTCTAGAGGCTGTTACATTTGCAAAAGGAGCTCAACTAAGTATTGGTGTAATATCTCTGTTGGGGTGCCCACATTTATGCACCTGTCTAATTTTGTTATGATGCATATTGCATATTTTCTGTTAATCGAATAAACATTATGTCACTTCTGAAATACTACCGTTTCCATAAAGCATGTTATACATTAAAAGGAAGTTGCTACTTTGAAAGCTCAGCCAATGATAAACAAAACTCCAAAGAATTAAAAGGGGTTTCCAAACTTTTTCATATGACTAAAAAAAAGTTGCCTTAACTATCTTTTGCTTGTATCCAGACACTATGTCTAAAATGGCATGTCCCCAGTTGGAACACTTGCTGCTATGTTCCAAATCGTCTCTGGATGCAATGTCAAAACAATAACTTTTCAAAAGATATGTGGGTTTTTATTATGGGCGATGAGAGTCAAACAAACCTAACATCACCATATGCAAAGCCAAGCATCAGCAACTAAACCTAAAGGTCACTGCCATTGGACTCTGCAGAAGTGGAAACACATCTTCTGAAGTGATAAATAGCATTTAACCATGTGGAAGTCTTACTGAAAAGCTGATTTTGGCAGATGCCAGCTGAACACTACCTGCCTGAATGCCTGGGACTATTTTCCATGGCTTGGTTTAGCAAACCTTAAGGCTACACTGTACAGCAGGGGTTTCCAAACTACTGCCTGCGGGCCAAATGCGGGCCGATATCCATTTTTAATTGGCCCGCAGCAATTGGATTCAGCTGCATTTTCTGGCGCATGCGCAGTAGAGGCATTTGCTGGCACAAAGCTACTGCACATACACCCGAAAGTCACAAAGTTTCCTATTCCTTTTTTTGGAAACTTCGTGACTTTTGGGTGCATGTGCAGTAGCTCCTTACCGGCAAATGCCTCTACTGTGCATGCGCCAGAAAACGCTGTTGAATCTTGGAATAAAATCGCTCGGGAGAAGATGGCTGCTGTGAACTCAGCAGGAGAGGACCTGCACGGCGTACGTACTTCACCTCGAGTGAGTGGCCCGACTGTTTGTGTATTTTTCTGCATATGGCCCTTGGTGAAAAAAGTTTGGACACCCCTGCTGTATAGTAACATCCTTGACATTTCTGTCCTTCCTATTTCATGTTTGGGGAATTTGTTTTATTGCTTCAGCACAATAATGCCCCCATGCACAAAGCAAGGTATATGTAGAATGGGTTTGCTGTTGGGATGGAAAGTTGGAGTGGAAACTTGACTGGCTTACATAGAGCCCTGACCTCAATCCAACTGAACCCCTGTAGAACAAATTGGAATGCCAGTTATGAGCCAGGCCTGATAGCCACCATTAGTTCTCAACCCTGCTAATGCTCGTGTGGCTGAATTGATGCACATCCCACCTAAAATGTTTCAAAAGCAAGAGGGAAGAGTAGCAGCAGCAAAGAAACGACCAACTTGATGTTAATACACTTAGTTTGTGCACTCCATGTTGTTTCCAAACATATTCTTTAAATTGTAGATGGATTCAACCTCAGAATCATGTTGGTAATTAGTACTGCAACAAATAACAACAAGATGAATAGTATTTCAAACTATAATTGAATATCTTGCAATTACAAATAATTACTTTCAAGACGTTTACATCATCAAAATGTCATCCAATGTTATAAAGCTCACAAACTGCATCCCAGGTCAAAAGCAAGACATGCAAGGTCGTTATAATTGGCTTTGTGTAATTTTGAAGTAAAATTATATGTAGTTTTAAAAGATGAATATTGTGATTTATCTGCTTCTGTGTAGCATCTCTCCCAGTGTGTTATTAGGCCAGTTGGCTTTGAATAACTGTAGACTCCCTGCTCATGACTTCTCTTTTTACCCAAATCACTCCATGCAGTTTTATTATTTCCAGCTGCTAAGGATCTGCTTAAGATTTTTCTCTCTTCTACTACATACTGGTTACATGTGTTCTGTATCTTGCTGTTGCTTCACTTTAAACACCTGGTGACTGGACCCAGGTAGCCCAATGACTAAAGGCATTTGATAGGTGGACAGGTTATGAGAACCTAGACAGATCTTAAACAGAACCTATATAACCTATTCCCAGGCTAAGGGAAATTTAGGGTGTTTCTTTAGGCCATTGTGGTGCCAACGAGGCAGCAACCAACAAGTAGAACTGTTGGCAGTCAAACGCAAGGGCCATTACTGGCTATATTTACATGCCAGGCAAAGACTGCAGGTTGGGCACACTAATGGATGTGGTCAGTAAATTTGCTGTGTTAGATATATATAGTGAGTGTGCTTTTCTTTTGTGTGCAAAATGCAAAGGAGGTGTCTGTGGGTGTAAACTATAAAGCTGGTATTTATAACCTGGTGTATAAAACCGCAGAAAACTGCAGAATTAATTTGACTCCACAATGTGCAAAAAGAGTTGCAAAGCTTGCTAAGAATATTTAAGGCAAAGTACATTTTCAGTAAAATTTATTTATTTGTTAACTGGATCCTCATACATTCAAAGGTGCAACATATTGGAAAGGTATTAGGAACATATTAGAAAGGTATTAAAGGAGAAATAAACCCCCCAAAGAGAGTCCCCATCTTCTAGTCCCCATTTGCCCCCCTCCTCGCACAGTCTACTATTTAGAAAAGTCTCGCTGAATGTATTGGCGGGTTTTCCTGCAGTGTGTGGTGATCTCAGAAGAATAAAACATCTTCTTGTGTGTATATAAGGTTTTCATACAAACACAACACAAAAGCAGGTTCCTATTATTAAAGGAAAACTAAACACCCCCCCCCGCAGGAGAATCCCCATCCACTAGCCCCCATTCACCCCCCTCCACGCTTCCACCCCACATAGTCCACTATTAAGAAAAGTGTTGCTGAGCGGTGGTATCTTCTGATATTTTCGCTAGTGGACCACCGACACTAAGCTCTTTCGCCCATGCGCTGTTGGAGCTTTTTGGTAAACACGCACATGTGCCGGAACACTCCTTAAAGTGGACCTGTCACCCAGACACAAAAAGCTGTATAAAAAAAGTCCTTTTCAAATTAAACATGAAATACAATTTTGATTTTTATTAAAGCATTCATAGCTGTTGTAAACTCATTTAAACATCTCAGCTGTCAATCAAATATTGCCTGCCCCTCCTGTATGCCTTAGGCATAGAGGCAGGGCAGATAATTACTTTCACTTTCCATTCAGCACTTCCTAGATATCACTGCTCTCCCACATTCCCCCGTACTCTTCACCGTTTAATGTGTAGCCAGTGCATGGGGATGAACATCGGGTCCCCCATTCTGGTGCACAAACAAGATTCTGAGATGATACAAGGCTTGTCTTAATAACAGTGTCCACAAAATGGCTCCTGCCTGCTTGTTATAATTATGAATTCCCAGACTGAAGGAAACAAGATTCAAATAATTTATATAGTGTAATTAAAGTTAATTTTGCTTGACTAATGTGTTAAATAGGATTTGGAATATTTTTTTTGGGTGACGGGTCCCCTTTAAATAGGGAAGAAGAGGATCCGAAGATGATGTCCATGAGCTCTGCTGCACTACCCTGCATGGAGAGGTCTGTGCGACATTCAGCAAGTAATCCAGGAGCCCATGTATTTCCGCAAAAAGGGCAAACAAGGTTTTCTCATGCTTTTAACAGATTCCAGCCCACAACTTGGCTTGCCAAAATCTCAAGGCTGCAAATGATCTTTATAATGTTCATGTTTGTAATCTTAGCTAAATGTGATTGCAAAATGCCACAATGGAACAATATTTGGGAGGTACTTTTGTCTACATTGCCCAGAGCCAGCTTTTCCTACATAAACTCTACAGAGGGTGTTTGGTCCAGTGACCTTGGGTTGTGTGTATTTTACATGTGGTTTAAGTTGAATAATTTCTGGATATAATTACTAACATTAGCTGAATATACTGTAAATCGCCATTGACTATTTAGTCGCTATTTAGGGGGCATTTGTTTTTATATGTGTACTTGAAATACTAGGGTCTATAATGAATTGGAGTCCGTCAGGTTTGGTATTACGGTAAGGGCCACAGAAAGTGAAATTCTATATTCCCCAGGGCAATACTGTATGTTTATTATTAACGGTGGCGCTTTAACAAGATGATTTAATAGCATATTGCCCATTCTGTAGCACTCATAGTTCACTCAATGTGATAGTGGGGACCCTACTGAGCTCTTGTAATGTACAGTATATAGTGCTACATGTGCATGAAGTGTTCTACATTCTTGCAATACACTAATAGCACAGACAAGGGGAACACCATAGCATTAAATAAAAATGAAATATATCGTCAGCAGGAAATTTCCTATATTTTTCGTTTCACCACATGGTACATGTCTGTGGAACTGGCAGGGAGAAACCCAATAATGATGAGAACTTAAACATAATGGAAATGGGAACAGTTCAAGTGGCACAATATTCTACAAGGCCTTAGACGCAGGTAGAGGTAACCTTGTGGGAAGGTAAAGAGGATATCTATTACTATAGATAAGGTGTCTCAACCTGTTATTTGTATCTAGAAATGTGGGAATAGGCCGGGGGTAACCTTTATGTGTAGGCCTACTTCCTTTATATTTGTAACCCTATGTAAAAGTATAACATTATATTGCATTCAATCTTGTTTATTAATATGTTTTTGTTGGTGCAAATAAAGACATTATAAAAAAAAATGAAATATATATACAGTTACAACTAGTAAAGGGGTGGTTTGCTTATAAGGTCATTTGAAGTATGTTACAGAATGGCCAGTATTTCAACTGGTTTCATGATTTATTTGTTATAGATTTTTAGTTATTTGCCTTTTTCTTCGGAATCTTTCCTGCTTTCAAATGGAAACCTAAAACCAATGCTCTGTAAGGCTTCAAAATGATTGTTATTGCTGTAGGGAATCCGTGCAAAATCATTGCACTTATCCCTGTAAGGGCGGAGAGCCTGTGTCTGTGTGCTGTAAGCTGTTACCTAGCAACCAGCTATTCAGTGTAGTAGGAAGTGACACAGCAGCTAAGGAGTGGCTGGCAGGAAAAGGAAGTCACAGAGACTGGCAAAAGAAGAAAGCCTGGCATAGAGAGCCGCATGGTGGACAGAGAAGGAAGGTGGTGGGACCAGAGAGCTGAGAGGCTGCACCAAAGGCATTCATGTGGATCAGGCTGGCACTGCCAGGGAAGCCACATACTGTGCCTGGAGAGACAGAGAGTGTGAGAGGAATCCATACTGGAGGAACAACCAGCAGGAGATTCCTATCTGAGCATCCAAAGGGGCTGGTAATCACACTGTGTGCCTGAATGTGCTGGATTCACCTAAAGAGAGCTCTGAAGTATCCAAAGAGGATTTGTGAGTATCCTGTTTAAAGGGACAGTACCCTAAAGAGCGCTGAAGATAAACAGGCTGTGTATTAAAGGACATTAAAGGACTTTACCTTTTTTCTTAGTTAGCTAGAAAGATAGCGCTAGCAAGTTAGTTAGTGAGGCCCTATTGCCACCGGTTAGGAGTGCTGCATGTATTAGGTGCCCATTTATTTTATATAAACTGTTATTTCGTTTAACCAATAGTGTGTGTGTGTTATTACTGTATTCCTAGTGGGGCCAACCGCAGGTCATTCCCGGATCCCACTAGGTGGAGGCACTGCGCTAGTAAGTACCAGATATCCAGTCTCTCCCACTGCGGAGTGGCTCAGGTTTGTCCCGTGTCATCAGGTAAGCGCCAGACGTGGAGTGTAACACAGACAAAGGGGTGTCGAAAGGGTTACATTGCCATTTTTTTTTATTACTCATCATTGTATTTGGGCCCTTTCCTGTTCATAATTCAGTCTCTTATTCAAATCAGTCCATGATTTCTAGGGGTAATTTGGACCCTGGCAACCAGATTGCTTCAATTGCAAACTGGAGAGCTGCTGAATAAAAAGCTAAATATCAAAAACCACAAATAATGAAAAATGAAACCCATTCACAAATTGATTCAGAATTTCACTCTCTACATGATACTAGACGTTTACTCAAAGGTCAACAACCACTTTAAAAACCACATTGTTAGAGACTCAGAAGGACGGAAGTCCCTGGCCTCTAGGGTTTACAATCTAAGTAAAATCTTGCAAGCGTGGATCAGGTACTTTTATTCATAACAGTAAGAAGTTGGTTTGCCACCTTTCATTGGGCTCAAATGTTCCTCTAACTGTTGTGTTCACACAACATTCATAAAACCTGCACCTGCATCATTGGACTGGTTAAAAATGAGGCATTCGTTTCAAGAATAGCTACTTTGACTTTCAGCTGCTGTGGAGTTTATAGCCGGTGGACATTGCAAAGGGGAAGATTTACTTAAATTCGTACTGGGGGTTTCTGATTCCCAGCTGTTAAAACTTTATAGCAATTATTTTTTGTTTTACAAAATTGGCACATTTAAGCGCAGTGAAATAATGCTCTGTTCTATGTTGTGGCAACTGGTGTATGTATGAAATGTTGGGAGTATGGGACTATGGTGTGATGCTGCCCTTATTTTAGTAATTATTATTTAGTTATAAAAAAAATATATCCATATAAAATGAAATCTCCAGCTGATGTGTGATACCAGTTAAATCCCTTGCCGAGCCGTGGGTTCAGCTAATGTTTGAACGAGGAGACTCTAGCCTAGAAGGCATCAGTTCCTGTGCCAAATTTGCAACCAGCCTGTTTCCATTATAAAATGGTCTATTTCTTAGGCTCTCATATAACGTAGTTTATAGAGAGGGTTAGCATCAATAATAACTTTGTAGAGCCTAGATGATTTCACTCTGTTTTATTTTAGACCTGAAGAATTAAGGGCTCCATTAAGGGATACTGTCATGGGAAAACATGTTATAGTGTATTTCAAAATGCATCAGTTAATAGTGCTGTTCCAGCAGACTTCTGCACTGAAATCCATTTCTCAAAAGAGCAAACAGATTTTGTTATATTCAATTTTGAAATCTGACATGGGGCTAGATATACAGTATTGTCAGTTTCCCAGCTGCCCCCAGTCATGTGACTTGTGCTATGATAAACTTCAGTCACTCTTTACTGCTGTACTGAAAGTTGGAGTGATATCACCCCCCCCCCTTTCCTCCCCAGCAGCCTAACAAAAGAACAATGGGAAGGTTACCAGATAAAGTGCAGGCACAAGTCACATGACTGGGGGCAGCTGGGAAATTGACATGTCTAGGCCCCATGTCAGATTTCAAAATTGAATATAAAAAAATCTGTTTCCTCTTTTGAGAATTGGATTTCAGTGCAGAATTCTGCTGGAGTAGCACTATAAACTGATTTTTTGAAAAAAACATGTTTTCCCATGACAGTATCCCCTTAACCATAACATGGGGAAAAGTACAGAAGTGCACCTTTTAGTGCTCATTTAGCCAGAACGTCTTCCTCCATTCTGCCTGTGGTGAGCACCTTGTGGCATATAAAACAATTTGGCATAAGCTGCAGACCAAAAAGCGTTGGGGGCACAGGCCAGCCCTATCCTTACTGCCTGCCATGCTGGCCTCCACCTAACCCTCATGAATATAGCACTCCAACTAAGATATAATTAATCCTTATTGAAAGCAAAACCAGCCTATTGGGTTTATTTAATGTTTACATGATTTTTCTACTAGATTTAAGGATCCATATTATAGAAAGATCCATTATCTGGAAAACCCCAGGTCCCAAGCATTCTGGATAATGGGTCCCATACCTGTACATTAAAACCCCCAGGTAGAAGGATATTCCAATGCATAAGTCCATCTTTTCTCTTCCCTTGAAATGTGTAATATATTCTTCCCATTGTGTCTATTTTTGACATTTTTTTTAACATTAGTTTCAAGGGGCCCATACAATCTTATTTCTCATGGTTCCCAAATGGGCAGGGTAATAACACTGTTTTAAATGCATTCAATCATTTTTCCTAAACAATTCACATGCAGCTAGTCTGGCACTCTACTTTGCTGGGTCACAGCCTACAAGCCAAGGGTACAAGTCTGGTACAGTTGAAGAACCCAACATAAGCACTTGTCTTCTACAACCTCATATTCCAGCTCTTCTTTGCTTCTTTATACTGTAAGTTCTTGAGATCAGGGAACTCTGTGTCTTGTACCTTGGCTCTTGTTAGTAAATTTGTTTCATGGGTTCTGTTTTATTGGTGGTGTGCAGCATTGTTTACGGTAATTAATGTCTCTCATGAAATAAATGCTTAGACTAAATGTGTTTCCAAAATTTCCTTAGCAACGTTGGCCGTTCACCTTTGGGTTTATGAGCAAGTGCCTCAGCTGGCATCAACTATTGTGTTTAATTATACTCAACTGACTATCCAGCAGTGATAGAAAATATATAAGGTCTCAGCTTCAATTGTATTCACGGTCTTTAGCCGGCTTTTACTTGTATCCCCTCAAGTCCAAAACACAGTACCCATAACAGAAGCTAGCACCAAAGGCACAGGACAAGACAAACAAAAATATAGTTTGGTATATAACACCCCTTTTGTGCTCGAGGGATATTATTTCATTCACCGCACTATGGGGCAGATTTATCAAGGGTCGAATTTCGAAGTGAAAAAAACTTTGAAATCGACCATCGAATAGGGTAGTCCGACATTCAAAGTCGAAGTTTGTCTAAGATCGTACTTCGAATCATACGATCGTACGATTTACAAAAAAACCCTGCGACTTCTCAAAACTTAACCAAATACTTGCTATGGGTTCTAGGAGGTCCCCATAGGCTAACATAGCAATTCGGCAGGTTTAAGGTGGCGAAGTGTCAAAGTTTTTTAAAGAGACAGTACTTCGAATCGAAGTCGAATTTGGCCTATTCGATGGTCGAAGTACCCAAAAATTACTTTGAAGTTTTTTAATTCGAAAATTCACTTCGACCTTTGATAAATCTGCCCCCATTTGTAGAGCCTTCCTCACCACCACCATAGGCAATATAAAAGGGTGAGAATTTTTATGTTTAAACTCTCATTAAAATAAACTTTACTAACAAACAGAGTATATTGAAATGCATGTAAGAAATCTCCTTGATGTCGTAGCACGCCTCCCATTGCGAGCTGTAGGATATATGCAGAGCGCTCTGGCTACATAGACTCTTTGCAGACAGTTCACTAGGGGATAGTTAGGAAGACACATAGATATGCATTCAAACTGTGAATGCCATGTCAGTGCATTTTAATACTTGTTTTAAAAAATAAAAAAGGTAATTTTACACTATTGCTGCTGCATATATCCTACAGCTCGCATTGGGAGCTACGATTTCTTACATGCATTTCAATATACTCCGTTTGTGAGTACCCATCTGGAAAGTTTATTTTAAGGAGAGTTTAAACATAAAAATTCTCTCAGTTTTTGTATATCGCCTATGGTGGTGGTGAGGAAGGGTCTACACATAGGGGCAGATTCACTAAGCGATGAATTTATGCATCGCTCACAGCGCAACACTTCACCAGGCATAGATTCGACAGGACAGCGCTAATTCACTAAAATCCGAAGTTTCTTCTAGGGCGCAGAACCAGTAACGTAACTAGAGGAGGGCGGCCCTGGCGCAGGACGTGCAGCCGGGCCCCGCTCCCCTCCATACCTCATTTTCCGCCGCCGGAGTCAGTGGCACGCAAGCTGCCGCGGGCCCTGAGGGGGTGTGGGCCCTGGCCCAATCGCACCCCCTGCTCCCCCGGTAGTTACGCCACTGCGCAGAACACTGGCGAAGTAGTGCTAGCGTTACTGCAGCAATCGAAGCGAAGGTGCGCTAGCATTGCCTAATTTGCATAGGGTGGGAAGTTATAGTTGAATGGACATATATGTTGCAGCAAACACATTACACTACACAAGTCCAGGGAACCTTAATAAAATAAAATAAAGTTGTTATATTGCCCTACACATGAGCCCAGTGTATAGTTTATGAGCCATATGTTAGGAAATGTAGGGGGGAAGCCGGGTACCCCAGAAAAAATTTACGATCTTTTGCAGCCTATCACCCTGAAAAATGAAAAGTCGCCAGCATTTTTTAGGACTTTTAACTATTTTTTGAGGAACTCCTATCTACTCTATTGCACGTCGCCTGGTCTGAGGTGGCGAAGGCAAGTCTAGCGCAAGAGGTAACGTTCAGTAAAATCTGCATCGTAGTGAATTAGCGTTGTTACGTCCATTCGCCAGAGCGCAACTTCGCCAGGCGTAAGGGAGCAAATTACCGCTAGAGTCTATCGCCTTCGCTAGCGAAGTTAAGCCTGCGCCTGTTAGTAAATCAGTGAAGTAACAAAATTAACGCCACGCTGGCGAATTTTCGCTCACGTTAGTCACTTCACCCTTTAGTAAATCTGCCGCCATGTGTGGTGAATTAAATAATATCCCTCGAGCACAAGAGGGGTGTTATATAACAAACAATATTACCCTATATTTTTGTTTCTCTCGTCCTGTACCTTTGAAGCTGGCTTCTGTTATAGGTACTGCATCCAGCAGTGATGAAATATTTCTTGAAGTCAGCCAACCAAACTATGATTTCTAAGCAGGAACATTGTCTGTTCACATTCAGGCTTTGAAGACATGGGTCTTTTTATTAGTCCAAATAAATCTGAAACATTTACTGATTACATCTATTTGTTATAAGTGATTGAAAGCTAAGAATGCTGGTAAAAAAAAACAAGTGCAATTGGGTCCTACCAGCCTCATATGGGCTAGCAGCCTCCATCAGCCTCTGGCTGGCTATTTGCCTGTGACTTTGTCTCAGATTAATTTAAATTCTAGTGGCACGAAGTGCTATTGTGTCATAGACAGTCACATCAAAGTTCAGCATCTGCTTATAAGCTATTGAAATCCTTCAAAGTTGGCAATCATGTTTTAAGGGGTCTCAGATAGGGTTGCCACCTTTTCTGGAAAAAAATACCGGCCTTCCTATATATTTATCTTTTTTCCCTATTAATAACTGGGATCAACCATAATTTTTACTGGCCAGGCCAGTAAAATACCAGCCAGGTGGCAACCCTAGTCTCAGACAGCAGTGCCCCACCAGTTATCAGGGTGGCAAAAAGCTGCTCCAGATTACTTTAAAGGGATAATGTCTTGGGAAAAAATGTTTTTTTTTAAAGTGCATCAGTTAATAGTGCTGCTCCAGCAGAATTCTGCACTGAAATCCGTTTCTCAAAAGAGAAAACAGATTTTTTTTTATACTTAACTTTGAAATCTGACATGGGACTAGACAGATTTTGTCAGTTTCCCAGCTGCCCCCAGTCATGTGACTCTGATAATCTTCAGTCACTCTTTACTGTTGTATTGCAAGTTGGAGTGATATCACCCATCAGCAGAACAATGGGAAGGTAACCAGATAACAGCTCTCTAACACAAGATAACAGTTGCCTGGTAGATTTAAGAACAGCACTCAATAGTAAAATCCAGGTCCCACTGAGACACATTCAGTGTTCAGAATAATGCATCACGTACCTGTTACAAATTTACTGGCAATGTAGTTGTCACTAAATTTGAAATACCCTTAAATGTAGCCCCTGGCCTGTCTACCTAAGCCCTCGACCCGCCCAGGTCTTGCCTTTTCTTTTAGGTAACCGATGTGTAGGCAGCTTATTGGCCCGTGTGTGGGAACATCCGATGGGCGTTCCCGATCGATATCTGCTGAATCATACGATCCCAGGGGACTGCCCTTATTTTTTAAAATGTCAGTTTTCTATTTATGATTACCCAATGGCATATACTACCTCTACTAAAAAAGTGTATTATTATGAAAATGGTTTATTTACATGAAGCAGGGTTTTACATATGAGCTGTTTTATGCAATATCTTTTTATAGAGACCTGCATTGTTGGGGGGGAAATAGTTTTCCTTTAAGCCCCTCTCCCCATTCCCCCTCAGTAACAGGTCCATCTCCAGCTGTCAGTAATTTTCACCGAAACCTCCCGCTCCATTGAAACGCTTTGATAAATAACATAATGGAAAGTAGTGCCCCTTGAACTAGAGTCCTGCGCAAGTCCATTCTTTGGAACCCGTACGCGAAACCTGCAATCCGCAACCCGCATTCTTACCCGATTGGACCTGCTACCCGACCCGCAAGTAACTTATCCGCAACCCAGACCTGCGACCCGCTGACCATTAAGAATCAGGAAGTGCTGTCATTGTAAACCGGAAGTGATATCATTGGAAGTAGGCACATGTTATAAAGAACTGTAATCAACGTAGGCACCTGATCATACAGCAAGGGGCAGATTTATCAAGGGTCGAAGTGAATTTGAGGGAAAAAAGTAATTTTTTGGATACTTCGACCATCGAATAGGATACTACGACTTCGATTAGAAGTAAAATAGTTTAAATAATCGACCATTCGATAATCGAAGTAAAAAAAAAAAACTTCGACTTCAATACTTCGCCAAATTAAACCTGCCGAAGTGCTATGTTAGCCTTTGGGGACCTTCTAGAGCAGTTTTCTAAGTTTTTTGAAGTCGAAGCAAAATCGTTCGATCGATCGCTGAAATCCATTGAATCGTTCGATTCGAAGGATTTTACTTCGACCGCAAATGGCCAAATTCGATGACAAAAAACTTCGACTCCGATATTCGAAGTCGAAGTTATTCAATTCGATGGTCGAATTTCGAAGTATTTTCAACTTCGAAATTCGACCCTTGATAAATCTGCCCCCAAATGTTCTCCTCCCTCACATGTCAACTTAATGCCCGGGAAATCATTCAGAAAAAACAACTGTATTTCCAACTGCATTCTATTGTATTTACTTAGCGGCTAATTCTTAGAAAATGTGACTTTGTTTCTTGTCTGTCAAGCTGTACTTTTCTTTCTCCTTGGTATTAATGTGATTTAAGGACATTCTTTCACTGATTAGTAAAAAAACAATCCACCTTTCTTTTATGACATGTATTTAGTACTTCTCAGACCAGTCCTCAAATCTTTGGAAAGACGCCACCCCGTTAGTTCTGTTTATCTGCTACTAGGCAGCTTTCCAGCGTATTACGGGTATTAGGAGTGGCAGTCCTAGGTAAATCCAGTTTGCTGGATACCTGCTCACAACACAATTGCACAAAACAATGACTGGTTTTGCACTCAAGTTCAAGTAGTGCTAATATGCAGAGGCGTAACTAGATGCTACTGGGTCCCACAGCAAATTAAAGAGGTAACTTTTAGTATGATGTAGAGAATTATATTCCGAGGCAATTTGCAATTGGTTTTCATTTTTTATTATTTGTGGTTTTTGAGTTATTTAGCTTTTTATTCTGCAGCTCTCCAGTTGGCAACTGCAGCCATCTGGTTACTAGGGTCCAAATTTCCCTATAAATCATGCATTGATTTGAATAAGAGACTGGAATAGGAATAGGAGAGGCCTGAATAGAAAGATGAGTAATGAAAAGAAGCAATAAATAAGGGGCAGATTTACTAAGGGTCGAAGTGAATTTTCGAAGTTAAAAACTTTGAATTTCTAACTATTTTTTGGGTACTTTGACCATCGAATAGGCCTAAATTTGACTTCGATCCGAAGTAAAAAAAAGTTCAATTTCGAAAATTGAAGTACTGTCTCTTTAAAAAAAGTTTGACTTCGACATTTCGCCACCTTAAACCTGCTGAATTGCTATGTTAGCCTATGGGGACCTCCTAGAACCCATAGCCAACATTTGGCTACGTTTTTAGAAGTCGGAGTAATCGTTCGATCCAAAGGATGTCATTGTACGATTGAACGATTTTACTTCGGCCATATTCGATTAAAAAATACTTTGAATGTCGAAGTTATGCAATTCGATGGTCGAATTTCGAAGTTTTTTACACTTTGAAATTCGACCCGTGATAAATCTGCCCCTCAATGTGTCGCCTTACAGAGCATTTTTGATTTAAGATGGGGTCAGTGACCCCCATTTGAAAGCTGGAAAGATTCAGCTGAAAAAGGCAAATAATTAAAAAAAACTGTAAAAAATAAATAATGAAGACCAATTGAAAAGTTGCACATACTAAAAGTTAGGAGAACAAAAGGTGGCGTTCCGCAGCATATTTAAAAGACGTGCGTTTCGGGCACAGCCGCCCTTAATCATAAGCTTATGATTAAGGGCGGCTGTGCCCGAAATGCGTCAAGCAATCATGCTGCGTGTCTTTTAAATATAGATGAATAAAGATTTACACTTTTCAAATACCCCAGTGTGGAACTCCACCTTTTGTTCTCCTCTTGTATGCGGTGTGGGACGCCAAGGGAATCCAGCACCCGACTGTACTGGTAGGCTTCTACCTTGTGACTTGCGGTGAGTCGGAGCAGTTGTATTTATTTGCATTCCATACTAAAAGTTAACTTAAAGGTGAAACACCCCTTTGATTTTAGGGCCCACATATCTACAGGTTGTCCTGTTTGAAGTTGAAATTACACTTTATTTGGGCCTCATGGGGCCCCTATACCTCTTGGGACCCCCTGCAGCTGCAGGGTCTGCTATCTCTGTATGCAGTCCCCTATTAATATGCCTGGTGCTTGTATTTCAGCCTGTTCCCAGGCAATTTCTTCCAAAATAGACCCTGCTGTAGCCTGTATAACTATAAATATTGTGTAATGCTATAAGGTCAAAGCAGGACTGCTAGGCAGAAAGGACATGTCATTTCCAGTGTTGGACAGGGGTGTGCAGGGCCCACCAGATTGTCACCTCAGGGACACCCCCGCCAGTCCTGAAATTTGGAGCCAGCCTAAATACCCCCATCTACTCATGGCTGCAATCAGGGGTAGGAGAGGAGCTCACCTGAATCACATTGGGGAGCGGCCCTGAGTCAGCCCACTTCAACCCTTACCTTTGCCACCAACATAGAAGAGAATACAACACACATGGGATCTGTTACCGTTGTCCAGAAAGATTCCCCATGATTGACATGGTGGTCGGCTGATTGCCGCGTCATAGCCCCGCCACCGATGGCGGTGGCCCCACCCCCTCCATGTCACAGCCCGGCCCCCTGCCCGGTCTATGCCGGGGAAAAGGTGGCAACCTTACCCATAGACTCCATTTTAATCCAAATAATCCAGATCCAGGTTGCAAACCTTTTATTTACAGTATATGTCTGTTTATTGTGGCTTGTGAAAGGAAGATTCCATTGAACTGATTAATGATCAGGGGCTTGTCTGCCAGCTGACGATTGCCAGTGAATAATATGCCCTGGTGTTAGGCCAAGTGCAGAAGGACAGACTGTGTGTGAGGCATGTGGGGTGACTGTTGGGTTAACAGTTTGTAAGTGATGAACTACTGTATATATGAAAGTGATGTATCCACTTCTCTTATATGACTTAGCTTGTATATATATATATATATATTTTTGTTTCTGCTGCAAGGAGAATGACCCCTTCCCCATACAGAGCCCCCCCTGCACCCACCTGAACCACATTGAGCCTGCAACTGGCTCCTCTATTATCTATATTAGCATTTTTTTCTAATTATTTGTAATATCTTTTTATTCAGTGGCTCTCCAATTTGCAATTTCAGCAGTCAGGTCAGGTTCAAATTTCCCAAGCAACCATGCATTGATTTGAATAAGAGATTGGACTAATAATAGAAGAGGTCTGAATAGAAAGATGAATAATAAAAAGAAGCAATGACAATAAGGGGGTTATTTTATCAAAATCTGAAAATTTCTCAGAATTTTCAGAAATCTACCCCAACCAAATTCCCGTGGATTTTTTTCCCCTTACTTATCAATACATTATCCCAAAAATTTCTTGTTCGGGAAAAAACTCGACAAAATCTGGAAAAAATCTGAATACTGTGACTTTTTCGATTTGATGCCTGAATACCGCAACTTTTTCGGATTTGACGGCCAAATGCCATGACTTTTTTGGCAACCCAGTGCAAACCAGTAATATCTTCAGGACATCTGCCATTGACTTCTACATGAACTCGCAGATCTGAGTTGGAGTACTTTTTTATTAGGACTTTTAACACCCTCGGGGTTTAATAAATCACGAAAAATGCAAGTTTTTTTTTTCCACACATTTTTTTATTTTTATCCTTTAAAAGGCCATTGAGAAAAATCGGACTTTAACCCTTTAAGTGCCAGCAGAATTTCACATTTTGGTTACGCGAAATGCCAGCCGTTTTTGAAACATTTTGTGCTCTCTCACTTTAGGGGCATTTTCTGAGGGGAAACCTATAGTTTACCTAGGAAAACTATACATTGTTTTTTTCGGTAGAAACTGAGCTTTCTAAATCTGCCTGAGTTTTCATGTATTTCCACCTGTGCAAAAAAATTTATAGTGCTAAATACCAAAAAAAAAGAAAAATTACCATTTTTCTTCGTATATCAATTTATACCAGAAAAATATTTCATTTTACGGATGAAAATCCAACTGATTTGGAAAGCCTTATGTCTCTCGAACGTGCCAATACCAGATATGTATAGTTTTAGGGAGATTTAGGACTTCTGTACCTCAAAAACTCCCGGCAGTATATTGCCGAATTTTGAAAGCACTAAGGCAGAAAACGGCATGCTTTAGATTCCAAGGCAAAAACTCCTGAAACCGTAGGTTTACCCCAGAAAACCATACATTTTTGAAAAGTACACATTCTGCCGATTACAAAATGGGTAACTATGTCTCTCTACTCCCAACTACCAAACATAAAAGCTTGTCTGAACATAGCGGTTCTTCAAAAAAAAATTCAAAATTCTGAAAAATCATTTCAAAGGTTTTATTTTGCTGCTCCGCATATCCCAAACTATATTAGGTACCAAGAAAAAGCACCTGAAATATGATTGCCAGGGGTCCACTGAACAGTTTGATACCCATTATGCATAGGTTTACCAAAGTATCTGGCATTTAGAGACACCAATATGAAGTTAGCACATCCAAATTGATCAGGACTTTACTTCAGCTACTGAGAAATCAACACATTGACTGCATTTTTTTTGGGGTAAAAACACAGAAATATATGTTTACCCCCCAAACCCATATATTTTTGGAAAGTACACATTCTACCGAATCTAAAATGGGTACCCATGCCTTTCTGCTCCAAACTACTGAGTCGCAAGGCTTTCCCACAATTGTCGGTTTTGGTGAAATATCTGAAAATTGCCTCAAAGCTTCAACTTCTCAGCACCATATCACCCATGTATCGTTACGCACCAAGAAAAAGCACCCTAAATATGATTGCCAGGGTTCCTCCAAACAGTTTGGTGGCCATTGTTCATAGGTTTACCAAAGTATCTGTCATTTAGAGGCCTCAAAATGAAGTTAGCGCAGACAAATAGTCCTGTAGGTAACTTCATCTAATGAGAAATCAACACATTGACTGCATTTTTGTGGGGTAAAAACACAGAAATATATGTTTACCCCCCAAACCCATATATTTTTGGAAAGTACACATTCTACTGAATCTAAAATGGGTACCCATGCCTTTCTGCTCCAAACTACTGAGTCGCAAGGCTTTCCCAAAGTTGTCAGTTTTGGTGAAATATCTGAAAATTGCCTCAAAGCTTCAACTTCCCAGCACTATATCACCCATGTATCATTACGTACTAAGAAAAAGCACCCTAAATATGATTGCCAGGGTTCCTCTGAACATTTTGGTGGCCATTGTTCATAAGTTTACCAAAGTATCTGGCATTTAGAGGCCCCAAAATGAAGTTAGCGCATACAAACAGTCCCGTGGGTAACTTCAGCTAATGAAAAATCAACACATTGACTGCATTTTTGTGGGGTAAAAACACAGAAATATATGTTTGCCCCCCAAAACCCATATAGTTTTGGAAAGTACACATTCTACCGAATCTAAAATGGGTACCCATGCCTTTCTGCTCCAAACTACTGAGTCACAAGGCTTTGCCAAATTTGGCGGTTTTGGTGAAATATCTGGAAATTGCCTCAAAGCTTCAACTTTCCAGCATCGTATTGTCCATGTATCATTACCAGCATAAAGCATCCTAAATATAAACATAGGGGTCTACTAAACAGTTTGATGCCCAATGTGCATAGATATACCAAACTTTGTGGCGCACAGAGACCCCCAAATGACAATATGTATAGACATTTTCACGGCTGACGCGCTTGCTGCTTCAATAAAACCACCTGGTGTGTGTATTATGCGACATTAGACCACCTAACAGTACAGAGACCCCAGAAAACCATATATTTTCAGAAAGTACACATTCTGACGAATCCAATATGGGTAAATAAGTGTTTCTACTGCAAACTGCCAAACTGCAAAGCAATGCTGAAAATAACAGTTTTTATCAAATTTCAGAAAATCGTCACAAAGCTTGAATTCTACCCCATTATATGCCACACATTTCGTAACTTATCAGCATAAAACATCCTAAATATGAACGCCAGGGGGCTACTGAACACTTTGATGCCCAATATGCATAGATATACCAAACTATGTGGCGCACAGAGACCCCCAAATGACAATAGTGTATATACATTTTCACGGCTGACGCGCTGGCTGCTGCAATATGAGCACCTGGTGTGTGTATTATGCGACATTAGACCCCCTAACAGTACAGAGACCCCAGAAAACCATATATTTTCAGAAAGTACACATTCTGACGAATCCAATATGGGTAAATAAGTGTTTCTACTGCAAACTGCCAAACTGCAAAGCAATGCTGAACATAACGGTTTTTATCAAATTTCGGAAAATCGTCACAAAGCTTGAATTCTACCCCATTATATGCCCCACATTTCGTAACTTATCAGCATAAAACATCCTAAATATGAACGCCAGGGGTCTACTGAACACTTTGATGCCCAATATGCATAGATATACCAAACTATGTGGCGCACAGAGACCCCCAAATGACAATAGTGTATATACATTTTCACGGCTGATGCGCTGGCTGCTGCAATATAAGCACCTGGTGTGTGTATTATGCAACATTAGACCCCCCTAACAGCACAGAGACCCCAGAAAACCATATATTTTCAGAAAGTACACATTCTGACGAATCCAATATGGGTAAATAAGTGTTTCTACTGCAAACTGCCAAACTGCAAAGCAATGCTGAACATAACGGTTTTTATCAAATTTCTGAAAATCGTCACAAAGCTTGAATTTTACCCCATTATATGCCACACATTTCGTAATGTATCAGCATAAAACATCCTAAATATGAACGCCAGGGGTCTACTGAACACTTTGATGCCCAATATGCATAGATATACCAAACTATGTGGCGCACAGAGACCCCCAAATAACAATAGTGTATATACATTTTCACGGCTGACGCGCTGGCTGCTGCAATATGAGCACCTGGTGTGTGTATTATGCGACATTAGACCCCCCCTAACAGTACACAGACCCCAGAAAACCATATATTTTCAGAAAGTACACTTTCTGACGAATCCAATATGGGTAAATAAGTGTTTCTACTGCAAACTGCCAAACTGCAAAGCAATGCTGAACATAACGGTTTTTATCAAATTTCGGAAAATCGTCACAAAGCTTGAATTCTACCCCATTATATGCCACACATTTCGTAACTTATCAGCATTAAACATCCTAAATATGAACGCCAGGGGTCTACTGAACACTTTGATGCCCAATATGCATAGATATACCAAACTATGTGGCGCACAGAGACCCCCAAATGACAATAGTGTATATACATTTTCACGGCTGGCGTGCTGGCTGCTGCAATATGAGCACCTGGTGTGTGTATTATGCGACATTAGACCCCCCCTAACAGTACACAGACCCCAGAAAACCATATATTTTCAGAAAGTACACTTTCTGACGAATCCAATATGGGTAAATAAGTGTTTCTACTGCAAACTGCCAAACTGCAAAGCAATGCTGAACATAACGGTTTTTATCAAATTTCGGAAAATCGTCACAAAGCTTGAATTCTACCCCCATTATATGCCACACATTTCGTAACTTATCAGCATAAAACATCCTAAATATGAACGCCAGGGGTCTACTGAACACTTTGATGCCCAATATGCATAGATATACCAAACTATGTGGCGCACAGAGACCCCCAAATGACAATAGTGTATATACATTTTCACGGCTGGCGCGCTGGCTGCTGCAATATGAGCACCTGGTGTGTGTATTATGCAACATTAGACCCCCCTAACAGCACAGAGACCCCAGAAAACCATATATTTTCAGAAAGTACACATTCTGACGAATCCAATATGGGTAAATAAGTGTTTCTACTGCAAACTGTCAAACTGCAAAGCAATGCTGAACATAACGGTTTTTATCAAATTTCTGAAAATCGTCACAAAGCTTGAATTTTACCCCATTATATGCCACACATTTCGTAACGTATCAGCATAAAACATCCTAAATATGAACGCCAGGGGTCTACTGAACACTTTGATGCCCAATATGCATAGATATACCAAACTATGTGGCGCACAGAGACCCCCAAATGACAATAGTGTATATACATTTTCACGGCTGACGCGCTGGCTGCTGCAATATAAGCACCTGGTGTGTGTATTATGCGACATTAGACCCCCCTAACAGTACAGAGACCCCAGAAAACCATATATTTTCAGAAAGTACACATTCTGACGAATCCAATATGGGTAAATAAGTGTTTCTACTGCAAACTGCCAAACTGCAAAGCAATGCTGAACGTAACGGTTTTTATCAAATTTCTGAAAATCGTCACAAAGCTTCAATTCTACCCCATTATATGCCACACATTTCGTAACTTATCAGCATAAAACATCCTAAATATGAACGCCAGGGGTCTACTGAACACTTTGATGCCCAGTATGCATAGATATACCAAACTATGTGGCGCACAGAGACCCCCAAATGGATATATAGTAGAAAAAATTTACAAGGCAAAACAAAATAAGGCAGTAAAGAGTGAAATGCAAAAAAAATCCAATAAAACCACAAAAATCAATGTTTTTTTTTCCAGACTAGTGTTATCGGCCGTCAGAATCACAGTTTGAATATTTTAGCTGGGCCAAACAGGTTATACGGCTAGAAACAAGTGAACACAACATACGCAGAGCTGAAAATGCAATAAAATGGCTAAAAATTCAATAAAATGGCTAAAAATGCACCAAAATACCCAAAATTGCAATATAATCACCGAAATAACATACAAAAGGTATTGCACAGTACGGTTAGCGAATACGCTATTCGTAATGGCAATAAAACATTTTTTTCAGCCAAAAAAAGAAACGATGCGATAAGAAAAAAAAAAAAAAAAGCCACAATGCCATGTATGTGCGTGTGCGTGTGTACAAATGGTAAATTACATGTTATGTGCGCGTGTGTGCGTGTGCACGTGTGTGTAAGTGCAGTGAGTGTAAGTGACCCCCCCAATCCCCAAAAATGTATGTGTAAGTGTGAATCTAAGTGTGTATTACTGTAATAAGTGTGTGTTGGTGTGTTTGTGTGTGTAATTGTTGCACTAACCTGAAAAAGTCGCTGGAGACTGTTGCACACGATCAGGAAGAGCCTCTGGAAGAGATCTGCAACGTCATCTGTGTCCCTGTGCTGTGGGGGCGGAGATCTCCGGCGCGGTGTAGGCTGCAGCAGCAGGACACGTAAGTAACACGTGCCTGCTGCTGTTTTTGGGCCCCTGGGCGATCGCGCCCCAGGGGCCACTCGATCCCCTGCTCTGCTCGTTGCCTAGGGGCAGGGGATCGTGAAGGAGCGGAGCGAGCGGCTCTAACAGCCGCTCCTCCGCTCGCAAACCCGGAAGTGCTGCAGAACGTAGAATCTACGATCTGTGGCACTTTGGTCCTTTGATCCACAGAACGTAGATTCTACGTTCTGTGGCACTTAAAGGGTTAATAAATAACCCCCTAAATGTGTATAGCCTTACAGAGCATTTGTTTTTTAGATGGGGTCAGTGACCCCCATTTGAAAGTTGGAAAGAGACTAAATAATGTAAAAACTATAAAAAAAATAATTAATGACTATCAATTGAAAAGTTACTTAGAATTGCCCATTCTGTTAACATATTAAAAGTTAACTTAAAGGTGAACCAGCACAATAAGTAGTCAGAATACAGGGAAGAAAGCATGGGTGGGGTGTTAACATATTGTAGATTTACGACTGTAAAATAGTCTGTAATGAACGGTAATACTGATTTTCAAACGAGACTTTGATTGTTTGGTCCACATATATATCTTGACTAAATAAGATGCTGCTTATTAAAAGGGCTGTTCATCTTTATTAAGGGGGTTATTTACTAAACTCCGAATGCAAAAATCATGAAAAATTCATGATTATATATATAATAAAATAGGACTTTTTAAAAAATCACAGATTTTTCGGAATTTGTTAAACCCTGAGGATAGAAAAGTCTGAATCTGAAATTCCATATTTCAGATCGGTCGAAGTTGAACATAAGTCAGCGGGAGAAGTCCGAATGATTTTTTGATGTGTGCTGGGTCTCATGAAATACCCCAAAGTTTCTGGAGTTTTCGGGTGAAAATTCCAAAAAAGATGGTGAATATCGTTAAAATCAAATGGAAAAATCCGAAAAAAATGTGAAAATCTGTTTTTTTTTTCCCACAAAGCAAATTGTCGGGAAAATTTAATAATAAATAAGAGTAAATAACCCAAGCGGATTTGATCTTAGATTGTAGCAGAAAATATTGAGATAAATTCAGACTTTGATAAATAACCCCTTAGTGTGATGTTTAGTGTGATTTAGAGAGTGATATTTTAAGACCATTTGCAATTGGTTTTCAAATTTTTATGATTTGTAGGTTTTTTTTTGGTTATTAAGCTTTTTATTCAGCAGTTCTCCAGTTTGCAATTTCAGCAGTCTGGTTGCTAGGGTTCAAATTACCCTAGCAACCATGTATTGATTTGAATCAGAGACTGGAATATGAATAGGAGAGGCCTGAATAGAAAGATAAGTAAAAAAAATAGTAGCAATAATAATAATGCATTAGTAGCCTATCAGAATATTTGTGTCAGAAGAAAACAAATATTTCAAAAAAATGGCCAACTGAAAAGTTGCTTAGAATTAGCCATTCTATAACTTACTTAAAGTTAAATTAAGAGTGAACGCCCCTTTAATATTCCATGAGGAATGTATTTGTACAGCTGCAGTATCTTTATTATCTAAAGTAAACACTGTACATATTTCCCTAACATATTATATACATATTTATTTACAAGGACTAAACCAATGAGTGTTACCGAATGTTAGCCAATTCACATTCTGCTCACAGAAACACCCTATGCCAAATATTTTGAGCACAAGAGAAGAAAAGGAAACCTATTTTAAGACAGAGAAGTTTCCATGACAACTAAACAAGCAAAAACACGGAAATGAACAAAATCAGTAGGGTTCATTAACATGTACAAGTGTGTCTGAGTTCATCTGGATTGTGCACATATTGATGTTCATTAAAAGTACCTGCAAAAAAACACTATATTTTTTGCTGAGCACCCATTTCATAGACGCAAGGCAACCCTGGAGCTACACATATATATTCCAGGGCTCCCACAGCAGGCTGTGTCTCCGGGGGGGTTATTTACTAAACCTCAAATTTATCTGGTCAGGCTTTTTGGGGCAAAAACTTGAATTTTTAGTGGGAAAAAAACCTAGATTTTTTTGAGATTTATCTATTAATGGGCAGATTTATGAAGGGTCAAAGTTAAAATTCATTCAAAAGTTTTTTTTATGGCCTAAACTTTCTTTTCTTTTAAAATTCTTTTTATTGAATTTTCATGAAAATACAATGAATATGAACAATCATATTATGGAATAAAAGAATAATTCATATGAGTAAAGTTCAAGAAATGTTTTCATGTGAACTAAACCATGAAATAACAAAAACAGATCAAAACAAAACAAAAACAAAAAGACCCGTACTTTTTTTTAAGTAATTAAGACATGGGAAATCAGTACAAATAATTTTAAGACACTTTCATATAATAATGACAAATGAATAGTTATGTGAATGAAAAGAAAATATAAAATTACCAAATTCGTTCATTAACGATCATCTTGTCCCATCAGTTTAAGAATGAATTCTTTTTTAGAAACATCTAAAGATGAAATATACAGGGACCATCTGTATTTAACTTTATTTATGGCCAAAACTGTCAAATTCGACTAGGGAATTGTTAAAATTCGATTTGAGTTTTTTTAAAAATTCTAACTTGATTTTCGACATTTATCATACACTGTCCCTTTCAGAACTCAAATTCGACTATTTGCCACCTTAAACCCAATTGCCGTATTAGCCTATGGGGTAGTCCTGGGATCAATTTGGAGTTGTTTGCTGCCTTCCTGAAAATTGTGTTCTTTTTCGGAAGAAAAACTTGAATCGAATTCTATTCGAGTTTGCGGGTCGATCTTTTTCACCCGAGTACAAAAAAAAATGCAATTTTTTTTTAATAAATTGCAGTTGGTCGAATTTTGAGTTCATGGTAGTTTAAAATAACTCCCATGAACTTGAAATTCGACCCTTGATAAATCTGCCCCTAAATGTATAAATTTATTTATTATACATTTATTATACATTTATTATATTTATTGAGATTATATATATATATATATATATATATACACACAAAGCAACACAAAGGACACAAAGATTCATGCAAATAAAGGTGACTTAATTCACTAAAATTTGGAGTGCGGTTCTATGTGATTAATTATGCAATAAAGGTTTTGAATCTGCACCCACAAGAATACAGAAAATCCGGATTAGAGTGCAGCTGCATTTGGGCATATATATATATATATATATATATATATATATATATATATATATATATATATAGACAATTACAAGAGTCCTCTGCACTCAACCCATTATCAATATATTTAAGACAGAGACATTTTGTGCATACTACTACTGAAAAATGCCTTACCCTTTAAACAATATATATTAATTTATATAGTGAATAAAGTACCCCCTCTTGTAAAATATAAGGATATTATAAGTTACCGAGGAGTTTCATGACCATATAAAAACACGAGGCCGAAGGCCGAGTGTTTTTATACAGGTCATGGAACTCCGAGGTAACTTCTAATATCCTCATATTTTGTAACTGGGGGTACTTTATTTATTATAATACACAAATTTCAGCGAGTCATGTGACAGAAATGACATCAGAACTCACCGTTTATAACTGATGACATCAGAACTCACCGTTTATAAGGATATAATTTACAGGATATTCATGGCTTTTGTGTATTATATATATATATAATTTATATATACGGCTATACAGCTTTACATGTGATTTTCTAATACACTTTGATTATTCATGAAATACCTCGGTGTTGCTGGTCATTTGTCTTCATATCCCCATTTTTTTAGAAAAAAACATACAAATAGATCTCTGAGTGGGATACATATTGTATGTTGCATAAGCTGTTAATATCCAGATGAAAACCACTACTAGAAGGGACCAGTTTGTGGTAATGAAATAAGAGACTTTTGTTCGTTTTTTGACTTTTTGTACTTTATTTAGATTTTTGGTTTTTCTGCATTTTTTGTACATTTTTTTGGTTATACATGGTGACGTTTTGATTGATTTTTTCGGCCTCTTGTTGGACCATGTGGGGAGGGTCGTCTGCCGACAGTTCCGTGACTGGAGCTGGGCCCATTGAGGACGGAGGAGTCTGATGACGAGTATGGACTGCTTCCTTGCGAAGGGATCTGAAATAAAAGGAGACATTGTAACACTTTGGACTCAACAAATTTGCACATAAGCGATATATGCTTATGGTTTTGACTCAATAGGTTCATCATTTTGAGCCCACGTAGTAATTGTACTAACCCATTAATACATTATTTGCTGCTGTGATCTAAAGGGTTCTCTTGTTTTTAATCACTTTTAGTGTGTTTATACTTATATTACAACCATGGGATACCACAATGGAGGAGGAGAGAGGGAAGGACGGCCAGTGAGGAACGCGGCTAACCCAAGATGCTGGGCTCCCCGAATGAAGTTTGGGCGTTATTATATAAGCGGTTATATACTACCTGCTCGGTCACCTGAGGTAAGGTCTCGTAATGCGATCCTGGTGATAACACTTACTACCTATGGCTAAGGTACCGTGCCCTCCCGGTGGGTCAAATATGGATGAGCGGTGCTGGGGGAGGAGGATCACCTCCCTTGATGTTCCGATCGCCTAAACAGCGTGTTCCGGGCAGAGAGAAGGGGCAGAGAGGTACGGAGGGCCACAGTGGTAGACGTCGCTGACAGTGAATAAGTGACGCCGATTTACATGATGGCGGATGTGAGGCTGACAGGAGAGCGCGGGCTCGATACATGGAATATGACTTACCTTGGGTGGATGACAGGTACGGTGGAACTTCGGGTTGAGCCTATGTGCATCCTAGGTTGGGTGATGCCTATTCCTCGGGGCGATACATGCAGCACCTCCTCCTTGTTCAATTGGCGGCTCGGCAAGTGAGGTAACGAATGGTTGTCCTACACATGAGAATCACTTTTGTTAAACACATTACATAGGCAGCGATCACAAACACGACATGCACTATGTTAAAATGGATCTATACACACTTAAGCACGGCTCACCTACACTGCACTTGGTGGTCCTTTGTTGCACATTAAAGGGAAAGTAGCCCCCATGGATAGATCTCTTTATACACGCTCACTATGACTCACTGACGCTTTTGATGATGTCACAGGTTGATTGTTTGGCGCCATTTTTGTGTTTAAATTCAGTATTGTTTGCTATGCACTGTGTACCCCACCTGAGGAAGGTTCCTGTATGTGAACCGAAACGTCGGAATAAATTTTTCACTTTTTTTCACTTACAAGTCCTATGTGTGCGGTTTGTATGGAGATATATACAAGTTAGTAATTTAACCAGCACCTGGGCAGTTGCCTTTATATAAAAGTGTGCTCCAGCTTTTGGACTTGCTCAATATGCGAGGTAGGAAAATCTTGGGGGTCTCCAAAGGTTTTCCTCCTCTGGTTCTGGCAGCACCTTGCTACTTTATGAAAAAATTTTGAATCATATATACCAATTAGATATTTGTACGTGGGACACAGAAGTCTAGCGAACCCAGCAGCTCATAATTAATCATTGCATGTCCTTTTGTTTCGAGTTCATCCTATGACGCTTGGATCAAAGAATGGAACATACTAACACGGCGATTGATGTAGACACCACGGGAGAACATACCTTTTCGGCGGACGACGCGGAAAGAATATTGTTTGGAGAACTTCCCAACACTGAGACCCCTGGTAGGACCCCCCGGGATTTATACCATAATTTGTTAAACTTAAAGAAAAGGGAGATTGACTTGTTTTTACACGGGACGTATCTGTCCAATTATCACAGGCAGAAGCTTTTACCTAGGGGGTTCAGGGTCAGAAATGTACCCACATTAGGACGATCTAATGCGGAATTTTGCAGCAAATGGTGCAAAATTCTGAATAAATGTTCCTCAGATTTAATACTTCTGGTGGTAGAATTTGTGGGTCAGGATTTAAAGGCCACACAGGAAGAAATTCAAAATTTCGAGTCACTTCATTTATTACCCATTACGCAGGATAAATCTGTTGATTGGATGAAGAATATAGAGACTAATTTAGCTAAGTATAAACAGGAATTGATATCCTTTAAAGAAAAGAAACTGACAACAGTTAAGGAGGACTATCGACTTAAGAGAGTCTACAGGTGGTTACTGGGGTTACCAGATAACAATAGTAGGCGACCCACACGCAGATACAAACCTACTAATCTTTTGACAGTAGACAGCTCGGGGGACTCGACAGATTCAGACTCGGGTTTTCCTGCCACCAATCCCTCCCAGTCTTTTTTAGGGGAGTCTCCAATCACAGCCACCATACCCACGGGGGCGGAAGGAGGGGAAGGAGCAGGAGGGGGGCAAGAAAAACAGGAAAAGAAGAGAAAATCGTTGCCGGCAAACCACCCAGGAGGGGGAGATACAAGACATAGTAGTCAATTTGTCACAACATATGCTGTCATTGGGAGAAAGAGCTTTATTAAATAGAGGTTTGAAATTCGTTCCTACCAATAGTTCTAAACCATTTGATGTCCACAAGGACATCCATAGGTTCAAACGCCAATTAAAACTTCGTGACTACTATAAAGATAAGACTTCCACTAATCTCACTCCCTTTAGAGCAAAGAGTGTTTTTGAACCTCCCAACACAGCTCCAGCTATTTCCATCTTTACTCACTTGCTAGCGAACGATTCAAGGGACTTACATCAAAATAAAGGGAAACATTTCTCAAATTTGACTCCCAGGGAGAGAGAGGCCCTTAGAACTTTACGAGAGGATAAGGAACTCATCATTAGGCAGGCCGATAAGGGGGGAGCAATTGTCCTGTTAGATAAAGAATACTATACAAAAGAGCTCCAATCACAGTTAGCAGATGAGAATACTTATGCTCCTCTAACCAATGACCCTACCATCACATATAAATCCAAGTTAGATGCTTTGATCAGAGTAGGTTTTTCAGCTGGCTGGATCGATCAGAATACAAGCAATTTTCTCACCACCCCCTATCCTAAAATTCCTTTCATCTATTCTCTTCCTAAAATCCATAAATCCATAACCTCTCCCCCTGGGCGCCCCATCATCTCTGCCATTGGCTCTCTGTTCCAACCAGTAGCACAATATTTGGATTCTTTCTTACAACCTCATGTTCAAAACATGAGGTCGTATATTAAGGACACTACTCATTTGTTAAACCTACTGAAAGAAGTTGTAGTACCGGATGAGTGTTTCTTAGTGACAATGGATGTTTCCAGTTTGTACACTGTCATCCCACATGCAGACGGGTTGGCAGTGTGCAGGGACTCCCTCCACAAATACCATCAAGGCCCCCCCCCAGTTGAATTTTTAATAAACCTATTGGATTTAGTACTTTCGCACAATTACTTTACTTTCAATGATGCGTTCTATTTGCAGATCTCAGGGACCGCAATGGGCTCGAATGTAGCCCCCTCGTTCGCCAATTTGTTCATGCAAATGTATGAGGAACAACATTTACTACCAAAGGGAGGTGAAAGGATACTATTTTACAAACGGTATATCGACGACTTGTTTATGTTATGGCAGGATACTGAGGACGAACTGATAGTGTTTCATGACTCGTTAAACACCTTAAATTCTCCCATCAGAGTGACTTGTACTTATGATAAACAGACAATTGACTACCTAGATGTGAGTATTTATAGACAAGGTAACAAGTTAGGTACCACACTGTTTAGGAAGTCCACGGACAGAAATAGCCTGATACAGGCCAACTCGTACCATCCATCCCATATGTCCCGGGGGGTCCTATATTCTCAATTTCTCAGGGTGATCAGGAATAACTCCAACCGGGAAGTAGCGGAAAAACAACTCACTATGCTTTCAACCCAGTTTTTTTCCAGGGGATACACCGAGTCCATGATTAACGAGCAATTACAGAGGGCTTTGGCACATACACAAGAGGACCTACTACAACAGAAAGTGACTAGCCCAAAGAGAGAAACAGATCCCATTTTTGTAACACAATGGACGGATGTTTGCCCTAGTGTGAGAAGGGCACTACGAAATAGATGGGATATAATTAATACAGAGACAGACTTACCTTTTTATGGGAAGAAAGCGCCGATGATGGCCTATCGAAGAGGACGAAATCTAAGTGACATATTGGTGGTTAAGATTTAACGAAAGCTCCTAAAACTACATGGCTGGATCGTCCTCTCAAGACAGGGTGCTTTAAGTGTGCCTCCTGTTTGACATGTGGGGGTATGACTCAAGGAACTCATTTTGCACACCCCAGAACTGGGAAGAGGTACAAAATACAACATAGAGTCACGTGTACTTCAGATCATATTGTGTACATGGCCTGGTGCCCTTGCGGACTTTATTATGTAGGAAAGGCAACTACAACATACCGGGAGAGAATGGCCAATCACCGGAGCGCTATACGTAGCGCTCTGGCAACAGGAAAAACGGATCAACCAGTACCGAGACATTGGCTAAAGATGCATCATACATTACCACAGTTTCGGCACATGATCATTGACCATGTGCCGTCTCCAAAGAGAGGTGGTAACAGGAACTTATTATTATTAAGAAAGGAGAGCATGTGGATATATACACTTGATACAGTGTCTCCAAAAGGCCTAAATGAGATCCTACCAATGTCCCCATTTTTTTAGAAAAAAACATACAAATAGATCTCTGAGTGGGATACATATTGTATGTTGCATAAGCTGTTAATATCCAGATGAAAACCACTACTAGAAGGGACCAGTTTGTGGTAATGAAATAAGAGACTTTTGTTCGTTTTTTGACTTTTTGTACTTTATTTAGATTTTTGGTTTTTCTGCATTTTTTGTACATTTTTTTGGTTATACATGGTGACGTTTTGATTGATTTTTTCGGCCTCTTGTTGGACCATGTGGGGAGGGTCGTCTGCCGACAGTTCCGTGACTGGAGCTGGGCCCATTGAGGACGGAGGAGTCTGATGACGAGTATGGACTGCTTCCTTGCGAAGGGATCTGAAATAAAAGGAGACATTGTAACACTTTGGACTCAACAAATTTGCACATAAGCGATATATGCTTATGGTTTTGACTCAATAGGTTCATCATTTTGAGCCCACGTAGTAATTGTACTAACCCATTAATACATTATTTGCTGCTGTGATCTAAAGGGTTCTCTTGTTTTTAATCACTTTTAGTGTGTTTATACTTATATTACAACCATGGGATACCACAATGGAGGAGGAGAGAGGGAAGGACGGCCAGTGAGGAACGCGGCTAACCCAAGATGCTGGGCTCCCCGAATGAAGTTTGGGCGTTATTATATAAGCGGTTATATACTACCTGCTCGGTCACCTGAGGTAAGGTCTCGTAATGCGATCCTGGTGATAACACTTACTACCTATGGCTAAGGTACCGTGCCCTCCCGGTGGGTCAAATATGGATGAGCGGTGCTGGGGGAGGAGGATCACCTCCCTTGATGTTCCGATCGCCTAAACAGCGTGTTCCGGGCAGAGAGAAGGGGCAGAGAGGTACGGAGGGCCACAGTGGTAGACGTCGCTGACAGTGAATAAGTGACGCCGATTTACATGATGGCGGATGTGAGGCTGACAGGAGAGCGCGGGCTCGATACATGGAATATGACTTACCTTGGGTGGATGACAGGTACGGTGGAACTTCGGGTTGAGCCTATGTGCATCCTAGGTTGGGTGATGCCTATTCCTCGGGGCGATACATGCAGCACCTCCTCCTTGTTCAATTGGCGGCTCGGCAAGTGAGGTAACGAATGGTTGTCCTACACATGAGAATCACTTTTGTTAAACACATTACATAGGCAGCGATCACAAACACGACATGCACTATGTTAAAATGGATCTATACACACTTAAGCACGGCTCACCTACACTGCACTTGGTGGTCCTTTGTTGCACATTAAAGGGAAAGTAGCCCCCATGGATAGATCTCTTTATACACGCTCACTATGACTCACTGACGCTTTTGATGATGTCACAGGTTGATTGTTTGGCGCCATTTTTGTGTTTAAATTCAGTATTGTTTGCTATGCACTGTGTACCCCACCTGAGGAAGGTTCCTGTATGTGAACCGAAACGTCGGAATAAATTTTTCACTTTTTTTCACTTACAAGTCCTATGTGTGCGGTTTGTATGGAGATATATACAAGTTAGTAATTTAACCAGCACCTGGGCAGTTGCCTTTATATAAAAGTGTGCTCCAGCTTTTGGACTTGCTATATATATATATATATATATATATATATATACAGGTATAGCATCCCTTATCCGGAAACCCGTTATCCAGAAAGCGGCAAATTACGGAAAGGCTGTCTCCCATAGACTCTATTTTATCCAAATAATCCAAATGTTTAAAAATGATTTCCTTTTTCTGTGTAATAATAAAACAGTAACTTGTACTTGATCCAAACTAAGATATAATTAATCCTTATTGGCGGCAAAACCAGCCTATTGGGTTTATTTCATGTTAATATGACTTTCCAGTAGACTTAAAGTATGAAGATCCAAATTACAGAAAGATCAGTTATCCGGAAAGCTTATATATATATATATATATATATATATATATACACACACATATGAGATTATATAGATTATATAGATTATTATTATTATATATTATTATATATATTGTTATTCTGCAAAAAGCCTAAATCTGAAAATCCGCCATCTCAGACCTGTGGAGGTCACATATAAGTCAATAAGAGATGTGCCCATCTCATTTTGAAGATATCATGGTTTGTGCTGCGTTTAGCCTGAAAAGATGATAAATTCAGGGTTTTCGGGTGGAAAAAAATCTTATTATTCTGGTTTTCGCTTGATATTATCGGGGTTTTTCCTGATCCGATTTATTCTAATTAGTTTATTGATAAATAAGGCAAAATAGATAAGGCAAAATCAGGGATGGAAGTTTGGTCGAGCTTTTTTTTCATTTTAATTATGAGATAAATTCAGATTTTAATAAATAACCCCCTAGCATGGGCGTCCACAGAGGGGGGCAAGAGGGGGCAGTGCCCCCCCCTGGCATACCCCCCAACCGTCCCGTTTTCGGCTGTCTGTCCCGCTGTCCCGGATAGTGGACTCAAATGTCCCGCATCCCTGTGTCTCTCTCGCTCTTCCTGTGTTTTTCGCCGAAGTCTCGCGAGAAGAGACTTCGGTGACGTCATAAATCTCATGAGACGCGGAGAAGAGAGGGCAGTGAGCTGAGGAGGGAGCGCAGCCAGTGGTTTGGAATTGGGCGGCAGTATTTGTAGGTTTTTTTCCTGCAGCACAGCGCGTGGGGGATTGCTCTGCACGAGGAGCACATATCATTTTACAGCCTGCATGCGCTGCTGGTTCAGAAATGAGTCACATTCTCAACACAGTCGCATCACATGCCTTCTTCTTTGACTCTCGCCCCCCAGAAGGGTATGTCAAAATGCAGATTTAGTGGTCTGTTTTTTCAGTGTCTGGGGAGTTGAAGCAGGAGAGAGCTGAAGTTGTGTGTGGGGAAGGGGGGGGGCGTGGAGGAGCACAGAAAGAAGTATTTAATCTCACTTCACTAGACTGTATTTAGGTGGTTAAATTGAGGAAAAAGGTAGCTTTTTTTATGAAACATTCTTTAATCATAATTTTTCTACAGTTATCATTAGCCATGATTTGCCTGCCTAGCATGTAGCTGCAGTGCTACCAGGGCTGCATTAAATGTGTGTTTCACCTATAAGTTAACTTTAAGTATTTTACAGAATGGCTAATTCTAAGCAACTTTTCAATTGGTCTTCATTATTTATATTCTATGTTTTTTTTAATTAAATACCTGCTTTTTCTGACTCTTTCCAGCTTTCAAATGGGGGTCAGGTCACTGATCCTATCTAAAAACAAATGTTCTGTAAAGCTACACATTTATTGTTATTGCTACTTTTTATTACTCATCTTTCTATTCAGGCCTCTCCTACTCATATTTCAGTCTCTTAGTCAAATCAGTGCATGGTTGCTAGGGGAATTTGGATCCTAGCAACCAGACTGATGAAATTGCAAACTGCAGAGCTGCTGAATAAAAAGCTAAATAACTCAAAACAAACAAATAAAATAATTAAAACTAATTGCAAATTGTTTGAGAATATCCCTCTCTACATCATACGAACAGTGAATTTGAAGGTGAACATCCCTCTTTAATATATAGGCACCTAAAGGCATGTGCCTAGGTCTGTGGCTTTAGGGAAGTGGCTCTTGTTTGCCTATATAACTGTTTCTTTGACAGCTTAACTCTTGAATCTGATATTCTGACCACTGACAGTGCTGTTATATTGTTTTTTCATTGAGTTTCACAGAGACACTGAGACTTGAAGGCTGAGTAACGTAATTGGAGGGGTAGATCTAAGCAAGGTATGCAGGCAGGCAGTGGCGTAACTAGATATTACTGGGCCCCATAGCAAATTATTTTTCAGGCCCTGAAAACGTTTAGAATTTGTGTTTTACCAAGTATTATTATAATTGTATATGAATTAGGGCCTCATGGGGCCCTATAAATCCTGGGCCCCCTGCAGCTGCAGGGTCTGCTTCCTCTATAGTTACGGCCCTGCAGGCAGGATAAAGGAGTGAATAGAGTCTTATCTAAAGGGTAACAAACATACCAAGCTGCATTTTTGTGAATGTTTTTGTTAAATGGGCGTGACTTATGGGGGAGTGGCCATAAAGTGGGCGTGGCCAAAAAAATTTGCGCGCGGCAGAACCTTCTGTCCCTCTTTTTTAATCACAAATGTTGGGAGGTATGCCCCTGGGACTGTGCACATAAGTTTCCACCTGTTCGTGCATTGGCCCCAGCTTACTGTGGTTTCTGTCGCAATCCCTCGAAGATTTTTCTTCTGTGCAGCAGAGTTTTCTTTTAGCTCCTTCCCTAGCTGCTCGCTCCCCCCTCCCTTGTCACGGTGCTGCTGGATCGTATTACTTCAGCTGTGACAGAGAGAGAGAGCAGCCAGGGAGCATCTGATTGGCCAGTAGCACAGATTGCAGCGCGGGAGAAAACGAAGGAAGGAAAGCCCTATCTATTGCAGTCTGCAGCCTTGTACTTGTGAGTTCTGGGGGTATTTATACAATTACTTGCCCCTGTGCCATCTGTTTGTGTGTTCTGCTGGTATTTATGTATGTACTTGCCCCTGTACCATCTGTTTGTGAGTTCTGGGGGTATTTATACATGTACTTGCCCCTGTGCCATCTGTTTGTGAGTTCTGGGGGTATTCATACATGTACTTGCCCCTGTGCCATCTGTTTGTGAGTTCTGGGGGTATTTATACATGTACTTGCCCCTGTGCCATCTGTTTGTGAGTTCTGGAGGTATTTATACATGTACTTGCCCCTGTGCCATCTGTTTGTGAGTTCTGGGGGTATTTATACATGTACTTGCCCCTGTGTCATCTGTTTGTGAGTTCTGGGGGTATTTATGCATGTACTTGCCACTGTACCATCTGTTTGTGAGTTCTGGGGGTATTTATACATGTACTTGCTACTTTGCCATCTTTGTGTGAACTAGGGTTGCCACTTGTCAGACAACCGGTATTTTGAAGGGTTGCCCGGGTCAAAACTTCCTGGATGGTTTTTCAAATTAGGGAAACTGTGCAGGATTCCCTTGATTGACCCGGCGATCGGCTGATCGCCGTGGCATAGCTCCACCCCCTGATGGCAGTGACACACCCACCTATCTCACAGGCCCGCCCACAGATGACTCCTTGCCCCACCCTGGAAAATTTTCTGCGGACACCCATGCCCCCTAGGTGTAACTCTGGAAGAGACACCATTTAAGAACTTGATTTTTTTCATTGATCAGTTCCATGTTAGACTAAAAAAGCAGCGTTTATTATCAAGGGCTTGTCTTTCTTGTCTTAGGATCTTAAACCCAAAAAATGAATTCATACATTTGTTCACAATGGTCTTCTGAGCAATTTTGCTCCAAAAAAAAAAAAAAAGTTTTTTCTAAGATATTAGCAGATTTAGAGAACTTTATACTGCCAGGCAGGCTTTTAGCTCAGCAGCTTTCTGAAGGCCCAGAGTGTGAGGGATCCTAACTGTCTATGCAGTGTCTCTACTGCTCCTGGATTCAGTTAATCCTTCAGTTACTGACTCTCATGCGAGCCAAAAGTCTGGATTTGGAATTTTAAACTGCAAATATGTCAGAAACTGCTACAATTTAGAAATAGATTCAAATGGCAAACGTGTTCGGGGAAGCACCCTGATTAAAGGGGTTGATCACCTTTACATTAACTTTCAGTATGCTGCAGAGATTGATATTCTGAAAAAAATTGCAGTTGGTCTTCAGTTTTTGTTTGCGGTTTTTGAATTATTAGAACTTTGTTCAGCTGCCATTTTGCTGGGAATCTCAGCAGCTATCTGTTTGCTAGGGTCCAAATTACCCTAGCAACCAGGCAGTGGCTTGAATGGGAAACTGGAATAGGAGAGTAAAGAAACATAAGTAACAAAAAATAACAATACCAATGAAATTGTAGCCTCGCAGAGCAACAGTTTATGAGCTGCCGGGGACCCCCCCCCCTTTAAAGGCTGGAAGGAGATAGAAGAAGGCAAATACAACTATAAAAAAAATTAAAACGAAGACCAATTGAAAAGCTGCTAACGATTGCCCATTCTATAACGTACTAAAAGTTATTTTGAAGGTAAACTACCTAAACTAACTTTTAGGGGGTTATCAAAGGTCAAGTTGATTTTTACCTGAAACATTTGTGTTTTAGAAGGTATTTTTCAGTAAATTTTTCGTTTTTTATTCAGCAGCTCTCCAGTTTACAATTCTGCCAATCGGGTTGCTAGGTGCCAAATTACCCTAGCAACCGTGCATTGATTTGAATAAGAGCCTGAATAGGAATGGGAGAGGCCTGAATAGAAAGATAAGTAATAAAAAGTAGCAATGAATAAAATTGTAGCCTTACAGAGCATTTGTCTTTTAGATGGGGTCAGGGACCCCCATTTAAAAAGTGGCATGAGTCAGAAAAAAAGGCAAATTTATGTCCAATTGCATTAAAGTCATTATCGTGTTAAATTATCGCTGGCGACAAAATTGTCAACGCTGTCAAAATCGCTGATGGCGTCAAATTTTTTTTGGACTCGACAAATTTTTGGCAGTTCCTCAAATTTATTTGCCAGCAGTGAAACACGTAAATTTCCCGCAAATTCACGCCTCCTGAATAAATTTGCCCATCACTAATGAAGACCAAATGAAAAGTTGCCTAGAATTGTCCTTTAGCTTAAAGACGAACCATCCCTTTAAGTTTAAGGGGCACATTTACTTTGCTCGAGTGAAGGAATAGAATAAAAAAAACTTCGAATTTCGAATGTTTTTTTTGGCTACTTCGACCATCGAATTGGCTACTTCGACCTTCGACTACGACTTTGAATCGAACGATTCGAACTAAAAATATTCAACTATTCGATAGTTGAAGTACTGTCTCTTTAAAAAAAACTTCGACCCCCTACTTCGCCACCTAAAACCTACCGATATTCGAAGTCAAAGGATTTACATTCGGCAGACGAATATCGAGGGTTAATTAACCCTCGCTATTCGACCATATGTAAATCTGCATTTAACAGTTTTTATGATTTTTTTAAAAAAACTCAAATACATTTTTGGGGTTTAGATCACTTTTAAGACATTTTCAGTGTTGAAAAGGAAACATTAACCACAAGCTGAAGTGTAAGCCCATCGACAGTTATTAACCAACTGTAAATCAACTTATTGTGTATGTGAAAAACCGCTCATTTTTAAGTGTCGCACACACAGCACCTCTTAATGTGGTATATTGAGTGGGCAAGTGTCAGAGCAGTAGGCTGCTTTCTTGCTGTGCCTCTTGTACAGGTATGGGACCTGTTATTATTTCTGTATGAAAGTGGAATACTGTATTTCTGACAGAGTAGATTAAACACAATAACATTAACAGAAATATATATAGAGATCTACATTGCAGCTAAAAGTTGAAATCGGACACACATCCATCAAACATCAGCCATTATGACATCATAATGAAGGTTTCTTTACAGTGTGCTGCTTTTTTTTAAAGAGTGAAATATATTTGGCAACGTACATAAAACACACGTTTATGTCATTAATATGTAAGGTACATGGATCTATGTACTGTAGAAACAAACTAGTTGAGGTTAAAATGTTTATTTTCTTATTTTCCAACAACAAACTGCTAGATATGTTAATAACACCTGTGTAAACAAAGGCGTGTCAGCCATTATGACATCACAGTGGCTCAGCCATTATGACAATGTTGTGGCTTTGTTGTTTTAACATCACCATGGCAACATAATGACATCATAATGACTATTTCTTAAGTGTACAGTTTCTCGCTGTCTCATTCTGTTTGTTGTTTGTGTACGAGCAACAAGCAAAATGAGTTTTCTGAATTTTTTCAAGAATCTTTTTATTCTACTTTTATTCTTTTTAATATTAATTGAAAATCCGCTTCCTGCACTTTCATGCCTACAATGCGACAAGGAGTCTAATACCGTCAAAGACCAATTTATAGAGTTTATTAAAAAGGGACACAAGAATGTGGAAATTGGAACCGCTGAAATTTTTACGGCTTTCTACGATGACTTTATCGACAATATGGATGAAAGGAGACTGGGTAATTATTAGCTCTGTAATTAATATGCAATGTTGGTAGGGTTTTTTAAAACCGTATTTCTTGTTTAATTATTGAGCTTTTTAAAGCTTATTTCTGTTATTGCTATTTAATTATATTGCTTTAGATGCTAAAGACTGAACAAAATACAGTAGCATAAAGCAATCCAAACCCTTATGTGACTTCAGGGTTCAGAATTAGTGATGGGTGAATCTCTCCCGTTTTGCTTCGTCTGAAAAATTTGCGTATTTCCAAAAAATTTGGTGCATCCCTAGCCAAAACTGCGAAAAATTCACGAAAATCTAAAATTGATGCCCACGTCCAATTTTCGATGCACATCCGAAAAGTCGCTTGCGTAAATTTTGCCGCTGATGTTAAAGTCCGGGCATCCGAATAGTGTTGACATGCTGCGATGTTGATGCAAGCGACTTTTTGGACGCGTGTCCAAAATTTTTTGACGTCAGCGAATGATTGAACAATTGCAAATTGGAGTGCTATTCTGAGACAATTTGCAATTGTTATTATTTGTGGTTTTTGAGCTATTTAGCTTTTTATTCAGCAGCTCTTCAAGGTTGCAGTTTCAGCAATCTGGTTGCTAGGCTACAAATTACCCTAGCAACCATGCATTGATTTGAATAAGAGACTGGAATAGGAATAGGAGAGGGACTCGGTAGAAAGAAGAGTAATAAAATTTAGCAATAACAAAACATTTGTAGCTTTACGGAGCATTTGTTTTTAGAAGGGGGTCAGTGACCCCCTTTTGAAAGCTGGAAAGAGTCAGAAAAAAAAGGCAAATAATTAAAAAACTATAAATCAAAAAGAAATAATGAAAACCAAATTGAAATTTTTTGACGTCAGCGAATGTTTGAACAATTGCAAATTGGAGTGATATTCTGAGACAATTTGCAATTGTTATTATTTGTGGTTTTTGAGCTATTTAGCTTTTTATTCAGCAGCTCTCCAAGGTTGCAGTTTCAGCAATCTGGTTGCTAGGCTACAAATTACCCTAGCAACCATGCATTGATTTGAATAAGAGACTGGAATAGGAATAGGAGAGGGACTCGGTAGAAAGAAGAGTAATAAAATTTAGCAATAACAAAATATTTGTAGCTTTACGGAGCATTTGTTTTTAGAAGGCGGTCAGTGACCCCCTCTTGAAAGCTGGAAAGAGTCAGAAAAAAAAGGCAAATAATTAAAAAACTATAAAAAAAAAGAAATAGTGAAAACCAATTGAAATGTTGCTTAGAATTAGCCATTCTATAACATACTAAAAGGTAACTTAAAGGCGAACCACCCCTTTACAATCTGCCCCAATATCTCATGGCAAGAGATTTTTATTGCTGTTATGAACATTTGATAACTATAACCCTGGGGATTTGCCAAATCCAAATCGTGCTATTTCAGATTATGCTGTTATTCCTCAATTTTTAATATACTTCAATAATACTTTATGGTTCTAGTAATGCACTTTCAGACTAACCCAAAATGTGACATTCAAGATGAATGATATAATCTGTTTCTTTTTACAGATAAACTTGGAATAACTGAACTGGCCAAGGAATTCGGACAAATCATCAAATCTATAGAAGCTACTATATCTAAAGGTACCCTTTATTTTACTAGAAAATTAAATATATTTGGAGAGCAAAATAAAAACTGTATTAAACCAAAATAAAGGTGGCCATACACTGCCGGATCCAGTTGTTTGGAGAGGTCGGTTAATGTGCAAATCTGGGTGTAATTCAGCCACCCATGCACTGGGCCAAATTCAATTGATCCAACCAGCTCAATGATCGGTTCCTACTAGGGATGCACTGAATCCAGGATTCGGTTCGGGATTCGGCCTTTTTCAGCAGGATTCGGATTCGGCCGAATCCTTCTGCCCAGCCGGACTGAATCCGAATCCTTATTTGCATATTCAAATTAGGGAGGGGGAGGGAAATCGTGTGACTTTTTGTCACAAAACAAGGAAGTAAAAAATGTTTTCCCCTTCCCACCCCTAATTAGCATATGCAAATTAGGCTTCGGTTCAGTATTTGGCTGAATCTTTCGCAAAGGATTCAGGGCTTTGGCCGAATCCCAAGTAGTGGATTCGGTGCAGCGAATCCACTATTTGGGATTCAGCCAAATCCTTGGTGAAAGATTCGGCAAATTAGGGGCAGGAAAGGAAAAAGTGGAAAAAATTATTTTTGTGACAAAAAACGTGATTTCCCTACCCGCCCCTAATATACATATGTAAATTAGGATTCGGTTCAGCCAGGCATAGGGATTCGACCGAATCCGAATCCTGCTGAAAAAGGCCGAATCCCGAACCGAATCCTGAATTTGGTGCATCCTTAGTTCATACACTGGGGCCTAGGGAGGCCTGTCGGACAAGGAACCCATCAATGTGCACTCCTCGTCCAATGGAATTTTAATCCTTTCAAAATGATATCTGGCAAATGGGATTTTAATCATTTTAAGCTGATATGTGGCCACCTCAAGTGCAGGCTTGATTCTATACTATTTGTTTTTTCATGAAGTTTTAGTCCCAGGTATGGCGATTGGATAAGCTTGAAGAGAAGGTCAGATTTCACCCTCCATCCTATCCAATCCCTGTCCAGCTCTACCGGGTCTTAATAGAAAACAAATAGTATAGAAGCAGCGGAGGGGAAAGAAACAGGAGGCACTACAGTTCCGCCCTCCTCACCCAATTCTGCAGCTCTCTGACAGACGCAGGGGCCTTGCCACATAGTATTAAGGCACAATTAATCATTACAGAAGAGTTAAAATGTGGATTTCCTTGTATTTAAAAGAAGTTACATGCTTAACTTCTGTTAGTAGTCACTGAGGGTTCTGTGACCATATAAAGACACAAGGCTGCAGGCTGAGTTACACAGAAAACTCTGAGTATCACTCATGTATTATAAGGTATAATGTACCCCCTACTGTAAATGATAAGGATATTAGTAGTCACTGAGGGTTCTGTGACCATATAAAGGCACAAGGCTGCAGGCTGAGTTATACAGGGAACTCTAAGCATCACTTATGTATTATAAGGGATAATGTACCCCTACTGTAAATGATAAGGATATTAGAAGTCACTGAAGGGTTCTGTGAAAATATAAAGTCACAAGGCTGCAGGCTGAGTTATACAGGGAACTCTGAGTATCACTCATGTATTATAAGGGATAATGTACCCCCTACTGTAAATGATAAGGATATTAGTAGTCACCGAGGGTTCTGTGACCATATAAAGGCACACGTCTGCAGGCTGAGTTATACAGGGATCTCTGAGTATCACTCATGTATTATAAGGGATAATGTACCCCTACTGTAAATGATAAGGATATAAGAAGTCACTGAGGGGTTGTTCTGTGACCATATAAAGGCACAAGGCTGCAGGCTGAGTTATACAGGGAACTCTGAGTATCACTCATGTATTATAAGGGATAATGTACCCCCTACTGTAAATGATAAGGATATAAGAAGTCACTGAGGGGTTGTTCTGTGACCATATAAAGGCACAAGGCTGCAGGCTGAGTTATACAGAGAACTCTGAATGTCACTCATGTATTATAAGGGAAACTAATGTGGTCCTATACTTTTAAAAATGGATGTTGGTTTGGACAATTCCTCTCCCTTAAAAGCCACATACTGGCGGGGGAGGATAGATCCTTCATACTGAAACCAAGGTTCAACAGACACTGATTACAGATAATGCTATTATGCAGAGAAGTAAGAGAAGTTTTAATACTATGGCCAGAGGCAAACAAGTTAGCGACCACCTTATGGGTTTACCTTGACGTGGTATGGTGGCTTTTCAACTTTATGATCATAAAAACCCCTGTTTTGTAAACTTACTTTTGAGACAGGGGACCAGGGAATGTGCATTAAAACTAGCACTTCCATTATACTTAAATATACAATAACTTAGCCTTCAGAGTGCTTCCACCCCCCCCCCATTTTTGTACATTATAAGGGATAATGTACCCCCTACTGTAAATGAAAAAGATATTAGAAGTCACTGACAGGCTCCGTGACCATATAAGGCTGCAGAATTTTTAATATATTTTACATTAATTACACTTAAGTGAGAAAGGCAGCTCTTTCTGCACATAATTGTTTGCAGTTTTACCCCAATATATGAGTGGATGAGTACAAGATCATCGTATGTTTACATGTGGGCTGCTTTGATTTTTTTTGCCTGGGCTGTTTTTTACTCCCAGTCCGGCTCTGCTCAAGTGACTTTACCAGATTAAAGGGACAAAATTGAAAGGTTAATATTTTAAATAGCATTACAAAAAATAACTGCTGTTTGGGTTAGACTGTTAATAAGGCAACAATTCAACGTCCCTGCCATTAGGAATGATAATAACGTTTTACCTAATGCATGAGAATGTCATTCTAACCAATGTCCCAATATATACAACTTTAACTTTTTCTGAACTTTTCCTTCTTTTTCATGTTTATGAAGGAGGCAGACTTATGGAGGTCATAAATACCAAGTTCCAAGAGCTAAAACTGAAAGCTGAAATAATTTTTGCAACATTTGAAGAAGAACGTAAGTAATTTACCTGTACAATTGGATTGTCTTGTCTTACATATGCATGAATCACCTGCATCACAGGTTTATTCCTTAATGGAGAAGGAAAGGCTAAAACTAAGTAAGCTTTATCAGAAAGGTCTATATAAATACACCAGTAAACCCTCAAAGTAATGCTGCTCTGAGTCCTCTGTCAAAATAAACACAGCATTTATTTCCTTCTATTGTGTACTCATGGGCTTCTGTACCAGACTTCCTGTTTTTAGCTTAAACCTCCAGGGCTTGGGCTTGAGCATGCTCAGTTTGCTCCTCCCTCCCCCCCCTCCCTGCTGTAATCTGAGCTCAGAGCTGTAAGTGAGCAGGGAGAGACTCAGGCAGGAAGTGATGTCACACCAAGCTTATATGGCAGCTTCTATACTAAACAAACAGTGACAGTGTCTAGAGCTGTTTACTCAGATATGGTAAAGCATTCTGCAGAATAAATATAGCGTTCTATCTTGCACTATTGTGGCTAATCTGTTGCCAATAAACCGTCTTGGAGCTTTCCTTCTCCTTTAATAGTAACTATCCCCAATAGCTATGTCAGTTTTATCTAAAACATTCATTTCTGAGAGATATGTTTGACCTGAATTAAAACATTAACTATTGTTTTCTCTTTTCCTTTTCAGGTGCATGCCCCAATCTGAAAGGTAAATTGGCTTTATAAATCCTGATAACTATTGTGATGAGTATTTAGGCAGCAGCAAGAGTAGAGTAATGGATTTGGCACTCCAAATTAGGGATGCACCGAATTCACTATTTTGGATTCAGCCGAACCCCGAATCCTTTGTGAAACATTCGACCAAATCGAATTTGAACCCTAATTTGCATATGCAAATCAGTGGAGGGAAGGGAAAAAGAGCCACCCATGCACTTCCTTGTTTTGTCCTTGTTTTGTGACGAAAAGTCACATGATTTTAAGGATTTGGATTCGGTTCGGCCAGGCACAAGGATTCAGCCGAATCTGAATCCTGCTGAAAATGGCCAAATCCTAGCCGGATACCAAACCGAATCCTGGATTCAGAAATGCACAAATAATCTAGATTGTCATTTCATTTTTAACCTTGGGGCTGAATGAATAACTATGTCCCCCCAGTTCTATCTGCCCCCTTAGTAAATAATCTGTAAAATGATCCAACGAAGCAGCATAATTATTATATTATATTTAATACATAATTATAAAAATGCAAAAAGGAAAGGTTGTGGGAGCACTCCATGGCTAAATAAAAATGTACTAAAATACAATGGAAGTGCTACTGATCTGGCCAAATTAACTACAGACATAGAGAAAAAGAAGAGAAATTGATCAATGCACATTCCCTGGTCCCCTGTCATATAAGTAATCTATGCAGATCCATATATAATTATAAAAATGCCTGGAAACTAAAATGCCCACTTGAGGATGCTGTGCCTCTTCATATATATTGATAGAATTATCTTCATTCACTGTGGGGCACATTTACTAAGCTTCAGTGAAGGATTCGAATATGCAAAACTTTGAATTTCGGAGTATTTATTTGGGTACTTCGACCATCAAATTGGCTACTACGACCTTCGACTACGACTTCAACTTGAACGATTCGAAGTAAAAATCATTCAACCATTCGAAAGTCGAAGTACTGTCTCTTTTAAAAAAAACTTCGATTTGAAGGATTTCATTGATTTTTACTTCGATCGAATAACGTATTTGCCCAAAATTCAATATTCGAATTCAAAGGATTTAACTTCGAGGGTCGAATTTGAGGGTTAATTAACCCCCAATATTCGACCCTTAGTAAATGTGCCCCTACTTGTTTACATGTGTTATAATTCCTCTTTATTAACTCTTGACTTTTCTCCTTTTTGTCTTTTCTAGATGGCTTCAATTGTGGTGAGTACAGTACCAATCTTCTGTGACCGAGTAATATAAATAGGGTTTGGTTATTTAATAATGTGTCGTTAATACTATTATACTATTGTTGTACTATTTTTACATCCATACTATCTGGTGCATAGGGTGGGTACCTGCAAGTAGACACAAGGCATGCAAAACTTCATGCAATACTACCACACTCATATGTATGATCTTATATTATATATAACGGCCATCTGCACTGATGTGTATACCCCCTGTGACACCTGTCTGATTAGAGACCAATGCAACAGACAGACTAAAGAGTCTTGTTTTTTGCTGTTAGTGCTGATAATAATATGCTTTGTAGTTAAGATGCTTATATTACAGTTAAGGATTCATACAAACCTTAAATGAATTCATGACCCTGACTCTGCAAAGGAAAAGTAACCTATAGGCATTCCAGCAGAGATATTAAGGGCCCAATGACAAAAATTAGATTTAAGCAGTTCTAAATGTAATAGGTTGTGATAGAAATAAGAAAGGGTTGATGGAACTATAGTATAGATCCCGTGACAGGCCAGTCCAGCCCTTGTGACTTTAGCTCTGTGTAACTTACTGTTGATATATTTTATATATTTCTAGGAGTTGTTGAACAGAAAGTCACTCAATGTGGCACATGCACAGAGCGGAATATGGTGTGTGTTGGGGGCTCCAATGAGAGCACATGTGATGGTAAGATGTTTTTATTATACAGCTTTCATAAAATAATTCACATAATATGTGTACTCATATTTATAAGGATTGGGGTGTTTCAAGTTTCCCTACACATAAGCTTCAATATAAAGAGACATTTCTGCCTATAACACACTATGTATTGGACGTCTAAATCCAATAGTGAACGGGATAAAAGTTTGTGATTGGGGGCTTCAGAATAGGGGGTTATACAATAATATAATAGACATGTCACTTTATTGCTTGGGGGATATTGATTGTTAACGGTAGAAGGATTGTTGAAATTCATTTCCTAATCAATTTCTTTTCTTTTTCTTTAGAAATGGTGGCCAAATGCCCGATGTGTGTGTGTCATGGAGAATCATGTCATCGTAAGTTATCAAAGGCTTTACATTCCCATCTCAACCCAATACAATATTAAATAACGAATCAATAATGTTATACGTTCCTAATAGTTTGCAAAATAAAACTGACAAACGTGGGAAAGAAAATTGAATTTCTGGCAATTTTTCCATTCACAACAAACTGTCAATAGTGTTACAGTTAATTGTCAATGTAATAGCAAGTGAAAGTTGTGTCTGTCTGTCCCCTTGCTATGTTCTGCTATTGACAATGTATCAGAAAGCAGCTAATTGAATAGATCTATGAAGAAGCATGTAGTGTGTTGTCATAACAGGGAATCCTACATGGTTTAAAGAGTCAGAACCAGCTGTGCTAAAGAACACAGGGAAACTGCTTTAGATTGCAATTACATTTACAAAAGAACATTCAAATCAATGAAAAATGGAAAGTTGCTAGAATTATATTATCTTTCCCTAAACATAACAATTGTGGTTATGCCTCTGCCATGAATAAAAATCTGACTATATTCAATTCTATATCTGCAGACAAAAGAACCGGGAAACCATGCCACCCTTGCAAGGACTACGAGAAGTGCCTTAATGAGGTTTTGCATTGCAAAGGTGAGTTCCCTTTTGGGTGTTGATAGGTTTCTACTGCCTTTATTTCACTCCCGCCGTTGGATTTTATTAATATTCATTCACGACTTGAAATTAAAGCATTCATTTTTATTTTAATACTTGTATTTTCTAGATCAGGAAATCCAAATTCTTGAAGGAGAATATTTGGTATTTGACTGCAGCCTGAAGTTTCTCGAGAGCGTCGACGAAGAGATTGAATATGTTTTAGAAAAGGTAGATTGCCACAATTCTCTAAATATCACAATTAATCAATTGATTTCTCACATTGGAGGGTGAGTAAGAGTGAGAAGGAGAGGATTATAAAGTACATATAACTGTAGCTATAAATTTATATTCAAGAAGCCACACAGAGTGTCCAATGTGATTTAGTCTTTCCTCTTTACATTTAAGTTTCGCTTTACTGACTTGTTTCATGAAAGGTCTTTAGTTTGCCAATTTCGTTAGGAATCCTTTATATTTGTCACTGTCATATATAATGGTTTCTGTCATGTTTTTGTTATGTAGAGAAATGAAAGTGGCGTTGTCCATGAAAAGACTTCCAGATTGTCCCACCTTCTGATACCTAAAGCTGACAATGAATCTTCAGGCCATTACGTTTGTACAGCAAGGTCCAAAGAATCCACGTTTCCAATTAGCAGAGTGGAGTTTAACGTAACAGGTAAGTATTTATAATTACGTAGCACTGCTTCAATCATTTGTGTCTGTCTCTGGATAGATATAATGAAAACAAGTACAGCATTCAGGGTACTAAATACTGACCTAACATCTTCACTCCATATCAGATTTTCCTGAGAATTACAGACACATTGATTAGTAAAAACATTTAAATCTCATCACACCTTAAAGTCACTCTCAATAATAAGTATCTTCTAGAATATATATTTTTGTACTATCATTATTTAACATTTATGCGTTATTACCCAGTGTACCAATATTCATCTTTGTTTCTTCAACAGTTTCACCTCCACCTCCACCTGAAGATAACATTACAATTAACAAGTGGATCAAGATCACAGTGATAATTGGTTCTGTTATCTCCTTCGTGATAATTGCATCAATATACACTTGCATAGGGTGAGTGTGCTTTTTATTCTTTTACATTGAGAATTAAAGCCTTTTGTACATGGAATAATTCTCAAGCATTCAACTTCTAATTGCCCCTAATTATTTCCTGATGCTTCCCATTCTGTTCCATGGCTATGGCCTGAAAATAGCAGCAGTGGTCCTTTACGTGTGATTGTCACACAGGCTGGTGCTTCCATGCAATTCCTACTGGTATACCATAGTGGATAAAATCAATCACAATATTCCTGTGTACCATAGGCCTAAGTGATAGCTGATATTAATAATAACCCTCTAGGCTGTAACGTGTAAAGCTAGTTAGATTAATGTAGCTAGCTAGATTAAATCTTGAATAAACCAAAGCCTTCCAGGGAAGGGAATTGAGCTTTATGAGGAGCTTTGAGAAATAAGGATTAGAACCCTTGGAAGTTGCCTCAAAAGACAATTTTTTAATGTTTCAGGTTATTAACGTTAAAAAGGAAAAGAAACTTGGATATTCGTGCAGAGAAGAAGTTAATGAAACAGAAGAATATCTCAATGTATACTCAGAAGAGTAAGCAAACAGAACTGGGAGAAGTGAAGATCACAATGGATATTGAGGAGTGTAAGCCAAAAGAACTGGAAGAAGTGAAGATCACAATTGATATTGAGGAGAGTAAGCCAACAGTGAAGAAGTAAAGATCCCAATGGATATTGAGGAGAGTAAGCCAGAAGAAGTGAAGATCCCAATGGATATTGAGGAGAGTAAGCCAAAAGAACTGGTAGAAGTGAAGATCTCAATAGATTTTGAGCAAGAGAAGAGCAAGTCGGACTATTAAAAAATGGCGACACAAATAGATATTCTTTTCATCTATGGCTGAACCTCAAGGACTTTCTGTTACATGCACTTCTATCAGTGCGTGTTAAATGCCATACCATTTTTTAAATGAACTTATCCTGGACTGAATATTTATACAGTGATCCCTCTTTATACCTCCTTATTTTAACACCAGCTACAGTTATAAGAGGCTGAAGTTACATTTAAAGAACATATGGAAAGGAAGGTGTTAGAGGGATGGTGGTGGGTTGGGGGTATAAAGAGGGATCAAAAACTGCTGCTATATATTCAGAACTGTCTGTATATTAAAATCTTGGCCTATATTAAAACAACTTTTGCATTGTGAGTTCTAAATGTGGTGATTAGTGTCTTAAATTGCACTTTACATATTACATATTGTACTTGGGTAAGTGAATGACCCTCAGTAAGATCCATCCATGTTGCTCCCACCTTAGTAACTGATTTTGATTGATGTGATTAAAAAGCAAGTATAATAAAATAAATTATTAATTGATGTCTCAAATGAATGAACTGAAATATAAAGGGCGAGTGCAATTGGACAACAGCCTAAAATAAAAGCAAGTTAACATTAAGCAGCAGTGATACTAGAGTTAGGAACATGAGCACTGCTTGAAGTAAACGTAAATCGGTTATAGTAAGCAACTGTCACATATTATAGTACGTACATTTTCCTCTGTTTGGATGGGTCTAATCACTGAGTTATAGTACAGGTGTGGGATCTGTTATCTCGAAACCCGTTATCCAGAAAGCAACGGATTACAGGATTGCCATCTCCCATAGACTCTATTTTAATCCAATGATTTCCTTTTTCTCTGTACAAAACAGTACCTTGCACTTGGTCCCAACTAAGATATAATTAATCCTTATTGGAGGCAAAAGAATGCTATTGGGTTTGATTTATGTTTAAATATTTTTTAAGTAGACTTAGCAGAATGGAGATCTAAATTACAGAAAGATCCCTTATCTGGACCCGCCAGGTCCCAAGCATTTTGGATAACTGGTCCCCTACCTGTATTCTATAATTATTAAGTGGAGACTGTACTAGTCCGTTTTTTTTTTTTGGTCAGGGTTTTTTGGACAAGAACTTACATTTTTACTGGAAAAATAAAACTTTAATTTTTACAGCTTTATTATACCCTGAAGCTGCTAAAAGTCTGAATCCGAAAATCTGCTCAAACCTGCCGTGGTCATGTGGAAGTCACAATTCATGGAAGTCATGTGGAAGTTTACAATTTGAAGATATTGTGATCTACACTGGGTTTCGTCTGATAATCCTAAAAATTCTGGGTTTTTGGGTAATAACCCAAAAAAAAAAAACGAGAGATTCGGGCATCAAATCCCAAAAATTTGTACGATTCGGGTATTCACTTGATTTTATCACGTTTTTTCCCCACCTTACTTTTTTGAGTTATTTTATTGATTTAATAAGATAAAGTCGGATGGGAGTTTGGGCGAACTTAATAAACGATATAAAATAAATTAAAGGTTTAGTAAATAACCCCCTTGTTTAATGTTTAAATCATTTTTTAAGGTTTAAGGTATGTAGATCAAAATTACAGAAACATCTGTTATCCCCATGTCTTGAGCATTCTAGATAACAGAATTCTGGATAACAGAATGTACCAATATGTTAGATGTGAGATAGTTATCGTGGTGGTATTTATAATCAAGGGGTTGCTTAAGAGAAGAAATAGTATCCACAAGAAAAGTCTGCTTATGGGTTGAATGTATCATCCATCAGCGGTAGTGCAATCCAATTGGATGTTAATGTCCATCCATAAATCAACATAATTTGTTTGTGAAACTCACTCATTTTTAAGTGTCACTCCACATTCTTTATTTGAAGTGTGCAAGAGACAGTCTTTATGACATTACAATGAGGGCTTCTTGCTCAGTCTCTTACTGGGTGTAAAATAAAAGTTGAATAGATTTGATAATGTACATAACAGGCATGTATGCCATTAACAGATGTGTATAGGCATGCAACAAGTGATATGTTTTCCCAGCATTTTAATATCAATATTTTTATTCTACCTTAGGCACAGACCCACAGTTAAGTCCAATTAGGGTTGCCACCTTTCCATACGGCGGAGACCGGGCAAGGGGGCAGGGCCGTGATGTCAGGGAGATAGATGGGAGTGGTTGTGACATCAGGAGACGGGGCTATGACGCAGCAATCACTGATTGGCTGATCACCCTGTCAATCAAGGGAATCCTGCCCGGTTTTCCTTATTTGGAAGTTTTGACCCGGGCAGCCCTTCAAAATACTGGGCTGTCCAGGTAAAAACCGGAAAGGTGGCAACCCTAAGTCCAATACATTTTATTCCTGCACTGTGCTTTATGTCAGTGCCATAAAGTAACTTTTTTATAACCACTATGTCCCATGCCATCACTATATCCCAAGCAAATACTGTCCATAGTGCTTTATAGTGATGTGTGGGTCGGGCTTTTCCGGGTTGCTTTTGTAGACCCGCCAATGATGTCCCAAAAGGGGCGGGGCTCATCTATAAAAGCTCATCCCGGAGGTCGGAAGCCGGCATTTGGAAGGTCGTGGGGAGCAGACAGAAGAGCTCAACCTGCACCTGCTTGCGACCCAGAAAGGAGCGTGCGAGGTCAGCCCACACATCACTAGTGCTTTATGCCATTACTGATTTCCAGTGGGGCCTTATGTCATCACTTTTGGAGCTCTCTCTTTGTGTGGGCTTTATTTACAATCGGTACTCGAAGGTTCATTCAAGCAGGTACAAGCCCTTGCTGAGTTTATTTTGCAAAATTCTCGCAAAATAAACTCAGCAAGGGCTTGTACCTGCTTGAATGAACCTTCGAGTGCCAGTGAAATTCTTCTTTGTTGCCTCCTTCACCGTGCACCGGGTTGTCTTGTTCTGGAGAGCCAGGGTGTGCAAGCGTGGTAACCTTTTATTTACAATCGGCCCAATCACTTGGAAATTGCCTTGGATCACAGACTTTAAGAACTGGGTTTGTTATGGGTCCATTAGATTTTTTTTTCTCAGAAGGGTTTGTATATGTGAAAAGGAAATGCAGAAATACCATTATGTAGCTCATACCAGTAATGGGCAACCTGCTTTTGACTACAACTTCCAGCATCTTAGACTGTTGGGGAAATGTCGGTGGTTTTAATTCGCAGAGTGAAATGGTGCCCATATTTGTCACAAACTCAGGTTCAGAATTAGAGATGGGGGACCCTGACAATGCAGAAAGGCTGTTGCCTCGAGTTGAGGGGATGAGAACATTAGATATATTTTGGTTGTCTACTTGCAGACTTCTAGGCTTATATATGTCCTCATAAAGATTTTTAAATTTTATTACATACTTTTGGCTACTGCTTCACTATTGGATGATCTCTTCCTATATTTAAATGCTTTATATATTCCATATTCCAAGTCTGGCAAGCCCTTGGACTAGGGGTTACCTTGGTAAGAGACCATTCTATAAGTTATTTCTTTTGTTTTCATTCTTTATTGCTTAATATTTTTGTCTCTGGTCAAGAAACAGAGCCACACACCATTATTTATGTAGTGACCTCTAGCTGTTGCTGTATTACAACACCACTCATTCCCAGACAGCCTTCAGCATAAAAAGAATATTTAAAGTGGATTTAAATAACCATACTTTACACAAATATTGTTCCAACATCCTTATTGTCAAGCATGCTGGGAGCTGTAGTCTAGTAATAGCTGATTTGTCTTCTTGAAGCAACATCGCTCAACAAATATTTCTACAAGAGACTGATTCAATGAGAACTGCATGAAATGTATCAGGCTCCGTCTTTGGTGGATTTTCACTAAGACTTTAGGAGGAGTACAAGGGGTAATTCTGGAGTGTAGGCTGTCACTGTGTCCATGGAATGCTTGGGGAACCATGTAAGGGCTGTGTGACATGTTGGTATTTCTCCACTAATTGATTAAATGTCAGTAATCATGGCATCCGCCTGTCACTGCACACATGGGGCAGTTTTCGGCTTACAATTATGGGTTTATTTCAGGTTTTCCAACAGAGATACCTCATGATACAGTGGACTGCAATGGAGCCAACACACAGGCCAGAGGTTGGGAAAGGGCATGGAGGATGACTTTAAAGGGATACTGTCATGGGAAAACATGGTTTTTCAAAACACATCAGTTAATAGTGCTGCTCCAGCAGAATTCTGCACTGAAATCTGTTCTTCAAAAGAGATAACTGATTTTTTTATATTTAATTTTTGAAATCTGACATGGGGCTAGACATATTGTCAGTTTCCCAGCTGCCCCAGTCATTTGATTTGTGCTCTGATAAACTTCAGTCACTCTTTACTTCTGTACTACAAGATGAAGTGATATCACCCCTCCCCCCCCCAGCAGCCCATCAACAGAACAATGGGGAGGTAACCAGATAACAGTTCCCTGGTAGATCTAAGAACAGCACTTAATAGTAAAAATCTATGTCCCACTAGGACTCCTTCAGTTACATTGAGTAGGGGAAACAGTCTACCATAAAGCAGTTCCATCCTAAAGTGCTGGCTCTTTCTGAAATCACATGACCAGGCAAAAATGACCTGAGATGCACCTACACACCAATATTACAACTAAAGAAAATACACTTATTGCTTCAGGAATTACATTTTATATGGTAGAGTGAATTATTTGCAGTGTAATTTAGAAATAGAAACCAAAAAAATCATGACATAATCCCTTTAAGGCTTACTGGCAAAACCCATCAAAAATAATGTTTGGAAGGGATATTCATTATGAGGGACAAATATGATCCATGCTCCATGTTTCTTAAACTATGCATGTATGTGATTGGCAATGGACTGTAGCAATTCTTATCCAGCAAGCTCCCCTTTATAACCTAAGGGTATATCACCCTCAGGGCAGCCATCAGGGGGGTACCGGGGGGAGAGTTGTAGGGGGCCCGAGGGTAAGGGGGGCACTGGACATGCCACACTTACTTGATTAGCCGGGCCCCCATCTTTCTGAGAGCTGCTGACTTCGGGAAGGCATGGACGTTTAAGGGGTCCTGGCCACCAATTTTCTTATAATGTGTGGGGGGGGGGGGGTGGCCACCAATTTGTTTTTCTCATGTGGGTTCCTAGCCACCAATAATTTTTAATGGGGGGGGCCCTAGCCACAAATGTTTTTTTTATGGGGGGCCCTGACCACCAATATCTTTTTATTTTTTATTAACATGTGTGAACCCTAGCCTCCAATATTTTTTTTGTTTTTTTACTGTGTGGTATGGGCGGACCTGTGTGGTGGGGAGAGGGGACCTGTAGGTGAGGCTTGCGGTGGGCGCAGCCCAGGGGGCCCAGGAAATATTGTCGTATAAGGCCCTGTGATTTCTGATGGCGGTCCTGATCACCCTGCCGTCATTCAGTGATACCCCAGTTTCTAGGTCACTTCTTTATTGCTCATTCAGGAGGCTCCTGTTCTGATGACCTGTCCCAAAAGTTTGTCCATATGTTCCTAAAAATCAAGTTCTGCTCACCGTTCTAGGTGAATGTACCCCCATTTTACGTTTCCCTAGAGACCAAAAAAAATGGTGTTAAATCCAGGAAAATGTAAAATCCGGGAAATGTATTATGCATGATGTGGTGGGACCACAAAAAACAGTATAAAATGCGAGAAAACTTAAAATCAGGGTATGCAAAATTCTCCTGTAAATGGATTGACAAAGGAAAAAGAAGATTAAGAATAATAATCTCTTACTCAAACTCAATGTGTAAGGGGGGGAATTGTTTTTTGAGGAAAAGTTATTTGCCTTATTTTTACATGTATTAGTCTTTTTCTTATTTCAAATACTGTATTTCTGGCATTGTTTTTGCAGCACTTTTTAGTTATTGAGCCCTGGGTTATCCCTCTGTCAGCAGCGTCACATCACATTATACAGATAGAGTGAGAGTGTTCTGGCCAGGGAATGTGTTAGGCCTATATATCCATAAAGAGATTATGTGACCTTTGTGAAAGATTACTGCTCCTTGGGGTCAGTTATAGAAACCCCAGTTGAAATATGAGCCAGTTGCTGAAGCCAGTCTGAAAAGCACCTTGTCCAACATTAGCCTCAGTACTTGTTGATAATAAATAGAGTTCGTCCAAGGCTAACATAAAAAGGGGTTTCCCTCAATAAAATAGGAAATATTTTATTTTGCAGATGCTGAACAAACTGAACTATCTATCCTATATGTATATAAATGTCCACATTATAATGTGGCTGGTGGTTGGATAAAGTTTATCTAATAGGATAATTATGAAAGGTCAAGTCCATATCGTTTGAGTCTATGACTAAGGGCAACATGCCCGAAATGTGTTAGGCCTTGTGACAATATTAGCCCACTGAATAAAACTGATGTTTGTTTTATCCACCGGAGTGCTGTCTTTTTACAATCTTAGCCTGGCTGGGGCTGCAAGGGCACAGATACCTATTCAGAGTGTTTTGCCGGCGGGGGGAGGGGTTAAAACTCTGCATGTGGACAAAGGAAAGGCTTGAATCCCTCCTCAATGATTTTGTATGGCAAATGCCTAGCATATAGGGAGAATCCATGTGCCTGTAAAATTCTTACTTTTGTGTTTCTGAGCAACAATTGGCTGACACTGTGCCCCCCTTAATTCTGGACAATTGGCATGCAAATTAATTAGCACTGATTCCAATCATTGGGTACCGCAACCGGGTTATGGTATAGGCCCTGGCATTTCAAATACACAGAGCAGGGCCGGAACTAGGGGTAGGCAGAGTAGGCACGTGCTGGGGGGCCCCAGGCACGTACTTGCTCTGACTCCTACCCCATTGTCCGGTCCCGTCTCTCCCCATATTTTTTGGTAATAATGCGCATGCATGCTCGAGCGCACTTTTTGGCGCATGCACGCTCAAGCACACACTCAGCCGGCGCCGTGCCCAGCCAGGTTGCCTAGGGCGCCTGGCTGGGTTGGCCAGGCTCTGACACAGAGGTTCAAGCAGCTACCCACCAGCCCAATAAATAGTGACTGTCTATGGCATCTTACAGCAGCCCCTCTGCTCTGACCCCAACTGTGGAGCTAACAAAATGCTTGCAATTATTACATTTACCATTGCCCTTAACCCAGTCTATTACTCCAAGATGGTTCTAAAATTTTCTTCCCCCCAACCCAATGTTACTCTTGGGACAACACTGGCAGAAGAGATGCTGATAATGACAGCTGTTTTAGAACACTCAATTAATTCAGGATAGCAGTTCACACTGACACATTTCTGTTAAAGGATAACTAAACCCCCCATTGTGATAAATCCCCATTGGTCCCCTCCGCTGCCCCCTCTCCCTGCCTCCCCTCTAAACAGTCTTACCCCTGAATTCTTTCCCCTCTAGAATAGTGACTGCAAATGCAGAGTGAGCGCAGAGGAGCTCACGGGCACCATTTTTCTGTTCGGTAATCTTCATGTCTTCTTTCTCCCCTTCGGCAATTTCCGTCTTTTTTGTACAGTTGTTGCGAACCAGAATGCGTCAATACCGCGTTCACTTCACGAAGATTACCGAAGAGAAGAAGATTAGGTCCGTGAGCTCCATTATGAGCGCCATCCAACAATATAGAGGAAACCCACTTATACTGATAAATTTTGGTGGTTGAATTCCCACCACCCATTGGTACATAAGCTGGGTGTTATCAGAACTTCGAAGTTGCCTCACGAGAAAACTTCAGGTGACTTCGGAAAACAAAGCGCCGCATGTGCTTATCGCAGGCGACTTTTCATTATAGCGGACGGGAAGACACGCAAAGGCAGTTCGGGGAGATTATAAATGTACCTGAATCTGCCTGTGTGTCACAACCCTTAGAACCTAAAGAATTATTGCAGACCTGAGTAGGAAAATAACACAATGGAGTCATGGCCGCAGGAGAGCTGATTTCTGCAAGCTTGTGTCTTTCATCAGACGAGCTGTGATAAGAACAGAAAAGGACAAGCAATGACATTAATGAATAACTTTAACACAAACATTGGTAATTACTATACACTGCAGCTTTTCTTAGAATGACAATTTCTTTTGTTGAGCAAAGAACATTTCAGAGTGATAGCCTGCAAAAATCCGTACATTTTTTTGGGGTAACCGGGTTCCCCCATATATTTTCTAACAAATGGAACATTAACTATACACTGGGCTCATGTGTAGGGCATTATAACAACTCTATTTTCTTTATTAAGGTTCCCTGGACTTGTGTAATGTAATGTATTTGCTGCAACATATACGTCCATTCAACTTTATAATTTCCCACCGTATGCAAATTAGCCTGAGCGAAGACCTCTAACGAAGTTGCACTAGGCATAATTGAATGCATCTTCGGTTTGCTTGCCGAAGTAATGCTAGCGAAAAATTCACCAGCGCTCGTCGCCCAGGATACAACTTTGCATTCTTGTAAATTAGCATTGTCTGATCAAACTTTTGCCTGGCGAAGTTTTGCGATGGCTGCGAAGCCGTCGCTGGTGAATTTTCACCGCTTAGTAAATTTACCCCTTAGCTTGGGGTGAGCAGACCTTCTCCTCATTTGTATGCAAAGCAGATGGAATCCTGGGAAGGAAACCAATGGTGTCAATAGAGCCATATGAGTGAGTGGCCTTCCTCTTGCCAATTGCTGACCATATAAATGGTTAGAGTTTTGCTTAAAAACTTTAAAACTTTTTAAAAACCTATGTCATTGTATAAACCTTATGATAGGACCAGACGGGCAGAAATCAGCCTGTTGAAATCCGCAGGCCATTTTCAGCCCCTGACTGCTAGCTGAATCCGCTCCAGTTTGCCCTTCCACAAATATAGGGAAATAGTGCAGATGAAGAAGGGGTTTTCTGATCAACCAGAGGCATGCATGTCTCCTACAAAGGCTCATTCATAGACCGCTAAAAATCCCCATCAATACAATCATGGTCTGTATTCATTTGATTTGGTTGCAAAATTGCTGGAGAATAATATGTACTTATCTAGTGTGCTAGTTCTCATAACTTGAATAAAAATTCCTATTTGGGACCAGAGAGTCTCTAGGCAAACAAGAATGCTTAAAGGGGACGTGTGCCTATTTTTTGCACGTTGAACCTTGCCCCTTCTTTGTAATGGACCTGTCTGTCTGTAGTTTTGTTGAAAGTGTTTTGTATGTCAACTTATTCAGAAATCCAATATCTCTCTTGCCAAGAGTTTAACATGCTAGGCATAAAGCTCCCGCTACAAATATGCCAGGCATATAGCTCACGGCTACAATCATGCCAGGAATATAGTTCACGGCTACAATTTTTTATGAATCGAAAAATAGAAAAAGTCAACATATTACAGAGCACTGTACAATAGAATGGTACACATTGTACATTAAAGTTTATATACACCTACTAACCAGCGCAAGATATAAAAAAAAAACCCAGCTCATTATTTCTTACACTCTAAAAGGAGAAGGGAGTATGAAACATGAGGTGTGGGGATGGGATTAGGAGTAAGAAAGGTGGCATTTAGCAGGTGGTAGTGGCAAGGTTCTGTAAAGAAAGGTATTTAAAGACATCATTTAAAGGCAGAGGGATTGGGAGAAGGTTTGACAGAACAAGAAAGGATATTCCAGAGAAAGGGTAAAGCTCTAGCGATGTCTTGTGTAAGTGTATGTCTAGAGCTAATAGGTGAGCTGTTGAGTAGATCATTAGAAGAACACAATGAGTTGTTTGGTGAGTACAAGGAAATAAGAGACTCAGCACAGGGCAACTGCTTTGGATAGCAGGGCCTGCAGTTTATATATGTTATCCTGGTATAAATTAATAGAGGTATGCAATCTGTTATCTGGAAACCCGTTATCCAGAAAGAGCAGATTTACAGGAAGGCCATCTCCCACAGACTCCATTGATGATTCAAATTTTTTTTTTGTACTTGATTCCAACTAAGATAAAATTAATTCTTACTGAAGGCAAAACAATCCTATTGGGTTTATATGTTTTTTTTTTTGTAGACAAGGTATGGAGATCCAGATTATAGAAAGACCCCTTATTATTATTATTAATAACATGTATTTATATAGCGCCAGCGCAGTGCTGTAAAGTAAATGTGTTTATACAACTAAATCACATGAATTACATATAGAACATATGAAGTATACAGGTACAAAAAGGTGAGATAGGCTCTGTGCAAAAGGGCTTGCAATCTAAAGGGAAGGGAATAAGACACAAGGTGTGGAAGTGGGCAAGATCAGAATGAAGTGGGTGAGAGATGTAGTACTGTATGCGGGAATTGCATTAGGTAGTTAAGCAAAGTGAGGGTAGGCTTCTCTAAATACAGTAAGTATGTTTTAAGAGATTTCTTTAAAGCAGAAAGGTTGGGAGAAAGTCGGACATACCATGGGAGAGAATTCCAGAGGAGGGGTGCAGCCCTTACAAAGTCGTGAATACGTGTGTGCGAGGAGGTAATAAAAGGAGAGTTGAGGAGCAGGTCAGTAGAGGAGCGTAGTAAGCGGTTGGGTGAGTATATAGAGATGAGTTCAGAGATGTAGGGATGGGCAGAATTATGAATGCTTTGAATGTCAGGGTCATTAGTATGAATTTTATTCTGAGATTAGTGGAAGCCAATGCAGGGATTCACAGAGTGGCATGGCAGAGAAGGAGTGGTTGCTCAGGTGTATAAGCCTGGCGGCAGTGTTTATTATGGGCTGGAGAAGTGACAGCCTCTGGCGGGAAAGGCCAATTAATAGACAGTTACAGTAGTCTAGACGTGATTGATGAGAGAGTGAATAAGAATTATGGCGACATCTTGGGTAATAAATGATCGTATTTTGGATATGTTCCTTAGGTGAAAGTGACATGATTTAATAAGTGACTGGATATGAGGAGTGAATGACAGGGCTGAATCTAGGATAACCCCAAGGCACCAGACCTAGGGAGATGGGGTGATAGTAGAATTATTAACAATGATAGATACTTCCAGGATGTTACTGGTGTTAGTTGGAGGAAAGAGAACCATTTCAGTTTTAGTGAGGTTGGAGCAGATAGTTAGGAGGAGACCCAAGTTAGGAGTTCTGGTTTGAGATCAGGAGAGGAGAGATAGATCTGAGTATAGTCAGCATATGGTGGTAGTGGAAACCATACTAGTTGATTAGTTTGCAGGGGGGAAAATAATAATGGGCCAAAGACAGAGCCTTGAGGAACCCCAACAGAAAGAGGTAGGGGAGAAGATGCTACTCCATTGTAGGAGACAGTGAAGGAACAATTATCTGTAAAACCCCTGGTCCCAAGCCTTCTGGATAACAGGTCCCATACCTGTAGTATCAGCCAGTAAAAATGAGTTGTCTAGCCTTAGAACAACTTGTTTTCCTAATGGTCTCTGTGCTATATTGTAAAATGGTCCTATGCCAAATATTTGTATGAGCTCTACTCAATCAGAAAAAATCTAGTGTCTCCAGCACTCAACTTCCAGTGGACTCCACTGCACAAGGGGGTCGTTTACATTGCTTGGGGGGTAAGCTGCTATTAGCTTCTTATGCTGGATTGGACAACTAAGTAGTATGGGGCCCCAAATTTAAAAAAATAGGCAACTTATTTCCACACTATGTGATTGTATCAAATCCATGTACATGAGACTGTATCTGTGGCCTCTGATCCTTTGCACTTATTTGACTAAAGGCAGACACTGGTGGTGAGAAGAGAACAATGGTCAAAAAATATGAGAAAAAATAGTCGGAGAGAAAGGGCCTTTTTCTGATCAACCAGAGGCATTCATTTATCCTACAAAGGCTCATTCATAGCCCAATAAAAATCCCCCTATTTAAAACAAATGATGCAACAATACAATCATGGTCTGTTCTGACTTCTTGTGGTTGCACAATTTGCTGTAGAAGAACTTGTAGCTTCTATAAAACGCCATATAGGTTAATGAGGCGTTTTACTGGGTTCCATGCCCCTTAGAGCTTGCAATCTAAGTGGATTGGGTAATTTACAAACATAAATATCTCTTACTATTGGGCGGAGGGTGCCCTATTTGTATGAGAGGGTATTTCATTGTACAGCGACAGAATCGCATTTGACCCCTGTTTATCTCAATGGTTAAGGTGGTGGTTCACTTTTAAGTTAACTTTTAGTATGTTATAGAATGGTCAGTTCTAAGCAACTTTTCAATTGGCGTTCATTTATTATTTTTATAGTTTTCGAATTATTTGCCTTCTTCTTCTGACTCTTTCCAGCTTTAAAATGGGGGTCACTGACCCCCATCTAAAGACAAATGCTCTGTAAAGCTACAAAAGTATTGTTAGTATTGTTCGGATCCGTTATCCAGAAACACATTATCCAGAAAGCTCTGAATTACACAAAGGCCATCTTCCATAGACTCTATTATAATCAAATAATCCAAAATGTTTTATATGATTTCCTTTTTCTCTGTAATAATAAAACAGTACCTTGTACTTGATCCCAACTAAGATATAATTAATTCTTATTAGAAGCAAAACCAGCCTATTGGGTTTATTTAATGTTTACATGATTTTCTAGTAGAATTAAGATATGAAGATCCAAATTACAGAAACTCCTTATCCGGAAACCCCCAGGTACCGATCATTCTGGTTAACAGATCCCATACCTGTACTATTTTTTATTACTCATCTTTATATTCAGGCCTCTCCTATTCATATTCCAGCTTCCTATTCAAATCAATGCAAGGTTGCTAGGGTAATGTGGACCCTAGCAACCAGATTGCTGAAATTGCAAACCAGAGAGCTGCTGAATAAAAAGCTAAATAACGCAAAAACCACAAATAATAAAAAGGAAAACCAATTGCAAATTGTCTCAGAATATCCCTCTCTACATCATACTAAATATTAACTCAAAGGTAAACAACCCCTTTAAGTACTAAAACCATATTACCCTGTCTGTCATCTGTGTCCTAAATGCCAATTTCAAATGGTTGCCATGGGTACATGGTAGTTTATTTAAACACACAGTGCAGGGTAAGAGTGGGTAACAGTGCAATATATTTAATACCCTTTCATTTTTTTGTTACTGGTAATTAAAGGGGAAGATCGCCTTTGAGTTAACGTTTAGTATGATGTAAAGAGTAAGATTCAGACAATTTGCAATTGGTTTTCATTTTTTATTATTTGTGGTTTTTAAGTTATTTAGCTTTTTATTTAGCAGCTCTCCGGTTTACAATTTTAGTAATCTAGTCGCTGGGGTCCAAATTACCCTAAAAACCATACACTGATGTAAATTAGAGACTGTAATATGCATAGAAGAGGGCTTGAATAGAAAGATGAGCAATACAAAGTTGCTATAACATTAATTTTGTAGCCTTACAAAGCCATTGTTTTTAGGTGGGGTCAATGACCCCCATTTGAAAGCTGGAAAGAGTCAGAAGAAGAAAACAAATAATTAAAAACTATAAAAAAAATTAAACTTTGAAGGCCAATTGGAAAATTGCTTCGGATTGTCCGTTCTATAACATACTAGTTAATTTAAAGATGAACCACAGATAGGGGTGACAGATAGGGGCACTTGCTTCCCCGTTATCCACATTTTCCTTTTATGCATTATTTTGCCACTTATCGCTCCTGGGGTTTGTAAATAAGTTCAATTATTTTGCATGTATTCTGAGCTGCTCACATAGTTTTGTTTACAAGTGCACACACACGGGCACACACATTTTGTTTATGCACAGCCAAGGAGATATTCTTTTGGGTGTCTAGGCTATGAAAAAATCCATAGAAGGATCGGACAGTATTAAATATTACATTTGATCAATCCCATCAAACTGGCCTTTCAACTCAAGCTGGACTCAACAGTAGGGATGTCGCGGACTGTTCGCCTGCGAACTAATTCGCGCGAACATCGACTGTTCGCGTCCGCCGAATGTTCGCGAACGTCGCGCGACGTTCGCCAATTTGGGTTCGCCCTTAGCTGGCGCTTATTTTTTGACCTCTCACCCCAGACCAGCAGATACATGGCAGCCAATCAGGAAGCTCTCCCTCCTGGACCACCCCCACACCCCTGGACCACTCCCCTTCCATATATAAACTGAAGCCCTGCAGCGTTTTTTCATTCTGCCTGTGTGTGCTTGGAAGAGCTAGTGTAGGGAGAGAGCTGGTTAGTGATTTGAGGGACAGTTGATAGTAACTTTGCTGGCTAGTAATCTACTTGAAACTGCTCTGTATTGTAGGGACAGAACTCTGCAGGGATTTGAGGGACATTTTAGGTTAGGTAGCTTTGCTGGCTAGTAATCTACCTTCTACTGCAGTGCTCTGTATGTAGCTGCTGTGGGCAGCTGTCCTGCTGCTGATCTCTCATCTGCTGACTGCTGCCTGTAACCCAATAGTCCTTGTAAGGACTGCTTTTATTTTCTTTTTTCTTTTTTTACTTTGCTACTATAAGAGCCCAGTGCTATTAGTCTAGCTGTGTTGGGGAGTGGGACTGGTGTGCTGCTCCTCCTAGTAGTTCACCACTACCAGCACCAACCAGAGTCAAAATTGTTACAAAGTATCTTATTTGCACCTGTTAGCTGTTCTGAGCTCTTTGCCAAAAGCTAATTAAGTTAGCTGTTCAGTTCAGAGAAAAGAGGGACTTTCCAGTACAAAAGAGGGACAGGGGGTTGAGTGGTCAAAAGAGGGACAGTTGGGAGGTATGCAAGTGCCACCTAGCTGTGTGAGCTTTTTCACATTCTGTCTAAATAACAATAATAATTCTGTGTCCGTAAACATCACCTGAGTGATACAGCAGCAATAATATATTCCGTATCCACTACTGTATACGTTGCCCTTGCAGGCATTGTTTGCCCAGTCTTTAACCAAGTGCCACCTCGCTGTGTGAGCTTTTTCACATTCCGTGTCCAGAAACATCACCTGAGTGACGTAGTGTGATTTCTGCCCTTTACAGCACAAAACGCAGCGCTGTGTCAACAATGTATTTTTCAGATACATTTTTGCCCTTGATCCCCCTCTGGCATGCCACTGTCCAGGTCGTTGCACCCTTTAAACAACTTTAAAATCATTTTTCTGGCCAGAAATGTCTTTTCTAGCTTTTAAAATTCGCCTTCCAATTGAAGTCTATGGGGTTCGCGACGTTCGCATTTTTGACGCAAGTTCGCGAATATGTTCGCGAACATTTTTTCCGCCGTTCGCTACATCCCTACTCAACAGACCAACATGGTTGAATTTTTAAAAACTGCATAATACAGTCGATGGAATAGCTGGGATTTTCTTCCACGAAAACACAATCTTCTATAAAAATTTTTATACTATAAAAAGTTACTGTTTCCACCTGTTTATATCCCTAAATGAATGCAACACAGGAGTGGTATCTGTGTAAAATGGGGTGAGAAAATCAGGGGCATGGCTAAACGTCAGCCAGTTCACATCTCTGGTTACAAGAACCATGTCCCTAGCACCCTTAGTTGTGCCTTTTATGCAAGTGCTTTATCTGTGCATTGGCATACCTCCCAACATTTGAAAAGTAAAAAGAGGGATAAAAACTTGCGCTGTGCACAGCAAGGCAGATGTTTTAGGTCACGCCCATTTTATGGCCACACCCCCTAATTACCATGTCCATTTTACAAAATGTGGCAGGTTATAAATGATCAAACACATTTCTGGGAGTTTTAGTGCAATGTTTTATGCGTTATAACAGTTTTGCTAGTTCTCCCAAGAGACTTGCTTATCTTAAATAGTTACATTTGTTTCTTTGCTTATCTTAAATTGTTACCAATGTATCTAAGTGCAGCTGCTGACTGTTCTGGGCTCTCTGCCAAGAAGCCTTATTTTAATTAAGTTTCAGAAACTTTGGATCATTTTCTGACATCAGTGCAGGAGATCAAAAGGAAAGTCGGGACATTTCAGTAAAAAACCCGGGACTGCGGGTTGAGTTGTCAAAATCGGCACTGTCTGCAGAAAAGGGAAAATTGGGGAAATATGCATTTGTAATCTAACTTCTCCTGTCACAATCACGGCTAGATCAGCCTGCCAGTATACCAATCAGCATGTACAATGCCACTTTAAGTGGATATAAACAGTAGTGCTATAGAATCTACATCTGTAGACTGAAAATCTGCCTTATATAAAAAGATTCGATTGTAAGCTCTTTTGCAAGTTCTGTGTATACACCCAGTTCTTGTGCAGCAGCTGTTGGTGACTTTATAAATCAGCCATAATCAGAATAGGGGATGTTGCTGCCAACAAATCTATTTTATTTTCTATTTATTGTTTTTTTTTTTTCCATTACAGAAAACAGATCGACCACTGAAGCTCAGAAGCTGAAGATGCTTCACCTACCCCCTTCCCCATTTATTACGGAGGGGAGGGAGTGAGGCTGAAAGAACAGCTGCTTTCACTTTCTCTTCAGACGGACCAGAAAGAATTGCAAATAGCTGAGTCTGGGTGCGGAGCCTTCTGGGGTGTCTGTGACACAGGGATACATTGCAGCAGCCCCCTAACTCTATGCATTGGAGCCCTACAGCAGCCTATCTCCCAGAACACCTACAGGCACTACTGTGGAACTGGGGTACACCTCCAAGACTGTTATTCCATGCACCCCAGTAGTCTGAGCATTCATGCAAAGCTCATGTGCCGACTAACCTTAACCCAAGGCTGGGGAAGTCCTGCTGGGCAGGTGAGTGGGCTTCATGCTGCAGCAGCTTGCCTTTAAATAAGCCTCATCTGCAACTACTATCAACTGATGCCCTGGAGCGGACGCCCAGCAGAGAGGATTGTGATGTGGCTATAGGCACCGGCATCCAGCTGTGCAAGGACCCTGGGGAATGTCACCCTAAGTGGGGTAAGTTTTCTTCTGTTCTTTCACTAAGGGTCAAGGTACAGCCTTTATAGCATGAACTGTATGTGCTCTTTGTGCAGGTCCCTTACAAATAACATTGTTCTGTGCTGCGGAGCCTTTCCCCCTGATTTTGAGCAGAAATAAGGTTTCAGCTGTGAGCTCCCATCTTAGGCACAGTCATATTGTGACCCCCAGTGGCTGTTTCTACACTGCTTAATGAAGTACTGGTATGCAATCCATTATCCGGAAACCGGAGAACTCCGAATTACAAAAAGGCAGTCTCCCATAGACTCCATTATAATCAAATAAACTTTTTTTTTTTTTTTGAATGATTTCCTTTTTCTCTGTAATAATAAAACAGTAGCTTGTACTTGATCCCAACTAAGATATAATCAATCCTTATTGGAAGCAAAATCATTTATTTAATGTTTACACTATAATTTATAGTAGACTTACGGTATGAAGATCCAAATTGCAGGAAAGATCCGTTATCTGGAAAACCCCAGGTCCCAAGCATTCTGGATAACAGGTCCCATACCTGTATTGGCTGGGCAGGTAATGGAGAGTACAAGATGCATTTTAACTTGGTAGTGCTTGTGGATGCAATGTGTGATTTCAATTCGACTAGAGCACCCTCTGGGTGCAAGTGGGAAGTGGGTGCAAGTACAGGCGCAAGTACCTTCACAAATGGAATTTCTTTGGCTGCCACTTTTACCCTATTGCCATGCACAGCAACCCTAAAAGAGCCCAAATTCCTTAAAGGAGAAGGAAAGGCTGTGTTTACTTGGGGGTGCAAAAAGTTAGGTATCCCCAATTGATCGCATGTACTTACCTGAACCCCCAGTGTACCTATCAGGAGAAAATTGCACCGGACCGAGTTTCTTCCAGCGAGCACCACGGAGCAATCGTCTTCCTGCTTCTTCTTTCTTCGCAAGAAAAAACGTAAAAGGCGGTTATTTAGTTCTACTGCACATGCGTCTGCCCCGGGAAGTTTGAAGAAAGAAGAAGCAAAGAAGAGAATCGCTCCGTGGCGGTTTTCTGCTGATAGGAGCACCGGCCAGGGGTGTGAGGTAAGTGTATATTATCACTTGGGGGTGCCTAACTTTTGGCACCCCAAGTAAATAAGCCTTTCCTTTTCCTTTAAAGCTCAAAGACTCAGCCATATTGGGCAGTGTACTTATGGTTTGCATATTCCTCTGCATGAACTTAGCAGCAGTGACGCCTTTAATGAACCCCTGTCTCTTGACTGATATACAGAAAACTGCCTCTGTGTTTCTAACAAAGATTAAAGGGGTAGTTCGCCTTTTAAGTTAAATTTTAGTATGAAATAGAATGAACAATTCTTAGCAACTTTCCAAATGGTCTTCATTATTTATTTTCTATAGTTTATTTAATTGGCAGGCTTTTCAGCTTTCAAATGGGGGTCACTGACCCCATCTGAAAACAAATGCTCTGTAAGGCTACAAAAGTATTGTTATCGCTACTTTTGCTTAATCATCTTTCTATTCAGGCCTCTCCTTTTTATATTCCAGCCTCTGTTTGGATTCTAGCAACCAGATTGCTGAAATTGTAAACGAAAGAGCTGCTGAATAAAGAGGTAAACAACTCAAAAACCACAAATAATAAAAAATGAAAACCAATTGCAAATTGTCTTGGATTTTCGCATCATACGAAAAGTTAATTTAAAGGTGAACAACCCCTTTAAGTGGAATGCTTCATAACAAAGCTGCCTCTTTATGTCTTATTGCCTGTGGCCTTTGACCTTTGATCAGTAGTTTATAGCTAATAGTGAAAGGCAACAGGCTTTTAAAGTTCAACACACCTTGTGTACGTGTCTAAAATAAGGTTGCAAACATCTGGGTTTCCAAGAGTATCTGGGACATCAAATAATAATTTTCCCCAATTCTCACTAAACCAGCTCTCAGACTGGAGCCCCCCCATGTGGGGCCACTGCCGCAATTCAGAAACCACTACCGTAAAGGGTGGGAGCAGACTCCAGCTACAGTTTAGTCTCCTCCCGCTCTACAGGCACATTATCAGAGATGTCACTGCCCCCCTGTATTAATGCAGATGATTTTTGGTCAGGATTCAGTTCGGTTCGGGATTCTGCCTTTTTCAGCAGGATTCAGATTCGGCTTCTGCCTGGCCTAACCGAATGTGAATTCTAATTTGCATATGCAAATTAAGGGTGGGGAGGCAAATTGCTTGACTTTTTATCACAAAACAAAGAAGTGAAAAATGTTTCCCCCTTCCCATCCCTAATTTGCATATGCAAATTAGGGTCCAGGTTCGGTAATTGGCCAAATCTTTCGCAAAGGATTCAGGGGTTAGGCCGAATCCAAAATAGTGGATTTGGTGCATCCCTAGTAATCCCTGATCTGCCCAAACACGACTCCACCCATTACATACCCATTAAATACCCATTCTACCCTAACCACACCACTGCTCTGCTCCCATGGGAGAGTTGATCATTTTGCCGTATAGCAGGCTGTTATTCTGCCATCTATTATGCATGGATTAGGGAATAACTACCCTATGCTACAGTTTAGGGCAGGGATCCCCCAACCTTTTTTTACCCATGAGCCACATTCAAATGTAAAAAAACATTGGAGAGCAACACAAGTATGCTAAAAGTTCCTGGGGGTGCCAATTATGGGTTTTGATGGACTATTGGTAGCCCCTATGTGTATAGACAGCCTACAGGAGACTCTGTTTGGCAGTACATCTGGTTTTTATGCAACCAAAATTTGCCTCCAAGCCTGGAATTCAAAAATAAGCACCTGCTTTGAAGCCACTGGGGGTTATTTATCAACACTGGGCAAATTTGCTCATGGGCAGTAACCCACGGCAACCAATCAAATTGCTGCATTCATTATTCTACTTGCAGCTGGCTTCAAAAAGCTAACCACCGACTGGTTGCTATAGGTAACTGCCCATGGGCAAATTTGCCCAGTGTTGATTAATGAGCCCCAGTGAGAGCAACATCCAACAGGTTGGTGAGGAACATGTTACTCATGAGCCACTGTTTGGGGATCACTGGCCTAGGGCATACCTCCCAACATTTTGAAAATAGAAAGAGGGACAAAAAGATTTTTTTGGCGCTTGCAGCCCGCACAATTTTTTCACCATGCCCATTTTATGGCCACGCTTGCTAATTACCATATACATTTTACCAAATTTGGCAGGTTATGAAATGTTTGAACACATTTCTGGTGGTTTATGTGCTATAACAGTTTTGCTAATGAAGGTGAATTTCCCTTTAAGCTGCAAGTCTCGGCTTCCCCAAGAGACCTGTTTATCTTAAATAGTTACAATTGTTTCTTTGCTTATCTTAAATCATAATAAATGTATTCTGGGCTCGCTGCCAAAAGCCAATTAGATTTTAGAAACTTTGTATCTTTCTCTGGCTGTTCAGTGCAGGAGATCAAAGAAAAAGTCGGGACATTTCAGTAACAATCTGGGACTGCGGTTTGAGCTGTCAAAATCTGAACTGTCCCGCGGAAAATGAAACATTTAGGAGGTAAGGCCTAGGGGCTCTGAGTGCTCATGGGCCATCTAGCTTTTTCAATTATTTTCTTTAAAAAATGTAATTTTAGCTGTAATTTTAGCTGTGCTTGGCCTGGGGTTTGTAACCCCTAACTAATGCCTGCACCTTTGGTTGGGGATAATATTTTTGCCCAACAGGTGCCCTTTAAGGTGGAACCATGAAAGCAAACGTGTGCTTATTTGCTATAGGTTCAAATTTGTCCTATTTTCAGAAATCCTATCCTGGGGGACACGTATGAGTTTACTGTCTCTATACTCACAGCATTAATATTCTCTTTCAAAGGGTGATTCACCTTTAAGGTAAAGTTTAGTATGTTCTAGAAGGGTCAATTCTAAGCAACTTTTCAATCGGTTTTCATTATTTATTTTTTATAGTTTTAAAGTTATTTGCCTTCTTTTTTGACTCTTTGCTGCTTTCAAATGGGCGTCGCTGACTCCTTCGAAAAAATAAATGCTCCGTAAGGCTACAAATGTATTGTTATTGTTACTTTTTATTACTCTTTCTATTCAGACCTCCCCTATTCATATTCCAGTCTCTTATTCAAATCAGTGCATGGTTGCTAGGGAAATTTGGACCCTACCTACCAGATTGCTTAAAATGCAAAAAAAAAAAAAGCTGCTGAATAAAAAGCTAAATAACTCAAAAACCTTAAATAATGAAAAATGAAAAACAATAGCAAATTGTCTCAGAATATCACTCTCTACATCATACTAAAAGTTATCTCAAAGGTGAACAACCCATTTAACCTATAAAGGTGTAAAGACATACCTCCCAACATTTTGGAAGTAAAAAGAGGGACAAAATTTTTTTTTCCGCATGTAGCGCAGCAATTTTTTGACCCCCACCCCTTTCTGTGGCCACACAAATTTGGCAGGTTATGAAAGTTTGAAAATATTTCTCCTTATCTAAACTGTGTTTTTGTGTCTCAAAATTGTTACAAAGTATCTTATTTGCACCTGTTAGCTGTTCTGGGCTCTCTGCTAAAAGCCAATTAAGTGAGAAACTTTGTTTCTTTTTCTGGCTGTTCAGTGCAGAGAAAAGAGGGACTTTCCAGTACAAATGAGGGACTGCGGGTTGAGCTGTCAAAAGAGGGACTGTCCCTCCGAAAAAGGGACAGTTGGGAGGTATGGTCTAAAGTATTAAATAAACAAATCCAGCGACTTCCATGTTGCAGAAATTTACTCATATTGCTGCTTCTAATTCCACTACTCAGAACTCATTTTGCCACCGGCGAATAAATTTGCGAATCTCCTGTGAAAACCTGCCGGCGAAAATTCTGCAAAATCGCTGCATGGCAACACGATTCGGACGCCCATTTACTGTAAAGCATGCGTCAAAATTGATGTGAGCGACTTTTCCGACACGCTTTCAATATTGGACACGGGCGTCCATTTCGGTTTTCACGATTTTTCGAGAATTTTTCGCCGTTTCGAGAATTTTTCGGGAAATCCGCAAATTGTTTCGGTGAAGCAAACGGGAGAAATTCACCCATCACTGGAATTGACTCTCAAGAGCCACATGGTTGATTGCCTGTAATACATAGTGGTTTCTTAATGATCTGTTAATGAATTTGCTGTTAAAAATTGTTGAAACAATTAATTAGATAAACGGTATATCAGTTGTATCCATCTGGGTCTGTAAACAGAATTAGAAATCATTGTGATCCAGTATGAATTTCAATAGTTTCATCACAAAATGTTTTCAGTGCTTGCGCTCAAACTTATTTAGAATTGCTTTGAGTCCATGGCATGTCTGATGGAGGCATAGAAATTACTCAACATCTGGGGATATGGAGAAACTAAGAGCATTCCATTGTAAACTCCATCCATTGCCCATCCATGATATACTAGGGCCATTCAATGACAGATTGTCGCATTGTTTGATATCTACTTGTTTATTATATGAGATTTCCAGACTTAATTTGCCAGCCAGGGTACAATTCTTTATTTTAGTGGACTTTATAATTAATATAAAGTTGTCCTTCTGATATAAGTAACGGTAACATTTGGTAAAAAAAAAATTCTTATTTTATGAAATGATATGCATTACTGTGGCATTCATTATTCTATGACTTAAGGACTAATAGATCAATTTGTGGTCAATTGTCGCTCGTTTTCTTATCATCAATTCAATTATCTTCTGACAGATGATGTTGTAAAATACTTGGTGATTCAGTTAGATGAAAGGATTTATTATCCCCTGACCCTGGAAATAACACAAATACCAATATACCCAACAAAAACCTGTCGGTCATTTACCAGTCAATGGTCCCTTGAACCATTTGAAGATGTTAATAGCCTTCATGATGTTTGGGGTTTTTTCAGTGGGTTTTGCTCAAAAACTCCATCACTTTTTTTCCATTTCAGTTTTTTCTTAAATTAGAGACCATTCCAGTTGTTCATTCACAGTATAAAAAAACTCACAAAGCTCTGAAATTTGACCTTTCATAAATAACCCCCAAGTAGAGTTGCCACCAATTTTTTTTAACTTGTAAGGGGGGCCCTAGCAGCAGGGGAGCGCAAAAGTAAACTCAGTCAATAATTGTCAAGGGGGCTGTACACACACAGACGCATGTAAGCGTAAGAATGCAACATGCTGTGTCCCACCTGTGTTTGCCATTTACATGCGTCTGAGTGAGTACAGCCCCATTGAAAAGAATTCGGTGCGTCTACTCCTGCATCCCCTGCGGCTGAACGCATGAAACCGGAACGCGGGGGAGCGCAGCTAAAAACACTCGTCTGTAAGAGCCCTGAATGCACAGAAAGGAAAATAAAATCTAGTTTTTAATTGGTGATGCCACCTTAACAATTTTCATACCTCCCAACAGTCCCGTTTTTTTTTTTGACAGCTCAGCCAGCAGTCCGGCGTTTGTACTGAAAAGTCCCGACTTTCTCTTCACTGAACAGCCAGAAAAAGATACAAAGTTTCTAACTTAATTGGCTTTTGGCAGAGAGCCGAGAACAGCCACAAAGATACATTTGTAACAAATTTGGAAATAAGCAAATAAGTAAGAATATAAAATAACAGGTCCCTTGGGAAAATTTAGACTTACAGATTATAGGGCAATTCACCTTTATTAACACTCTGACCCCCTTTTGAAAGAAAGAGTCAGAAGATAAAGGATGAAAATTAAAAATAAATAAATAATGAAAACCAATTAAAAATTACTTAGAATGAACCATTCTATAATCCTTATTCTTGCCAGCACAGTTGATTTAAAAGGGACTTCAGCAGCTCTCCGGTTGGCAGTCTCAGCAATCTGGTTGCTAGGATCCATATTACTCTAGCAACCATGCATTGATTGGAATAAGAGACTGGAATATGAATAGGAGAGGACTGAATAGAACAATGAGTAATAAAAAGTAGCAATAACTATGCTGTACATTTGTTGGCTTACAGAGCATTCGTTTTTGAGATGGGGGCAAGGGACCCCCATTAGAAAGCTGGAAGGATAATTAAAACAACTATAAAAAAAGAAAAAATGAAGGCCAATTGAAAAAGTACTAAGAGTTAACTTCAAACTGAACCACTCCTTTAAACATGTAGAAAATAATTCCTATATAAACCATTCAGCCACAGTTATTTAGCAAACGCAATACACGGGAAGATAAAGCTGCAGATATCGGTCGTTTAGACCAATTTGAAAGCTTATCTGCCCGTGTATGGGGGCTTCCGTCGGGTCTTCCCGATTGATATCTGGCCACTATATCGATCGGGACGGTTTGGTTTTTAACTGACCAACCCGTCGGACCCCCTTGGCGTATCGTAATTCGACTGTTCGTCCATACGGCCGAACGTTCGAATTACCCCCGATATAGCCATGCAGTTAGTGGTATATCGGGGAAAGATGCGCTCGTTTGGCGATGTCGCCAAACAAGCTGATCTTTGAGTCTATGGCCATCTTAACTGACCTTCCAGCCTAGTCTCCAGTATGTGTGTTATGACCCCCGTGGCCAGGGTTTCAATTCTCCATATGGAGCCTGCTGTACAGTTTGGGAACCACTGGCTTAGGCATTATGACAACAATGTGCCTTAGGGTTAGTTCACACGAGGAGATTCGGAGCCTCGTCTTCTGAGCGACAATCTCCCCGAACTGCCTCAGCATGTTTTCCCATAGGCTATAATGAAAAGTCGCACACGCGGCGATGCGTTTCCATAGTCGCACGAAGTTGCCTCACACAGGACGTGCAGCCGGGCCCCCCGCCCCCCTCCGTACGCCCGAAACCGCCTGGAATTCCACCAGAGTCAGGGCGCGTGAGCTGCCGGGGGGGCCCTGGCCCAAACGCACCCCCTGCTCCCCCGGTAGTTACGCCACTGGTGATTAGTCGCCAGGTGACAGAATCTCCCGAATCTCCTTGTGTGAACTAACCCTTAGGAAAATAGAAAAGCTTCTAGCGCAGGCAATATCTAGCCCTGTATCAGCAGAATTAAATTAATTACAGCACGTTTCCATTACTTTGCCATATTTTTAATACAATGTTGACAAATTTCAATTTTTAACATATTAACTGTAACAGCTGAGCCCAGATAATTAATAACAGTTAGGGAATTCCCAGACAGCAAGTTGCACAAAAAGGGGCCTTCCGGTAATTTAACAAACTTTGCACCATTTTCACTCCATCTTTATAAATATGCCTGTGAGGGTTTGTGTTCAATACAATTTGTTTATTTTAATGAACTGAATAATAAAATGGCATGCTCCTCAGATGAAGCCGTCTCCCATAGACTCCATTTTATGCAAATAATCCAATTTTTTTTTTTTAAATTATGGGAGTTCAAAAAAAACTCCCATTACTTCGAAATTCAACCCTTGATAAATCTGCCCCTTAGTGTGTGTCTCTCTATAGCCCTGTTTTTTTCACCCTTGGTTCCCTCGTCCGTTCATCGACTTCAGCTTCAAGAATCTTTCAGAATTTTATCAAAGAATAAAACATCCAGGGATTTCTAGTCCAGCGTACATTTCAGTCACCTTGATTTCTATGTGGATTGAGGAGCAGCTTGCAGGACCTGATAGGGAACTGAAGCATGTGTGACTGCAGGACAGTGATTGGCTGTCCCCCACTCCTACTGTGTTTCTGGCAGAGACTGTTAGGATACACCCACCCCTCATTTGAAACATGGACAGGGACCAGAGAACATTTATAGGGAGCTCCAATAAAGGGGCTATTTTTAAAGATAATATTAATTTTTAGCAACATCTAAAAGCAACATCATATATTACTTATAATTGCCTACGAAATTAGGGTTTTTTCATTTATCCTATATGTCTCCTTTAAGTTAATGTGACCCACAGTAACAGCAAATTGGTTCTGGTCTTAGGGCAATGACACATAAGGCTATAGGAGCCAAACAGTTTAAACCCTCATCCACCAACCTTGGGTGCCCTTGAGCTAACAATAAGTTTCAGGCTAATTGCCTAATAACGGGTTTCCCACTGATAAATTTCTGGTCTAAAAATACAGTACTGTGCCTCTGCTTGTAATACACTGATAATATCATACAAAACAGATTTTCTAAAAATATTCGGTGTGTGTATGGTGGGAGACGAGACAACCTATATCGGCAGAAGACTTGGATATCAGCCTGGCTCGTTGATCGGGTCGGATTGAAAATTTTGATTGGGCAACTTTGAAGTCACCTGAACATCAGTCATTGATAGTGCTGAATCGTCAGAGGTAGAATTTTATTGTTTCCACCTGTATATCTGACCATTCCGCTCTACACGTGTGTATTGAAATGAGCAATCTTTCCTGGAAAGATCGCAACTATAACGTCTATGGCCACCTTTTCTTTCTTAGTAATTATGTTGTTTCTATGCAAATGATAGTGCCCTTATCCAGAATGCTCGGGACCTGGGGTTTTCCGGATAACAGATCTTTCCATAATTTGGATCTGCTAAAAATCATGTAAACGTTAAATAAACCCAATAGGCTGGTTTTGCTTCCAATAAGGATTACTTTTGTCTTAGTTGGGATCAAGTACAAGTTACTGTTTCCGGAAAACGAATCCCGATATCGGTAGAAGACTTGGATATCGGTTGGCTCGGCTATCTGGCTGGCCGGAAAATTTTGATAGGACGTCTTTAAAGTCACCTGAACATCAGCCATTGTTAGTTCTGATTTGTCAGATACAGGTAGAATTCTATTGTTTCTACTTTTATATCTGACGATTCAGCTCTACACGAGTGTATTGAAACGAACAATCTTTCTTGGAAAGATTGTAACTGTAACATCTATGGCCACCTTTACCTTCTTACTGATTATGTTGTTTCGATGGAAATGATAGTGCTGTTATCCAGAATGCTCGGGACCTGGGGTTTTCCAGATAACAGATCTTTTCATAATTTGGATCTGCTAAAAATCATGTAAACATGAAATAAACCCAATAGGCTGGTTTTTCTTCCAATAAGGATTAATTATATTGTGCTTGGGATCAAGTACAAGCTACTGTTTGTGGAAAACAAATCCCGTACCTATATACAATTAGTAGCTCACAAGGGTGCGTGTTTCTGACTTGTAGAGCTGGGTTAAATATTCCTTACTTTTGGAATTCTGTCCCTGAATTTAGCCATAAGGAATATTCCCTCTGCAACACTAAACTGTGATCCAACTATTAATTCAGTCTTGGCACCCATGCCGTCACCTTTATGAATGGTAGCACTTGTTACCCATCCTGTAAATTATTCACTTTCTTTATAGATTTGTGAGTTCCATTTGGGAAGGGCTTGATGTACTGTAAATAATGAAACCAGACTCATATTTTATTGGTTTTATCCTGATTTAACCCCCCTTACCCAGTCCCTGCAAACACAGGATGGGCTGATTTGAACCAATCAGATCTAAGCTTTTATTTTAAAACTTGTAATAGACGGATAATAACTAATCATGAATTGGTTGCTATGGGCAACTGCCCATTTTTGGATTGGGATATGGACTGCCTGATACACATATAGCATGTCTGAGCTCTGTGGACTGGGCTGGAGGCTGGGATTGTTCTGGTCACATATGATATAAGTTAGTTACATAATGCAAACGGTTGTTTCCTTAAACGAGTGGATCATTTTCAAGTTAACTTTTAGTTTGTTATAGATTGACCAATTATAAGCAACTTTTCAATTGGTCTTCGCTATTAATTTTTTACTGTTTATTTAATTATTTGCCTTCTTTTTCTTGATTCATTCCAGTTTTCAAATGCGGGGGTCACTGACTCCATCTAATAAACAAATGCCCTGTACAGCAACACATTTATTGTTATTGCTACTCATCTTTCTATTCAGATCCTCTCCTATTCATATTCCAGTCTCTTATTCAAATCAATGCATGGTTGCTATGGTCATTTGGACCCTAGCAACTGGAGAGCTGCTGAATAAAAAGCTAAATAAATCAAAAATCACGAAAATATAAACCAATTGCAAATTTTCTTGGAAATTTCTACATCATAGAAATAGTTAACGCCAAGGTGAACAACCCCTTTTGGGTAAGGGCACACGCGAAGATTCAGGGAGATTTAGTCGCCCGGCGGGCTTCAAGGGGCGACTTATCTCCCTTAACTGCCTACCGCCGGCTAGAATCGAAATTGCCGGTGGGATGGCACTCGGAGCGCTTTGTTTTCCGAAGTCACCCAAAGTTTCCTCATGAGCGACTTCGGAATACGAAGCACATCTATTGCCATCCCGCCGGCGATTTACATTCTAGCCGGCGGGAGGCAGTGCGAGGAGATTAGTCGCCCCTATGAAGAGACGATTTGTCACTTGCCGAATCTGAGCATGTGTCTCTGCCCTCAAGGTGTAACTGAAAGTCTCAGGATTCTCATGTTAGCGTGTTATGTGCTCTGCTTTCTTATATTGGAATAGGAAGAAGAAGGCTGTCAAACTGGACTGACTGCTTACTCAGTGCTGTCTTGAGGGTAGCCACAAACCCTGAGAACTCTGTGCTGTATTTCTTAGTGGTGCCAACCCTCCTAATAGAGGCCTGGCTGCATTTGGCTTTTTTTGCTCTGTCCTAGAAGGACAGACGGGGGTGCCATGTAGGCAGGTGGTAAGGGCAGGGCCCGGCTATGGAACACATTATTCCCTGGTGGTCAAATACTGTTAGATGAGCACTAAGGCGTTGACTTTTACTCCCTTAGCGAAATTCTTTATTATATATGCAGTTTTAGGTCCAAAAAATGTAAAAAAAAAAAAAAAAAGTATTTAGCCAGTCATATAAATGACACCCTGCAGAAAATAAAGTATGTATGTGTTTGGTTTCTAAGGGGCTTATTTATAAAGGGTCGAGTTGTGTTTTCCACAAAAATTTGAGTTTTTGAGTAAATTTTTTTGTCAAAACTCACATTTTCCGGTTAAATAAAAAAACTCTTATTTTTAGAGTCATTTGAGAAACCCTCAATTTTTTTCGAGATATATATATATATCCCGACCCTTGAAATCTCAACCCTGGAAATAGCTTGAATTGTGAAATACTCCAGCTAAAACCTGTCAAGGTCATGTAGGAGTCAATGGCAGAGGTCCTTTGAACCATTTGAAGATGTTAACAGCCTTCATAATGTTCAAGGTTTTTTTGAAGTGTTTTTCCAGAAAACTTGAATGATTTGAGCAATTCGAGTTTTTATCGCCGAAAACACGATCAATGCGATTTTTCAGGTTTTGAAACCCGAACTCACAGAATCAAGTTTTTTTCCATCCGAGGTTTTTCTTAAATAAGAAACCATTCGAGTTGTGAGTCATTCAAGTTCAATCGAGGTATAAAAAAAACTCAACATTCGACTTTTAATAAATAACCCCCTGAGTGTGTGTGTTAGAAAAAGTGAGAACTAACATGTTTGTCACCTGTACCCTTGAATAGAAGTGTATTTGCAATAAGTGCACCCTATTATAGCTAAGTGTCTAGGTACTTCCTAACTTTAGTCCAGGTATGGGATTCGTTATCTGGAAACCCGTTATCCAGAAAGCTCCGAATTACAGAAAGGCCGCCTCCTATGGTCTCCATTATAATCAAATAATCCAAATTATTAAAAAATATTCCCTTTTTCTCTGTAATAATAAAACAGTAGCTTGTACTTGATCCCAATTTAGATATAATTAATCCTTATTGGAGGCAAAACCAGCCTATTGGGTTTATTTTATGTTTACATGATTTTCTAGTAGACTTAAGGTATGAAGATCCAAATTACAGAAAGATTCGTTATCCGGAAAACCCCAGGTCCCGAGCATTCTGGATAACAGGTCCCATACCTGTACCCACAATAGGTTACACATCCCCTACCCTAACATACCCATATTATATCATATCATATGTCATAGTCTTTCTATTTGGGGTCAATGTCAGTGTTGAGAGGGGGAGAGGTGAATAAGTTGCAAGTGATTCTTTAGAAGGCTTCAAGGGGAAGTGTGACCTGTGGTATTAATGCTGTTTTTTCAAACCCAGTGGCAGTGCCACCATGTGTAGTGGAAACTATTGGAGTGTGGTCAGGTTGGAAGTTTGGGGTATGATTTTTGTGGCCAAGAGTTGGAACCAGTAGTCTTTCATAAACTTAAGTTGGACTTACATGGAATGATACCAGCTGCCACCTCTTAAAGGGTTAGTCACCTTTGAGTTAACTTTTACTATCATGTAGAGAGTGATATTCTGAGACAATTTGCAATTGGTTTTCATTTTTTATTATTTGTGGTTTTTGAGTTATTTAGCTTTTTATTCACCAGCTCTCCAGTTTGCAATTTCAGCAATCTGGTTGCCAGGTTCCAGATTACCCTAGCAACATGCACTGATTTGAATTAGACACTTGAATATGAATAGCGGAGGGTCTAAATAGAAAGAAGAGTAATAAAAAATATCAATAACAGTACATTTGTAGCTTTGCAGAGCATTTGCTTTTAGATGGGGGTCAGCGACCCCCATATGAAAGTTGGAAAGGATCAGAAGAAGAATATTCTTTCAATTATTTCAAAAATATATACAAATCAAACAAAAAATTGAAAAGTTGCTCAGAATTGTCTATTCAATAACAAACTTCAAGGTTTTACATATTGGGGGCATCAACCTCCTCTGACCCACCACTTTTCAGTAAAGGATTAGCATAATTTATTTTAATGTTCATTTTAAAGCTAGACATTCACGTTTAGATCTGCTTGTTTGCAAAGTTTATCCATGTACAGCCAATGCTTTTGCTAGGGCAGAAACCCAGGAATTTGGTCACTCAAGCAGTGGGTCAAATGGGAAGGAATCTCACTGTATCACAGTGGGGCCAATGCAGAGCCAATATGGCAATCACTAGGCAAAAAACGTATTTTAGGCTTTATAGCCAACACACACAAAGTATTACTCTGTAGTCCAATATTGTACAGGTATGGGAACTTTTATCCAGAATGCTTGGAGATAACAGATCTCTTCATAATTTAGATTTTCTTACATTAATTCTACTAGAAATTCATGTAAACATTAAATAAACCCAATAGGCTGGTTTTGCCTCCAATAAGAATTAATTATATCTTAGTTGGGATCAAGTACAAGCTACTGTTTTATTATTACAGAGAAAAAGGAAATAATTTTTAATCATTAGGATTATTTAACTATAATGGAGTCTATGGGAGATGGCTTTTCTGTAATTCGAAGCTTTCTGGATAACGGGTTTCCAGATAACGGATCCTATACCTGTATAAACATATTCTCTGATTTAAATATGAAAAATAAGAGTCCCTCTTTAATAACATATTCCATTTTATTGTTGTTTATATGTTGCTTATTGATTTTTTTTTTTTAATGGAGTTGGAATTTCCCAAAAATTCATAGGAGTCGCTAATGGCACTGGGTGTGTTGCTGGCATATCCGAAGCACTTCTATGCCAGAGCTCATAAGTATGTCTAATTATCCTATATATATATATATATATATATATAATTGTTTCCAAAGCTCTATTACTTATGAGCATTTAACCTGTTTTATGTCACTAATGATTCCCTGCATTTCATTCACTCCGCAAAGCAGAAAACCAGCAAATAATAGATATACATATTACTGATTTGATTTAGATCAGCACCAGGTGAGAGGGAAACCCTTATCTGTGCACATTAGTTAGGGCTGACTTTTGCAAAATGTACTTTAATTTGCCCAACATTCTTAGGACACATAGGGGCAGATTAACTAAAGGGTGAGGTGGCAAACACAGGCAACAATTCACCAGCGTTACTGCCCGCAGGGACATCGCCTATTTACTAACGGCGCAGGCACCAATTCACTAGCGAAAGAGATATCGCTCATTCACATTCTATAGCCAGGCGAAAATTCGCTCTGGCGAATGGACGTTACTCCACAAATTCACTAAAATGCAGATTTTACTGAACGCAGGATCGGACTGGGGGGCCTGGGGCCCACCGGAACTGCTGTCCAGGGGCCCCCCCGCCCCCCTACTAAAACCCGTCGGCCCAGCCGTTCGGTGCGCATGCGCAACAACGCCGCTCGGCGCGCATGCGCAACAACGCCGCTCGGCGCTGCGCATCACCGGAAATAAAATATTTTTTTGCGATTGGAAATATCGGGAGAAGGGTTCTGGCCCGGCGGGGGCCCACGAGGGTCGGGGCCCACCTGGTTTTTTCCCGGTATCCCGCCGGGCCAGTCCGACACTGACTGAACGTTACCTCCTGCCTTCGCCAGCTCAAACCAGTCGAAGTGCACTGGAGTGCATAGATCTTCCTCAATCTTCTATTACTTACAGTACATCATATTCGTCTTTTCCTTTTTTCAGAGTGATAGGCTGCAAAAGTCCTTACATTTTTTTGGGGGGTAACTGGTTTCCCTCATACATTTTCTAACATATGGAACATAAACTATACAGTGGGCTCATGTGTAGGGCATTATAACAACTCTATTGTCTTTGTTAAGCTTCCTTTGACATGTGTAATATAATGTATTTGCTGCAACATTTAACATAAAGACATCCATTCAACTTTAAATTTCCTGCTGTATGCAAATTAACAACCTGAGAGCAAGAATTAAGTGCTAGCGCATCTTCGCTTTGAATTGCTCACATTGGCGAAGTAAGGCCAGCGTTCGGTGCTCATGACGAAACTCCGCATTTTAGTGAATTAGCACTGTATGAGAAAATTTTCGCCTGGCGAAGTGTGGCAATGGGTGCAAAGTGGTCGCTGTTGACTCTTCGCTGGTTAGTGAATCTGCCCCTTGGAGCGGAAGGAGAGAAATTTTGCCATTCAGATGTATTAGGGCTATTGAACATTTTGTAACACAAAAAAGAACACAGTAAGGGTCATTTATAACAATATGTGCAGTGTGCAAGGAGCTGTTGCATATGGAAATTACCAAGTTTACCCATAATGCAAAGTTGTACCCTTCATGGATGCCTGATAACTCTCTTTTGGAGCAAAACCTCTTAAAACTCCTTATATTAGTGACCCTATCTGCGTAACATCTCCTAATATGACAAGATCCCATCTTGTTTCCCCTTTAAATATGTAACTACACTTGTTTCTGCAAGTCTTGTGGCACCAACCCCAATAGATAGGATCCATAAATATCAGAAACAGAGCTGACCACGGATAAATGACAAAGATAAAAGCAAAAAAATAGGAAAATATGTTTTATTTTATTTAAAAAATTGTCAGAATGCATTTTCAACACAAGTTCTATTTATTGTGCTCTTTTATATCAGAGGTGTTTTGGGGTGTATACTGTCCCTTTAACATATATTCACTGCTTTTTGTTTTATCTTATTAATAATTACTAAAAAAACATTAGTTGTAGTCTGTATTGAGCCACAAGCATGTGGAATGTGATGGATCCCTAATTATAGAAAGACCGAAGAGCTTAAACTCATCTTTATAGCCCCTTACACTTCATGGAACACATGAACAAATGGCCGTGTGCAAGGGCTCTATAAAAGAAGTATTATCTCTAGATCAAACACAGTGCTAGTAATATTTATTAAGGTTCGAGTTGTGTTTTTCACGAAAATTCAAGTTTATTTTTTTAATTCACAATTTCGGGTTAAAAGAAAAGCTTGAATTTTTTAAAAAAAATAAAACCCTTACGCCTGGCGAATTTGCGCAACGGACGTAACTACGCAAATTCACTAACACGCGCATTGTTCTGAACGCTACCTTTTACGCTAGACTTCCTTGGCCACCTCAGACCAGGCGAAGCGCAATCGAGTAGATAGGGATTGCTTCAAAAAAAGTTCAAATTTTTTCTAAGTCCCAAAAAACTCTGGCGTTTTTTCTATATTATGGGTGATGGGCTGAAAAAGATCGAAATTTTTTTTGGGGCTCCCCTCCTTCCCCCCTACATTTCCTATCTCATGGCAACTTAACTATACAGTTGCACATGTGTAGGGCAAAATAAAAATTTTATTTGATGTTTTGAAGGTTTCCCAGGCATTTGTAGTGATGCTACATATTCCTCCATTGAAATTTGGATTTGGCGCCGTATGCAAATTAACCATCGCTAGCTTAACTTCGCTTCGCTTAGCGAATCAATGCTAGTGCAACTTCGCAACCTTACGCTACCCCTGAGCGCAACTTCGGATTTTAGTGAATTTGCAGAGCGCTGGCGAAACTACACCTGGCGAAGTGTGGCGAAGTGCGGCGAAGTTACGCCTGGCGCAACTACAAATCTTAGTGAATTTGCCCCTTCATGTTTGATTTTTTCTTTTGGAGGGTTTTGCCTGAAAACTCGATTAATTCGATTGATCTCGCTGAAAAGTTAATCAGTTTTCTGGTTGTTAACCACAAACTTGCTGATTCGAGTTTTTCCCATTCAAGTTTTTTTTTTAAAATTAGTTGTGAGTTAATTCTAGTTAATTTGACGTATATTGAACTCTAAGATTCAACCTTTGATAAATAACCCCCTAAGTGATCAATTAATTGGCATATATATCATTTCCTGAGAAGAATTGTTCAATGATCAATCGTGTTATTACCCTATGTCATATTATAGTGTGTTAATCATTTGTCATATTTGGCAGTTAAAGCCCATGCAGCCACCCCATGGATGGTCCTTGCTCCTTTTATGTATGATCTGCATTCTAGCATGTCCATTCCTTTTCCCAATGACCCAATGTTCATAGGTGGTAGAGAAAGCAGGTAGACCAGACTTGGAATGTCACATATAGATGACGCACAGGCTCAGTTGTCAATTCATTTGGTTTTGGGTGGGGCTTCTAGCTAAGCTTTTGTAAGACAAGATTAGTTAATAAGTCAATCCTCAGTAAATAAGCACTTGGCTAGGGGATGAGAGTGTTATTAGGGTTTACAGCAGCAAAGGCTACATGACTTAATCTGCACCGAGGGGTAAGTAAAACGTTAGGGGCATTTGCCTCGGGTAACACTTAGGGGCAAATTTACTAAAGGGTGAAGTGACTAACGTTGGCGAAAATTGGCCAGTGTGACATCATTTCAGTACTTCGCCGATTTACTAATGGGCGCTGGCGTAAATTCGCTAGCGGAGGAGATAGACTCTAGCGCTAGTTTGCTCTGGCGAATGGACGTAACTACGCAAATTCACTAAGATGCGGATTTTAATGAACGTTACAGACTTGCCTTTGCCACCTCAGACCAGGCGAAGTGCAATATGAAGGGGACAACGAACCGACTGCTACTGGAACCTTTGGATTTCATCTGACCAACAATGCCTAGCATTCCAGATCCGGGGAACTTGCACAAAGAAACACCAACGAGTGGATCAGAATAACAAGTTCCGTTTATTGAAGGTCAAACATAGGCTTATATAGGTTATAAGTAAAGACGTCCCAATATAGTGACGTATCAGCATAGTTATTAGCAAAGTATATGTCTGTAATAGGTATATCCTTCAGGATGGACAAGATAGAAAAGAGACAAATATGTGCATGCGCGTTAGCTAAGATATTTTGTCTGAGGCAAGCTGATAATATTGTTTATAGTACATGATGATACTTATGCAAGGTTGTCTAAGAAGAGACAGTACAGGGTCGTACAGAAAAACAAGTACAGAGGCCTACAAGGGTCGGCACGTAGGCATGTTAACCCTTCACAATAGAGTAGGACTTCCTCAAAAAAAGTTGAAAATTTCTATAAGTCCCAAAAAACGCTGGCGACTTTTCAGTTTTTCAGGGAGATAGGCTGCAAAAGATCGTAAATTATTTTTAGGGTACCCGGCTTCCCCCCTACATTTCCTAACATATGGCACATAAACTAAACACTGGGCTCATGTGTAGGGCAATATAACACCTCTATTTTATTAAGGTTCCCTGGACTTGTGTAGCGTAATGTATTTGCTGCAACATATACGTCCATTGAAATTTAACTTGCCACCGTATGCAAATTAGGCAACGTTAGTGCAACTTTGCTTTGCTTGCCAAATTAACGCTAGCAAAACTTTGCCATTGTTCTGCACCCGGGACGCAACTTCGCATTTTAGTGAATTAGCGCTGTCCTGGCGAATTTTCGCCTGCCGAAGGGTGGCGATGTCAGCGAAGCCGTCATTGGCGAATTTTCAGAGGTTAGTGAATTTGCCCCTTAGGCTGGGGGAGGAGGGAGGGGGTTTATGTAGGGTAGGGCTTTTTTAACGTTAGGGTTGGATTCTCCTTTAACTTGGCTACATATGTAAAATAAGTGATAGTCGTGTAATAAGGGTATTATTAAATATTGACTTGTTAATTTGGCAAGGGTAGCAGCAAAGTAAATTGAAAAAAGACAAGTCTTGGGATTTTACACCCTGAGAATGGCAGGGCCACATGGAGCTCAGGTTAAAGATGGAGTAAATGAGAATTTACTCTGGCTCCTAGGGGCATCATATACTTCATCACAGCAGGAGGGCTGCAGTTATCCAACTATTATCCAACTGTTGTATCTCAATATAGATATTTACAAAAGAACCCTCATTTTTATGTTTTTCAGGGGACCAGGAAAAAATTATGTAAAATCTGGGAAAATGTAAAATCAGGGAAATGTGTTAAAGTAACTTTTTCTTCAAGTACTGAAAGGATATAAGCCCAGGAGTCTGTTTTACTTTGAGATACAATATTTAGTGTGTTAATAACAAGGGTTAAACATTGCAGTGTTAATGTTACACTATGGGGGACACGTGCAAGACTCTCTGTCAGTAGGGTTGCCACCTTTTAAAAAAAAAATTACCGGCCACTGGTGGGTGCCGAAAATAAAGGGGCGGGACGTGACACAAAAAAGGGCGGAGCTGAGGAGGGGCGCCACAAAAGGGGCGGGGCCACCGCCCGAAGCCGACGAAAATGTAAGTTTTCATCGGCGGGCAGGGGATTTTGTAAATGGTATTACAAATTACCGGCAGCTACATTGCCGGTAAATTTGTAATACCGGCCCCGGCCCTGGCAGGTGTTTTACCGGCTAGGCCGGTAAAATACCGGCCGGGTGGCAACCCTATCTGTCAGTCACATACACAACCTAAACAATAAGTGATTGGTGCAGGACTGTATAAGGGGCAGACTCATTGCAATTGACCATTTACAGGCAGAACCATGGCAAAATATATAAGTGCTTAGTATTTTAAACCTCTTTATTTCACAAATAATAACATTCATAGAGTGGAAAAAAGCCGTTTTTGGAACATCAGGGCAACATTTTGATGTAAAATTGGGGGAAAACATTACTTAAAACCAGGGCAATGCCCCCATTGAAATGCATTATAAATTGGTGGGACCACAAATAAAAAATGTAAAATGTAAACTTAAATTCAGGGAACTTAAAATCGTGGTTTCACTGTATTTGTGTTCTTTTGGGGGATTTTGGAAGCGTAATGCTAATAGACGCTCTGCCTTTCCTTCGTTTTAAGGGTTAATGTTGCAGGACTGACGAAGCATACATCGTTCCCACCAAGCCATAGTCTTGTATTAATCCCCTGTACAAACAGGTTTCAGAAATTAAAATGCAAATGGCAGAAAAAAATTGGTCTTGAATAACTTATTCTTCATTCATCTCTGCCTAAGGGTCAGGCCACACAGGGCTTTTGGGGAGATTTGGTCGCCTGGCGACTAATCGCCTTGTTTTTCGGCGACCAATCTCCCCAAGCGCCTACCCTGACTCTGCGCCAGCTAAAACGAAAAAAACGCACTAATCACACGCTTCGGGCAACTTCGGAAAACGAACCGCCGCGTGTGATTAGTGGTGGTGTTTTTTAATTTTAGCCGGGCGGCGCAGAGTCAGGGAAGGTGTTTGGGGAGATTGGTCGCCGCAAAAACTAGGCGATTAGTCGACCAAATCTCCCCAAAACGCCCTGTGTGGACTGACCCTAAATCTGCACCAAAATAATTGTCTAGGGCTCCTTTTCAAAGCCCCTGTGTAGGAGTGAAAGAGCATTAGGGGGTCCCCCATAGTGGAATAAATTCCCCCAAACAAACCTTCAAATATACACTGAACCCATCAAGAGTATTAGATTGGCCAAACATTAACATAAAAACTGGTTATTGGATATTTCTCTGCAACTATAGCTCATAATGACCCCATAAATTCTCCAATACCATGGAGGGGCACAATTGGTGAGATTGGCAGGTGTGTGATTTTAAAATATCGAGATACATTTGTTGTTGCATTTGGTTCTACCCTATGGAATGCAGAAATGGAATTATATTTCATTTACTTTTGGATATACTGTACATGAAAAATGATGTTTGATTGAATTTGAGTGCATGCCAAGTACACTGATGCTTTATTTACATTACTTTGTCTTTATTGAATGGAGAAAGGCTTAGTGGCCCCACGCTGACAAGATTTTAGGGACTTTCCATTTTGAGTGAACATGTGGCTCCCCAGCAGGCAGATCCTAAAGGACTTTCCCACGTGGGGCCACTATTTTGAATTATACGTCAAGTATTTGTTTAGATGCAGAAGGATTTATGTTACTTGGAAGGGTGTTTCTGCATAATGGAGAAGTTCTTCTGAGTTCAGCAATGGTTTTAGGCAAGTTTATTAGTAAGAGATCCACCCACACCCCTTAGTATTTACACAAACTTTCTCTCACTTCTGAAGTTTTGTAGGGCCCCTCTTCGACATCTGTGATTTGTTGATCTGCTTGGTATCTGGCCTAGGAATTTATGCATTGTCACTCCTGCTTGTCCAACTACCTCTTTAAAGGAGAACTAAAGCTTAACTAGAAATAGGCTACACATTATGTTTCTGTACCAGCCCAAGGCAACCACAGCCCTTTAGTAGTAAAGATCTGTGTCTCCAAAGATGCCCCTGTAGCTCCCCATCTTTTCTGCTGATTCACTGCACATGCTCTGTGCTGCTGTAACTTACTGAGCTTAGGGACCCACTCACAATATACAGTACACATAGGGGCAAATTCACTAAGAATCGTAGTTGTGCCAGGCGCAAATTCGCCGCACTTCGCCAGGCGTAGTTTCGCCAGCGCTCCGCAAATTCACTAAAATCCGAATTTGCGCACAGGGGTAGCGTAAGTTTGCGAAGTTTCGCTAGCGTTAATTCGCCAAGCAAAGCGAAGTTTCGCTAGCGATGGTTAATTTGCATACGGCGCCAAATTTCAATGGAGGAATACGTATCAGCACTACAAATGCCTAGAAAACCTTCAAAACATCAAATAAAAATTTTATTTTGCCCTACACATGTGCCCACTGTATAGTTAAGTTGCCATGAGTTAGGAAATGTAGGGGGGAAGGAGGGGATCTTTTTCAGCCTTTCACCCATAATATAGAAAACACGCCAGCGTTTTTTGGGACTTCGAAAAAATTTTCACTTTTTTGAAGCAATCCCTATTTACTCTATTGCGCTTCGCCTGGTCTGAGGTGGCGAAGGAAGTCTAGCGTAAAAGGTGGCGTTCAGAACAATGCACGCGTTAGTGAATTTGTGTAGTTTCGTTCATTGGGCAAATTCACCAGGCGTAAGGGTGCGAAGTAACACTAGCAAAATTATGCCAGCGTCCGTTAGTGAATTTGCGAAGTAACGAAAATGCCCGACGCTAGCGAATTGACGCTAGCGAATTGACGCTAGCGTTCGGCGCTTCGGCGCTTAGTGAATTTGCCCCATAGAATAGAAATGTCACAATATAAGGCTGATTAGTAATTAATACAGATAATTACTACATGGCAGCTCAGAAACAGTGCAATTAGCATCAGAATTTAATAATCAGCCCTGTAGCATCAGCTTATATTACAGACCAACTTCATTTTCTGCTGAATATTTTGCGATTAGGTGCAATGAATAGGGCTTATGCCAATTGTTATTAATTCAGAAATATGCATTTTTTTTGTTATTTCTTGGGTTAAACAGGGCAAAATCTGAAAAAAACTGAAAGTAGCATCCTGGCTTGTACTTCCTGGCTTGTAGGATGACAATAAAAACAAATCAGAAGTCAGCCTTGATGCCCTCTCTATAATGAGCTACTCCTTATCTAAAAGCCTAGCAGACTGCAGCTGCGGGAAGGGTGTTTATACTGAGTGATTATTGTTTTGTTTCGGAATTTGTACGCCTAAGAAAGATAAGGGTGTCCATGGAAAGAGGACACTTTTAGGTAGATGTTTAGTTATATGCCACCATACTACAGTCTGGTTTTTGGGTCAATTTCCTCCAGTTCACACTAATCTGTCTGTATTATATTATTGACACAGTAATTCCCTTTTGGAGATCCAGCGAGACCAAGAGCAAGTATAAAATTGGATCCCCTAGTATGCAAACTAACATATTATAGCTAACTTCTCACTGAGTTTATTCACATTATTATATGGGTTGTTCACCTTTAAATTAACTTGTAGTATGATGTAGAGAGTGCTATTCTGAGACAGTTTGCAATTGGTCTTTATTTTTTATTTGCGGTTTTTGAATTATTTCGCTTTTTTTTTCAGCAGCTTTTCATCTTGTAATTCCTGGCAGCTATCTGGTTGCTAGAGTCCAGTTTAACATGTCAACCAGGTGGTGGTTTGAAAGGGAAACAGGAATACTGTATCAATATAGGAAGGCCTAAATAGAAAGATAGAATAACAATAATAACTGAAGCCTTACAGAGCAATAGTTTTTGGGCTGCTGGGGTCAGTATCCCCCTTCCCCCTTTGAAAGTTGGAAGCAATCAGAAAAGAAAGGCAAATAATTAAAAAACTAAAAAAAATGAAGGCCAATTGAAAAGTTGTTAAGAATAGGCCATTCTATAACATACTAAGGGGCAAATTTACCAACCTCCAAAAATTCGCCAGCGACGGCTCACAGCGCAACACTTCGCCAAGCATAGATTCGCCAGGACAACGCTAATTCACTAAAATCTGAAGTTGCGTCCAGGAAGCCGAACTCCGAAGTTGTGCTAGCGTTACTGCACCAATCGAAGCGAAGTTGCGCTAGCGTTGGCTAATTTGCATATGGCGGGAAGTTAACGTTCAATGGATGTATATGTTGCAGCAAATACATTACACTACACAAGCCCAGGGAACCTTAATAAAATAAAATAGAGTTGTTATATTGCCCTACACATGAGCCCAGTGTATAGTTTATGTGCCATATGTTAGGAAATCTAGGGGGGAAGACGGGTATCCCCAAAAAAAAATGTACGCTCTTTTTCAGCCTATCACCCTGTAAATGGAAAAGACGCCATCATTTTTTGGGGAATTGAATAATTTTCAACTATTATTTGAGGAACTCCTATCTACTCTATTGCACTTCGCCTGGTCTAAGGTGGTGAAGGCAAGTCTGGCACAAGAGATAACATTCAGTAAAATCCGCATCTTACTGAATTTGCGTAGCTACGTCCATTCGCCAGAGCGCAAATTCGGCAGGCGATAGGGAGTGAAGTACAACTAGCGAAGTTACACCAGCAACTGTTAGTATATCAGCGAAGTACCAAAATGACGTCACTCTGGCGAGTTTTCGCCCGCTTTAGTCACTTCGCCCTTTAGTAAATTTGCCCCTAAGGGTGGTGGCACACGCTGCTACTTGGGGAGATTAGTCGCCCAGTGACAAATCGCCTTTTCTTCAGCCGACTATTCTCCCTAAAATGCCTTCCTGCTGGCTAGAATGTGAATCACCGGCAGGATGGCACTCGGATCACTTCGGCTTTCCGGCAATTTCGGGAAAAACAAAGCTAACCTGAACCTTTAAAAGAGAATGTGTTACATTATCCCTATGGGGGGACCTCATTTGTGCTTTACAGCATTAACTTTATGAATATACTGTCAGTTCCATAGCGCTGCACGCTTGCTTGCCATTAACATCTATATGCAAATTCCTACATTCCTGCCAATGTTTATGCTATAATTTGTCTGTGCTGATGCTACAGTATATAAACAGACCTCAGGGATCAGACGTTTAGGGATTCAAAGACACATGTTTTACAGGCTTGGGAATAAAACAGACATCATGATCCTGTAAATAATGAGAGCTTGTAAGGAATGGTAAGCTTTGTTGTATGTATGTGGAGGGGAGGCATAGATTTGGGGTTTTCTCTGTGCGCTATATTTTTCTCATGTGTAAATGAATATACACAAAACACAACATATAGAAGTAAATGTTATGCACAACTGGAATGTTTGTTTATTCATGAAAAAAAACTGAATGTAAAAAACTTGATTGAATGCAATCGGGGGAAAACTTGAATACCTCTAATAGATAGCGTTATAGCCAAAAAAAAAGTATCGAGTTTTTGAGCTCAAACCACCATAAATCAGAAAATCAAGGCAAAAAACATCTTCAAATGGTTCAAGGAAGCCATTGACTTCTACATGACCTGGACAGGTTTTAGCTGGAGTATTTTCGGATTTGGGCTTTTATCAGCTGCGGCGTATAATAAATCTTTTGAGTTTTTTTTCCACGAAAAATTCTATTTTTTTAGTGAATCTACCCTCAAAAAACCTGAATTTAAATCAGAAAATCAAGGCAAAAAACATCTTCAAATGGTTGAAGGAAGCCATTGACTTCTACATGACCTGGACAGGTTTTAGCTGGAATATTTTCAGATTTGGGCTTTTAGCAGCTGTGGGGTATAATAAATCTTTTGAGTTTTTTTCCATGAAAAATTCAAATTTTTTGGTGAAACTACCCTCAAAAAACCTGAATTTAAGAAAACAGAACTCAACCTGTGATAAATAACCCCCATTGTGTTTTATGATTAATACTAGACTTCAAATATGTAAATATTAAACGTTTATGTAACAATATGTTTAGTAATATACACACAGTAACTCATTGTCAGTCTAATTTTTAATATGCTGTCCAGCTGCTATCCATGTTTTCAGTTTCTGAAGATTTTTGAATTTTTTTCAGTTTTCAATTTGAGTTGCGTTTCATTCATCCTTTCTAGCAGTGTTTTTACAGTGCAAACACCGATTCATGTTTTTCCCTCATTTTACGCAATTATTTTGCTGACCACCATTCGGCCAGGATTCAACCTTTTTCAGCAGGATTAGGATTCGGTCGAATCCTTCTGCCCGGCCAAACCGAATCTGAATTCTAATTCTAATTGGCATATGCGATTAGGGGTGGGGAGGGATATTTGGTGACTTTTTGTCACAAAACAAGGAAGTAAAAAAATGTTTTCCCCTTCCCATCCCTAATTTGCATATGCAAATTAGGGTTTGGTATTCAGCCAAATTCAGCCAAATCTTTCGAAAAGGATTCGGCCGAATCCAAAATAGTGGATTCTGTGCATCCCTACATGCTACTACTTGCAATCCAGGTATAGAATCCGTTATCCAGAAAGCTCCAATTTACTGGTAGGCCATCTCCCATAGGTAGGGTTGACACCCGGCCGGTATTTTACTGGCCTAGGCGGTAAAACACCTGCCAAGGCCAAGGCCGGTATTACAAATTTACCGACAATGTAATTGCCGGTAATTTGTAATACCCTTTTCAGCCTTCTGGCCATTGTGCGTGTTGCTCCACCCCTTTTGCATCACAGTGCGTGGCTCAGCCCTCTTTTGCATCATGGACCGCCCCCTTTGGTTCCCGTCCCCACCACCGGCTAGTAAACTTTTTCAGAAAAGGTTGCAAACCCTACCCATAGGGGCATATTTACTTACCTACGAATTTTTGCTTCGGGAAACTTCGCCATACTTTGCGCAACTACGTCTGCTGTTATTTTGTACTAATATGCATATTTATCAAAATGTCTATTTTCGTCTCTGCAAAAGAATGCTGGTGTACTTTCACCAACGATAATTCATCAGCGCAAAGTTTTTTAGCGAATTTTCTCTAGCCTTACTTTCTTCTAAGAAAATAAAAGGGATCCTTTATTGTCCTAGACAATCCTAAAACAAATGTGGCATGAGCTTCAAATGGTTAAAAATAGTGTAAATAACATATATTTATCAGTTACAACATTTTTTATGACTTTTTTTGGAGAAAAGGATATGATGTCACTGACATAAATTAATGTTGAGGATGTAGCTTCATTTCATCAACTCAGAACCTGGAGAAATAGACTTTGGCACAAAGGATAACAAATAGAAACTTTCACACTTTGATAAATTTAAGGATTAACAATTATTCGCCTGGAAAAATGGCACAAAACTTCTCCAGCGCTCTACTTTTTCACTAGCGAATGGTGTTAGTCGACTTTAGTAAATAAGCGATGTCCTTGCGAGTTTTCTTTTTTCATCTTTTGGTTTTTTTTGGTGACTTTTCGCTAAAAAACTCTTTGCTCTTTAGTAAGTATGCCCCATAGACTCAATTGAAACCAAATAACTCACATTTTTATAAATGATTTCCTTTTTCTCTGTAATAATAAAACAGTAGCTTGTACTTGATCCCAAGTTATAATTAATCCTTATTGGAGGCAAAACAACTCTTTTGGGTTTATTTAGGGGCCGATTCACTAACTTCGAGTGAAGGATTCGAAGTAAAAAAACGTCGAATTTCGAGTAGTTTTTTGTGCTCCTCGACTATCGAATTGGCGTAAATTCGCCTGAGAAGAATGATTCCAATAGATCGAGCTCAAAAAACGCTGCGAATATTCGCCATTCGATAGTCGAAGTACTGGATCGAGCGCAAAAACGCTGCGACTATTCGCCCATTCGATAGTCGAAGTACTGTCTCTTTTAAAAATACTTCGACTGCCTACTTCGCCACCTAAAACCTACCGAATTGCTTTAAAAGCCTATGGGAAAGTCCCATAGGCTTGTTTTCCAAGTTTTTGATCGAATAAAAAGGCATTCGATCAAATGAAAATCCTTCGAGCGAATATTCGATCGAGCGCCTATTCGCCTGGCGAATATTCGCCAGTTTGACTATTCGCCAGCGCGTAAATTCGCCCGAATAGCCTATTCGATTCTATTGGATTCTATTCCCCAGTCGAATTTCGAGGGATTTAACCCCTCGAAATTCGACCCTTGATGAATTTGCCCCTAAATGTTTAAATGATTTTCTAGTAGACTTAAGGGATGAAGATCCAAATTACGGAAAGATCTGTTATCCGAAAAACCCCAGGTCCCGAGCATTCTGGATAAAAGATCCCATACCTGTTCTGATTAAGGATTTACAAGTGACTCAAACACAAATTGTTGCTTATTTTCATGTGACTCAAAATGCAGAAATGCATTTTCTGCATGTAAACGGAACCTTAGACCCTAGAGCAGGGGTGTCCAACCTGCGGCCCAGGATGGATATGAATGCGGCCCAGATTGAAACGCTCAGTTCCCGACGAAACATCATAATAATATGTCTATTTAATATCCAGGTGTCCCATATTCCAATGTATAGCTCCATCTGGTTATCCAACTGGTATTGTAGTTCTTTACTGTGTATTTTCTTTACTTTTACAAATCAAAAGTGTTTGTGTATTTCATGTGTGGCCCCAGACAATTTTTCTTTTTCCAATGTGGCCCAGGGAAGGCAAAAGGTTGGACACCCCTACCCTAGAGGAATATTGCCCTAATGCACAATTGGTTGATTAGTTGTTAAAATGGTAATTACACAATGGCACATACTAATGAAAACGTATGTTATAATGAAAATGGTTTGTTTACATGAAGCAGGGTTTTACATATGAGCTGTTTTATGCAATATATTTTTATAGAGACCTACATTGTTCAAGTTTTCCTTTAAAGGAGAAGGAAAGCTACAGAGGAATTTTATTGCCAATAGATTAGCTGCAATAGTGCAAGCTAGAATGCTATATTTATTCGGTAGAATGTTTTACCATACCTGAGTAAACAGCTCTAGAAGCTCTCTGTTTGTTTAGGATAGCAGCTGCAGTATTAGCTTGGTGTGACATCACTTCCTGCCTGAGTCTCTCCCTGCTCACTTATAGCTCTGGGCTCAGATTACAGCAGAGAAGGGAGGGGAGGGGAAGAGGAGCAAACTGAGCATGCTCATGCCCAGGGCAAGGAGGTTTAAGCTGAAGGCAGGAAGTCTGATACAGAAGCCCATGAGTACACAATAGAAGGAAAGAAATGCCGTGTTTCTTTTGACAGGGGACTCAGAGCAGCATTACTTTGAGGGTTTACTGGTATATTTAGGTGGACCTTTCTGATAAGGCTTACTTAGTTTAACCTTTCCTTCTCCTTTAAATAATGTATAATGGTGAGTTGCTGCTAATTGCACATTATGCCAAAAAAAAAAAGAAAAAAAAAGAAAAGTTTTTGGGTGGAGGAACACTTCAAAGTGACTTTTGCCCTAGTAGTTATTGAAAAGTGAGAAGTATGAGACATGTAAGAAGATAATTCTGCTTGCGGTATTTATAAACGAAATATAATATGCTCAAAAATTGGATACTCAGTTCTTACAGTAACTAGAGGCAGCTGGGGCAATGGGTGTTGCCTGAATCAAGATCCTTACTTTGACTTGTGACAGAGGCAGCAGTGTAAATAGAAATTATCTTGTTTCTTGAACTGCATTCATAAGCTCCTCTTATTTGGCTCCAAGGAGCCAAAAGCTTGTGCCAAAAGTTTGCTCATATATAAAACTCTGCTTCAAGTAAAGAAACCATTTACATAATAACATACGTTTTCATTAGTATTTGCCATTGTGTAATCCTAAATAGAAAATGATAATTTTTAACAAGTAATCAAACCAATTGTGCATTAGTGCAATATTCCTCTAGGGTCTAAGGTTCAATTCAAATGCATGTAAATAAATAACACATGAAAATAAACAACAATCTGTGTTTGAGTCACTTGTAAATCCTTAATCAGAACAGGTATGGGATATTTTATCCAGAATGCTTGGGACCTGGGGTTTCTGGATAACAGATCTTTCTGTAATTTGGATCTTCATACCTTACGTCTACTAGAAAATCATGTAAACATGAAATAAACCCAATAGGTTGGTTTTGCTTCCAATAACGATTAATTATATCTTAGTTGGGATCAAGTACAAGCTACTGTTTTATTATTACAGAAGAAAAGTAAATTATTGCTAAAAAATTGGATTATTTGGCTTTCTGGATAAAAGGTCCCATACCTGTATTATAATTTTGTGTGCCACAAACATTAACGACATTAATAGGTATATAATGTATAAAGGAGTTTTACGATTATACACACACATGGAACACTTTTCTCTGGGCTTGTTACCACCCATAGCACTTAATCTTCACTCAATTATATTCAGGTACAGGTATTAGACCAGTTATCCAGAATGCTCAGGACCTGGAGTTTTCCAGAGAAGGGATCTTTCTGTAATTTGGATCTTCATTCCTTAAATCTACTAAAAAATCATGTAAACATTAAATAAACCCAATACTCTGGTTTTGCTTCCAATAAGGATTAATTATATATTAGTTGGGATCAAGTACAAGTTACTGTTTTATTATTACAGAGAAAAAAGAAATCATTTTTAAAATTTGGAGTATTTGGATAAAATTGAATCTATGGGAGATGGCCCTTCCATAATTTGGAGCTTTCTGGATAATGGGTTTCCGGATAACAGGTCCCATACCTGTAATAATAAAAGGAAACATCTGGTTACTATGAATTGTAGGTCAGTGGAGGTCATAGCGACCATCCTAAACCACGACCCATGTGACTCCATTGGCAAACCTTCAATTGTTTTCTGGTGCTGGTATACTTTACAAAATGCTTTAATTTCAATAGCTGTATATATATATGTATGAACATTTGCCTGGGTGTGCCGCAATATTGGACATTGGATAGACTTTAACTCTGTAGCAGAGATTATAAAAGGATAATTATCTTTCACTTTCATTCTTGTCGTGGAGATACGTATATAGTCTAAAATGGGGTGCCCAGGAATACAGCAGGGAGACGGCAGGGAGCAAGGGTAAGGTCTCACTGACTCCTTACACATCTATGTTTAGATATCATTACATGTAGGGGTGTTAAGTTCTGTATTTAATTTTGTTTGTGTGAATGTAGTTCATAAGAGAAAGTTCTCTCTGACTTTTTCTGGATTATTTGATAATTTTTGACCTTTGACTTTTGCAAAAACTGAGCAAGGGGCAGGGCTGATGGCATTAGGGGTGGAGCAGTGAAAACAATGGGGTTATGACATATAGTCAGGCCTGGATTTGTGGGAAGGCCACCTAGGCCCGTGCCTAGGGTGGCAGGATTTTAGGGGGGCGGCATGCTGCCCAACCACACCCACATTGGTTCAAAAACACTGGGGATGCACAGGAGATATAATCTCCATGAAAATTTGCACGAATAAAGGGGGGGGGGACAGGGGTGACAAATGGCAGTGGGCCTAGGGGCGTCCGCTATGTAAATCCAGCCCTGCATATAGTTCATGTTTGTGCCTCACATGGGTGGGGTTTTTACATCAGAGATGGTTATTGGCAAGATTATTGTTGGGCTTTCACAAGGCTAAAACAAAAACAGTCAGTTGTGACCCGAAGAGCCCTAAGAAAAACGGAACTGTTTTTGAGTGACAGGTAGGTCTAATATGTCTTTTAGAGGGGCTCTTTGTCCTAGCAGATGAATTGGATCTGTCTCAAATAATTTATTCCATCATAAACAAGATCTAACAAAATAACTGACTATGTCACATAACATTGTAGAGAGACAGGATTTCCATTGCAGCTGTTTATTTAATAGAGTGAGCTCAATCATTCAGGTCTAATATGTCTTTTAGAGGGACTCTGTCCTAGCAGATTAATTGGATCACTCAAATAACTGATTCCATCATGAACAAGATCTAACAAAATAACTGACTATGCTGTTCAACATTGTAGAGAGACAGGATTTCCATTGCAGCTGGTTATTTAATAGAGTGAGTTCAATCATTTAGGTCTAATTTGTCTTTTAGAGGGACTCTGTCCTATCTCAAATAACTGATTCCATCATTAACAAAAGCAAACAAAATAACTGACTCTGTCGCACAACATGGTAGAGAGACAGGATTTCCATTGCAGCTGGTTATTTGAAAGAGCAAGCTCAATCATTTAGGCAAAGGGTGCATACCCCTCTAGACGTAACTGTCAATCAAAATCTGACCCAGACTCCTGCATGAAGAGAGAATGAAGAGTGACAGATGCTGAGAGTGGGGAAAAGGAAGAGTAACTTGATAATTTCATAAACTGAAATAAGAAACTTTCTGAATAGAGAATCAATTACAAGTTCTATAGAACAGTGAAATGAAGCTAATATTAAATTTAAATGTTCGGGCCTGTAAGTACATTATACCTCTAGATGTAGGTGTAGGGTTGCCACTTGTCCGGTTTGGAAAACCGTACAGGATTCCGTAAGATTGATGCCAATCCCCATGTCATAGCTCCGCCCACCAACCCACCCATGCAATGTCCCCGCCCCACCTACAACGTCATTGGCACGCCCAGAGTTCCCAGCGGGAAAAGGTGGCAACCCTATGTAGGTGCCACACCATCCATGAATTCCCCTGAAACCCTTTACTGAAGGCAGGGACAGATTCTGTAAAAGATCACGAGCAGCCTTCCTGCAAGCTGTTGCCAGAGGCATAAACTGGTTTAATCATATTCCTTTTCGTTTCAGTTTAATAGGGATCATCTGTATGTATGATGGAGGAGATATTCATGCAGAGATAATGCATGGGGCAAGTAGGACAGCAGATGGAATTATTGACTGGCATATTATTTCCATGTATTGAATTTCAGTATTAGAATTTTACAATTGTTAGCCCTATCTGGGGTTTATTTAATCATATACAGGTGCAACTCTGCACAGGAAACACATCACAACCAACAGTACATTTGCTTTTAGTAGTATAACTGGCTATGCATTTACTCTTATTTCAGGTTAGAGTCCTATAGAGACCGGATTTGTAGAAAGGCCACCTAGGCCCGGGCCTAGGGCGGCAGGATTTTAGGGGGCGGCATACTGCCGAACAACACTCACATTGGTTCAAAAACACAGGGGATGCGCTGGAGATACAATATTTTTTTTAATTTCCTGTGCACCAATCCCAATTGCTCCAGTCCAGATGATGAAAATTTGCACGAATAAAGGGGAGGGGACAGGGGCGACAAACTGCAGTGGGCCTAGGGACGCCCACTATGTAAATCCGGCCTTGCCTGCACGGGTCCATTTTTTGGGACCCGTCCCGTTCCCGCAACCTACAATCCGCAACCTGCATTCTTACCTGCTTGGACCTGCTACCCGACCCGCAAGTACCTTATCCGCAACCCGCTGACCATCAAGAATCAGGAAGTGCTGTCATTGTAAACTGGAAGTGACGTCATCGGAAGTAGACGTGACCAGAAAAAAGGAGTAAATATCACTATTGAGAAGACCCGCCGACCAGTGTCTATACCCGGAACTTCTAACCGCAACCCGCAGGGCACCGCAGGTTTGTTTGGGTAACCCACGGGTACCCGACCCGCTGCAGGACTCTATTTCAGGTTACAGCACTGGTGTGGAAGACACTTCTCGCTGTTTGGAACATGATGGTTTCGAATATTTCCCCTTAATTAATTGTTATACAATTTTATAGGGAAGTTCTGGCATTATAGTGGATTGCACTTTCACTTATGGTTTATTTAGTGTTTTCTTTCTTTCTCTTTCCAGGAGGTTGTGACTCTTTGACACAGACGTTCTGTTCTTCAACAATGAGGAGATGAATTTTTGCCATGGGGCTCACTGCACAATTTGGGGTTTGTGCTACATGACACTGAGACCAGCTCTCGTGAGTTTCATTCTGCTTCTTTCATATTTCCCAATGAGTGAGGCCCACATTTTACAAGTTAAAGGGGTTGCTCAACTTTAAATTAGCTGTTAGTGTGATGTAGAGAGTGATATTGTGAGACAATTTGCAATTGGTTTTCATTTTTTTTATTATTTGTGGTTTTTGAGTTATTTAGCTTTTTATTCAGCAGCTCTCCAGCTTACAGTTTCAGCAATCAAATAGCTAGGGTCCAAATTACCCTTGCAATCCTGCATTGATTTGAATAAGAGAACGGAATATGAATAGAATATATTAATATATGATATATGAATAGAAAGATAAATAATAAAATGTAGCAATAACAAAACATCTGTAGCCTTACAAAGCATTTGTTTTTTGGATGGGGTCAGTGACCCCCATTTGAAAGCTGGAAAGAGTCAAAAGAAAAAGGGAAATAATTAAAAAACAACTACTAAAAAATAGAAAATAAACACCAATCGAAAAGTTGCTTATAATTGGCCATTCTATAAAATACTTAAAGGTGGACCACCCCATTAAAGATAAGGCTTCTCCAGTAATAAGAGGACATTGGTTTGATTCTGGAACCTGCTTCCTCCTTAAAGGGATTTTTTTCAAAATGCATCAGTTAATAGTGCTGCTACAGCAGAATCCTGCACTGAATAGAGAAAATATATTTTTTTATATTTAATTTTGAAATCTGATATGAAATCTGACATGAAATATTGTCAGTTTTCTGACATGAAATATTGTCAGTTTCCCAGCTGCACCCAGTCATGTGACTTGTGCTCTGATAAACTTCAATCACTCTTTACTGCTGTACTGCAAGTTGGAGGGATATCACCCCTCCCTTCCCTCCCCAGCAGCCAAACAACAGAACAATGAGAAGGTAACCAGATAACAGCTCCCTAACACAAGATAACAGCTGCCTGGTAGTTATAAGAACAACACTAAATAGTAAAATCCAGGTCCCACGTGACACATTCAGTTACATTGAGTAGGAGAAACAACAGCCTGTCAGAAAGCAGTTCCATCCTAAAGTGCTGACTCTTTCTGAAAGCACATGATCAGGCAAAATGACCTGAGATGCACCTACACACCAATATTATAAATTAACAAAATACACTTGCTGGTTCAGGAATTAAATTTTATGTTGCGGAGCGAATTATTTGCAGTGTAAACAGTGTAATTTAGAAATAAAAACTTCACAATAAAAATCATGACAGAATCCCTTTAATAAATAAAATAAACTTGGGATATACACATTCTTTATTAAGAAAAAGCATTTCTAGACAGAAAGCAACCCAGAGGTCCTTGCTACATACTAAAGAAAAATTCTCATTAAAACGATATCTGAGTTTGGAATGGGAACAGCAGGACTGCATATTTGCTGTCTGTCCTAATGAGGAATGAAATATTATAGGGTTGAATTACTTTCTATCAATGTTCATTCATCTGTGGATATTTAGTAAAAGCTCTTGTTAATATTTCTTATATTTAGACTAATTTTTTTTAGTGAATAAAGGAACACTTGGCATTGAGTGCTATACGCTTCTCAAGCAGCTGTGACTGGAACAAGAAAAGGGAGTTAATTGGTAATGTAAGGAGATAGATGGGCATGATTACACTTAAGGCCTTGTTCAGACTAGAGCTCCAAGTGTTCCATTTGGAATAACACTGACTTTTACATTTACAGACAGTTGGTCCCAGCTGCCTTCATTCTGCTGAAGCTACAACAGAAGGCTTTACTCACACACATATTCCAGCACAACCAGACTAATTATCATTGCCCTTCCACTATTAGGCCATCCAGTCACAAACCTATAAAGAAGGGGGCCCCCGGAGGACCGAAAGAAATATAGCGAAGGAGCCATGACAGAGTTAGGAAAGGGACCCAGGTGAAGTTGATGGCAAAGGTTTTTAGGAAACTAATTCCAGGCAGGAGTTAATGGGGTGTGGAATAAAAGGAAATGAGCAGGACAAGATGGAGTTGGATGCCATTTTTACCTTAAAGGAGAAGGAAAGGCTGTTTGCACTTGGGGGTGCCAAATGTTACCTGAAACCCGGGCCAGATAACTTTAACCCCCCCTCCCCGGGGGGAACAATGGGAAGGTAACCAGATAACAGCTCCCTAACACAAGATAACAGCTCCCTGGTAGATCTAAGAACAACACTCAATAGGAAAATCCAGGTCCCTCTGTGACACATTCAGTTACATTGAGTAGAAGAAACAACAGCCTGCCAGAAAGCAGTTCCATCCTACAGTGCTGGCTCTTTCTGAAAGCACATGACCAGGAACCAGGGTTCAGGAATGAAGTGTTATATGGTAGAATGAATTATTTGCTGTGTAAGTGTAATGTAGAAATAAAAATACATCATAAAAATCAGAATCCCTTTAATTTCTGATTGCATTTAACAGATATTCTACAGCTATATGCCAGGTTCAATTAATATATAAGAGAGTTTTAGGTTTTTCAGTTGCTTTTGGTTGAAGTAGTTTAACTTTTATTTTGGTTTAGAATTACCAGAGGATGTGGTTTATATTTTTTGAACTTTGGCAGTAATAAAATGGCTTGTATGTTGTGTACTTAACTTCTTTCAATCAACATGGAAATTAGCGGAGTCAGAGGTACCATAAACTGAGTCAGATTAGAAGGATTTATGTATCCGACTCCACAGCCCTTATTTCAGCAGCCCACACCCAGCAGTGCACATGAACTGATAGTGGCACAAGGACATGGGGGGGGGGGGGGTCAGTCAAAATGATAACTCTTGTGTGTATCAGTTAGATTGGTGCCATCCTATTCCTATTTCTTTCTATTTCAAACCCCATTTATTCAAATGCTACTCAAAAGTATTCCAGACCTTGCTCCCAACCTTTGCTCAGCCTAGAATCATATTCACCCGGGCCCATCACTTGCTGAGAAAGAATTAAATTGGTTGTCAGCAAAGGTAATCCCCACTCTTATAACGGTTTTATTTTACTTTTCAACCCCATTAATGCAATATTTTATTTACAAAAATGGTGCATTCAATAAATGTTAAGCCATGTATAAACCCTATGTGCCTGCAATTCCTCTAGGTGCTTCTATTTCTGTTGTTCCTCAACAAACCCTGTCTGGGATGTAACTTCAAACAAGTCAACTCAAATCCAATAACTTCTATGTTTGACGACAACATTGAAAATCTGGTGAGTCCCTTTTACATTACATGTATAGGATCTGTTCTATGGAATTCTTAGGACTAGAGTTTTTATGGATAAGGAGTTTTATTGTCATTTGTACCACAGTACCTTAATAGGGTTATGTAATAAAAGGCACTAGGGCTCATTCATACACACTGGGCTCATTTGCACATGGACAGTAACCCATAGCAACTAATCAGTGACTGGCTTATAGGGTAAAATGTTAATGGTTTACTATAAATGTTTAAGTAATGGTAAATACATATTTTCAGGTTTGCCACTAGGGGGCATAACAGTTGTAAGGGAAAGGCCCCAATGGGTGGAGAATAGCAAGTTATAAAAGGGAAGGTTTCAGGAAGTGATTTCAGAGATGCATCATGGGAAGCAAGAGGAGCAGAGGGCACTGCAGCAGTAGAGTCATCTCCTGGAAGAGGTACTGAGCCTACATAGTGTGAGGCCTAGTGGTGTAATAGTACACTCTATGTGTACGTTAGAGAGATAACTAGCATGGGCAGTTATGGGCATAGTGGGGAGGGAAGGAGAGGGCATAGTGTTCCCAGAGTGAACCCCGCTAGCCAGGGTTTAAGAGTAAAGGCTAGATCCAGATTAAGCCAGCCAGGGCCCAAGCGGGGTGCCTGCGAGTATGTGTCCCTCTGGCAGTGTGCTGTTATGGCAAATGTTCTGCAAAAGGCTGGGAGGCTGGGACTATGCAATAATATATCTTTTTTTGACACTGCAAGACCGTTGGTGCTGGCTTTTGATTTATATATATATATATATATATATATATATATATATTGGTTGTCTGTGCAACGGCAGCTTTTTGGAAAGTGATGCTGTCCTATGAATATATATATATATATATATATATATATATATATATATATATATATATATATATATATATATATATATATACAAAAATCCAATTAGTTCAGCACTCCAGAAAAATGTGCAACGTCCTGGTGCTACCCCAAGCAGCAATATGTAGAAAATCCAAAAATTAGGATGCACACAGGTGTTCCATCAAAAAGTTAAAAAACTTACATTTTATTTAGTACATTTAAAAAAGCAGGTCGACGTTTTGGTCTGTATCTAAGACCATTTTCAAGACCATAAACGTTTATGGTCTTGAAAATGGTCTTAGATACAGACCGAAACGTCGACCTGCTTTTTTAAATGTACTAAATAAAATATAAGTTTTTTAACTTTTTGATGGAACACCTGTGTGCATCCTAATTTTTGGATTTTCTATATATATATATATATATATATATATATATATATATATATATATATATATATATATATATAGTGAATAAAGTACCCCCTCTTGTAAAATATAAGGATATTATAAGTTACCGAGGAGTTTCATGACCATATAAAAACACGAGGCCGAAGGCCGAGTGTTTTTATACAGGTCATGGAACTCCAAGGTAACTTCTAATATCCTCTTATTTTACAACTGGGGTACTTTATTAATTATAATACACACATTTTAGTGAGTCATGTGACAGAAATTACATCACTACTCACCGTTTATAACTAATGACATCACTACTCACCGTTTATAAGGATATAATTTACAAGATATTCATGGCTTTTGTGTATTATATATATATATATATATATATATATATATATATACAAATATAGTAGCGTACTCCTAGGATTTTATTTAAAATGATAAAGTCTTTATTCCAACATGGCACAGAATTCATTTTAGAGTTACAACTTTATTGTTTTAAATGAAATCTAAAAGCTACTATATTTAGTTGTACATTCATAATCCCAGAAGCAGCACCCAGGTATTACATGAGAAAGAGACCAAGATATCTGCTGCTCTTTATGGCCTGCGACTGTATATCTATATATACAATATACTGGATATTAGTGATAGGTGAATTTGGGGCATTTCACTTCACCGAAAAATTCGAAATTTCCAGCGAAATTCGCAAAACGGCGAAAAATTTGTGTAACAGCACCGACGTCTCGTTTTTGACGAGATATATATATATATTTTAAATTACTTTTAGAGTGTTCTTGGAATGCAGTGATTGTAGTAGGAACTATACCCATTAGTAATGCTATCACAGAGATAGATGTGTTACCGTTCCACGTTATTCCACATACTTCTCAAGTTGTACCAACAAGTTACTCTAAAAAGGCCAAATCATATTTATACTTCCTGCCAATTTAAAGGCAACTCAAGTAGTGACTCCATTTTAATCCATCATCCAACTGTGCTTTTAAACACTTTGGTCAAGGTAAACCCCTCCAGGGCTCTTTACTCTGCAAAATATTTAATATTAAAACTATTAGGGGGTTATTTACTAAACTCCGAATGCAAAAATCACAAAAAATTTGTGTTTTTTTTTTGTTATAAAATGGGACTTTTAAAGAAATCACATTTTTCGGTATGTATTAAACCCCAGGATGAAAAAGTCTGAATCTGAAAATCCGGCATCTCAGACCTGTCGAGGTTGCATATAAGTCAATGGGAGAAGTCCCAATGATTTTTTGATGTGCACTGGGTTTTTGGCAATACCCCAAAGTATTCTGAGTTTTCGGGCAAAATTCTGAGTTTTCAGGTGAAAAATCGTGAAAATCAGATGAAAAATCTGAAAAATTGTGATTTTTTTCAGATTACTTCCTGCAAACGAATTTTTCGGGAAAGTGTATTAATAAATAAGCCCAAAAAACCCGTGTGGATGTGGTCTGACTTTTTTTTCCAGAAAATATTGTGATAAATTCAGACTTTGATAAATAACCCCCATAGTGTTTTGTTTGCTTAGCAATGACAAATCTGCATCGCACACAACATTGCGTGGAAATGCTTTGGGAGACTTGGCTGGCGCTTGGAACCTTTGTGAGAACAAGTTCACCATCCCTATTCATAGCTGCTTCTCTTGCTGCACCGGAGATCAGTAATAAAGCCTTTATAAAACAGACAACCTTTAGATTAGTAGGTCATTATCAGTACAATATTAACATGTAGCTCCAGCATCTCCTTTCTGCCAGAGACTTCAATGCCTGACATGTAGACCAGTCTTGTCCATTAACCCCAGTTTTAATACAATCTTTTTTGTTTTCCAGGTAAAGTACCTTCCTCGGGACTACAATGTTTCTGTGATTTCCAATCTTAAACCAGTAAGTTCATCTTTAACAACTTTTAAAACATTTACAGTAGGGCTTGTTGCACCATGTTTTTTTGTCCCATTGCGTAGTTTACAACACATGATTGTATTACAGGTATGAGATTTGTTATCCTGAAGTCAGTTCTGGCTCTGAATTAAAGTCATACTGTCATGGGAAAACATGTTTTTTTGAAAACCGCATTAGTTAATAGTGCTGCTCCAGCAGAATTCTGCACTGAAATCCATTTCTCAAAAGAGCAAACAGATTTTTTTATATTAAGTTTTGAAATCTGACACGGGGCTAGACATATTGTCAGTTTCCCAGCTGCCCCAGTCATTTGACTTGTGCAAGCAATTTACGTTGGAACTACTTTTTGGCAGGCTGTTATTTCTCCTACTTAATGTAACTGAATCAGTCTCAGTGGGACCTGGCTTTTACTATTAAGTGTTGTTCTTAGACCAAGGAGCTGTAATCCCGTATTAGGGAGCTGCTATCTGGTTACCTTCCCATTGTTCTGTTGTTAGGCTTCTGGGGGGGGGGGAAGGGAGGGGGGTGATATCACTCCAACTTGCAGTGCAGCAGTAAAGAGTGACTGAAATCACATGACGGGGGGCAGCTGGGAAACTGACAATATGTCTAGCCCCATGTGAGATTTCAAAATTAAATATAAAAAAATCTGTTTGCTCGTTTGAAAAATGGATTTCAGTGCAGAATTCTGCTGCAGCAGCACTATTAATGGATGTTTTTGAAAAAAAACCTGTTTTTTCCCATGACAGTATCCCTTTAAGGAAAGCCATCTCCCCTAGACTTCATTTCACTTAAGTAATTCACATTTTTCAAAGTGATTTCCTTTTTCTCTGTGATAATAAAACAGTAGCTTTTACTTTACCCCAACTAAGATATAATTAATCCTTATTGGAGGCAAAACAAATCTTTTGGGTTTAATTAATATCGATATGATTTTGCAGTAGACTTATAGTATCAAGATTCAACAGAGAAACCCCTTATCTAGATAACCCCATGTCCCGAGCCTTCTGGATAACAGGTCCCATACCTGTATTTTTTTTTTTTCATTTTTAGCAGTTTATTTTGTGACCTTAGATTAGAAGATGACCAATTGCCTGGAAATCAACACGAGGAACCATTTTCTCTCAAACCCAAAGCTTGCTCATAGAATTAAACACCAAAACTGTATGAGAGGCTGAACCCTTACTAGATTAAACTTCAACTTTATGGTATTCATAAAGTCTGGAAACACACCCCTCCCAAAAACACCAAATTGGTTGTCCAATCGATTGCACAGGAATCCTTTGGAGACACGAGACGTGTCAGGCCATTGCTTTTAATTTTAGAAAATAAAATGTGATATTTTAGTACCTCAATAACCGGCTCCTGTTTCTCAACTACGTGTGGTTCGGCTTTGTGCCAGCCTGCTTTGATGTTTCTTGTGCCTAGTCCAATTGCTGAAGGTCTGGGGCATGTGCACCCAGGCCCACCAGCACCAGCGTTTACTTCTACCCTCCATACTGGTCCCTTCTCTTTTTGTCCAACCAATTGGTTTAAAGTTCATGAAGTCCATTTAGCCTGGTATATATCTGTCTATGGGCAACACAGCTAATGTTAAAGAAGGATTCATATATCCAGCCTACAAGTGTACTGTACACTCTCTTTCCACTTTACAAAGTGGTCAAGAAAATCACCTCTCCAAGGAGGCAAGGTTTGAGCAAATATGTTTCTCCTAAAAAGGCCTGGCAACTGGGCTATAAGTGTGGTTACTAGCTTTCAAATGGCTTATACACATATGCAGTCTAACATGTTCAGTTGCCATAATCGGAGCATATATATATAATCAGAACATATAGCTGGTATGTGGTGACCAAAAAGATGAAGGTTGCACTAATTCACCAATATAGACCTTATCCAATGGTAATGTTAAACCTATCTGTGGCCAAATGTTGGGTGGGGTAGGCGATAAGCTTCCAACTTGATCTGTAGGGGCCTTTTTAGCAGCTTTTTTATCTGCCCATGAATGGCCAGCTTAACTTTGCAGTTTACACTATTTACTTGGTGTTCATTCTCTCAATTGTACTTAGGGCAACTGTTGCATAACGGTATCCAGGAAGAGGGGAACTGAACGACTGTACACACGTGCAGAGGCTGGAATACAATTTTGTGCTTTCATAGAATCAGTGTTGGTATGGTCCTCTTGAAGACCACTAGTAAACCACTCAAGATGGAGATGTGCCAAATGATATAGAGTTGATGTTGACCTATGGTGGAAATATGATTGATTAAACCAATTGAGCTTGTGTTTAAACCAATATATAAAGGCAAAGCTACTCATATATAATCATGTCTTACTGTAACAATTGTACTACCAGTTAGTGTTGGTACTGGTGTCGACACAGTAAAATGTAGAGTCTTTTTAGAATTGACTTTGAGAATTGTTTTTAAATATTCATAGCCCTGCTTCATATTGTGTTTCCAAACAGTTTTCTAAAAAAAAATGTTATTCTATCCAGCATCCCCATTGCTCTGATCTGTGGATGATCTATTTCATAAGTAAGGAACTGGTGAGAATAGAGGGTCTCTCAGGGGAAACGCTGAAAGCGCAAGTAGCGGTCGTGCTGAAAGAGGTGGAGTTCATTTACATAGACTGTCACTTTAATGTAAGTAATCTTGGCTATTTTTGCAAATATGTATTAAAGGTGTGGTTCCACTTTAAGTTAAATGTTAGTATGTCATGGAATGGCTGATTCTAAGCAACTTTTTAATTGGCCTTCATTATTTATTTTTATAATTTTTTTTAATTTGCTTGCTTCAGACTATTTGCGACTTTCACTGACCCCATCTAAAAAAACAAATGCTCTGTAAGGCTACAACTTAATTGTTATTGCTACTCATCTTTCTATTCAGGCCTTTCCTATTCATATCCCCATCTCTTATTCAAATCAGGGCATGGTTGCTAGGGTAATTTGGACCCTAGCAACCAGACTGCTTAATTGCAAACTAGAGAGCTGCTGAATGAAAATATAAATAACTCAAAAACCGCAAGTAATCAAAAATGAAAACCAATTGCAAATTGTTTTAGAATATCACTCTCCACATCACACTTAAGGGCAGATTTATCAAATATTCGAATGAAAAAAATTCGAATTTCGAGCTTTTTTTTGTGTACTTCCACTAGGGAATAGTCCAAATTCGACTTGAATTTGAAAGTAATTTGAAAATTTGAATATCAAAATTTATCATGTACTGTTTCTTAAAAAATTAGACTTCTACCATCCGCCATCTAAAACCGACCAAATTGCTGTTTTATCCTATGGGGGACCTCCTAGAACCTATTTGAAGCCAATTGGTGGACTTTGATTAATGAAAGTTTTTTTGGGGAAAAACTTTGAATCAAATTCAATTCAAGGGTGATATTCTGAGACAATTTGCAATTGGCTTTTATTTTTTATTGTTTGTGGTTTATGATTTATTTAGCAGCTCTCCAGTTTGTCATTTCAGCAATCTGGTTGCTAGGGGCCAAATTACTCTAGCAACCATGCATTGATTTAAATAAGAGACTGAAATATGAATAGGAAATGCCTGAATAGAAGGACGAGTAATAAAAAGTAATAATAACAATACATTTGTAGCCGTACAGAGCATTTGTTTTTAGATGGGGTCAGTGACCCCCATTTGAAAGCTGAAAAGAGTCAAAATAAGAAGGCAAATAATTTAAAAAAAAACTGAAATAAAAAATAACGAAGACCAATTGAAAAGTTGCTGAGGATTGACCATTCTATAATATACTAAAAGTTAACTAGGTAAAGTGTAAATGTATTTAAAGTGAACTAAAAGCACGTGAGCAAGAACGGGGGAAAGGAAGTAGAAGATCATTGTCTCTTGTGCTCTTGGGTGGGAGAATGTGTTTCCTGAAACAATGTAGCTCCTTCATTATTGCCACAATATTGTAATGGACATAAACTAGTGACGTCTGAAATTGCAATGACAGAGAGACTCAGAGGAGGCTTCTCAGCCTATTCTGCCCTGTGAATCAGACATTCTACTGGTTCACACTCTGCTGGTACTGCTCACAGAATGTTTCCCTTGGAGGTTCAGCTTTTGGTCAGGCCCCCCCTAACAACAAGGTTACTGATACTGTACAGGTATGGGAACTTTTATCTAGAACAGTGGTCCCCAACCTTTTTTTCTTGCAAGGACCGGGGGTGGGGTCGGCGGTGGTCGGCCGGGGTTGGGGAAGGGGTCGGCAGGGGTTCGAGGGGGTCAGGCAAGGGGTCGGCGAGGGGTGGGGTTGACGGAGTCGGCAGAAAATTTGGACGCGTCGGCGTCCAATTCAGCGCGCCTCATTATAGCGCACTAGGCTCGGCGGCCCAGTGCGGGAGTGTCCGCGGCCTGCTTCTGGGCCCGGCAGTTGGGGACCCCTGATCTACAATGTTCAGGACCTGGGGATTTCTGGGTAACGGATCTTTGCATTATTTATACCTTCCTAACCTACCTACCTACCGTCTACTTGAAAATCAGGTAAACATTAAATAAACCCAATGGGCTGGTTTTGCCTCCAATAAGGATTAATTATATCTCAGTTTGGATCAACTGAGATACTGTTTTATTATAACGGAGAAAAATGTAATTATTTTTAAAAGTGTGGATTTTTGGATAAAATAGGGTCTATGGGAGATGGCTATTTCATAACTCTTCTGGATAACAGGTTTCCAGATAATGGATCCCACACCTGTATAGGAATATAGCAGTATATCAGTCACTCAGTCCCAGAATAGTTCAGACATCACACACTCCCCATCCCTAAACGTCACCCTAAATTACTGTCAGGCTGGGATTCAAGGTTTATCAAGGAGAGCTAACAGGTTTTATCCTCAAATCTCACCCTAACTGGCCTTCAGTTTGGGCCCCTGTCTGTCGCGGTTTCCGTGGCCAAACAGTTTAGGAAACACTGTCAAACTTTAATTAATATCAGCCAGAACTCTGCCCTATGAGAATCGCAGCATGATTGTCATTGTGACTGGTTATGACAATATACCTGTAGTCTGGTGATGTTTCTGTTTAGGTCTCAGAAGACTGCAGGATGGAGAAAAAGAATGTTATTGACTTTTTGAACATTATGTCTTCCACACTGACGTCTATGAAGACTGATAACAAAATTATAGACGACTTCTCCAACTGCACCGTGATCTTCTGTGACAAAGGTACTGGAAAAAAGTGCTGGAATTCCAATTCCAAAAACACTGTTCCTCTTTAATAACTGCTGGTAATATTTATGCAGATATTATATTAATATCTTATCTTTCACTTGGCAAGCTATAGCACCAATCACAGAATGCAATATTTAAGCCTCTGTCCCCCGAAAGAGCTAAAAATAGTTAATTCTTTATAACTCACTACTAATCCTTCTTTCTATACAACCTGTTTGCCTCCCTTTGTGCATTATCACCGTTTGCCAAAAAATGTGACCAATGTACCTCGATGGAATGTTAATACTGTCGAAAATATACACCAGTTCTTTTTTGCCAAAAGTGACGTCACAAGAGAATGAATTAAAGGGGAACATGAGCATCTCTAATCACTTCTTGTGTCATACTGTGACTAATGTTTTGCTTGTCCGATATTTGATAAGACACCTGCCAAGACCGGAGCTGATATTACAAATTAACCAGCAATGTAGTTACTGGTAAACTTGTAATGCGATTAAATTAAGCCTTTGGTCCACCCGCTTAAAGGTGTGGTTGACCTTCAAGTTAACTTTTAGTATGTTATAGAATGGCCAGTTCTAAGCAACTTTCCAATTGGTCTTGATTATTTTGTTTTTTTTATTTATAGTTTTTGAATTATTTGACTTCTTCTTTTGAATCTTTTCAGCTTTCAAATGGGGGTCACTGATCCCATCTAAAAAACAAATGCTCTGTAAGGCTAAACATGTATTGTTAATGCTACTTTTGATTACTCATCTTTTTGTTTAGGCCTCTTCTATTCAGGCCCGGATTTGTGGCGAGGCCACATAGGCCCGGGCCTAGGGCGGCACATTTTTGGGGGCGGCATGCCGCCCAGCCGCTCTGTGGGGAGCCAGTGCTCCCCAGTCCTCCGGCGCTCGCACGCTGGCGCTTTTGCACCAGCGTGTGGTAGCGCGGAGCGCACGGCCTAGGGGCGCCCGCCCAGCGAATCCAGCGCTGCTTCTATTCATATTCCAGTCTCTTATTCAAACTATTTTGGACCTTTGCAACCAGACTGCTGAAATTGCAAACTGGAGAGCTGCTGAATAAAAAGCTAAATAACTCAAAACCCACAAATAATAAAACAAGAAAACCAATTGCAGATTTTCTCAGAATACCAGTCTTTACATTATACTAAAAGTTAACTCAAGGGTGAACAATCCCTTTAAGACCCTGATCTGCCCTAATCTTACCTTCTCTCTTCTCTGATTTTTCCTTAATCCACCATGGACCTGTACATTGCGTCATAATTCCACCTCCTGTGCCTCCCCCTTTATATCACAAACGACCCCCTATAGTCATCGTGCTCCTGCTGGCCGGGAAGAAAAATATTCAAAGGGGCAACCCTACTGCCAATAGAGCTTCTATTGGGGGATAGGACAAATAGTGGGCCAGATGGTAGACACAGTTTTTGAAATATTTAACAGAGGCCCATTGGCCACCCTTGCTTTCTGGGGGGGCAAGTCAATATCTGGGCTCATGGTACTTACTGCAATGGTCATAGACGGGGGGAACTTGATCATGTCTGTATTTGGGTCCCAAGATCTGTGGTTTCCCTACCTAACCATATATAAACATTTGAGTACAATTAAACTGCTTATCTTCCAACTAGTTAATTTGGGCAGGAGTGTCACAGGTTTGACTCCTTAGATGAACCTAACCAATATAATTGTCTCCAGCATTGGTCCATATTGCTCAGAACTCTGGTCTCCAGGAAATGCCCAGAAGTTGATATCAGTTTACTGTGAATGTGCAATTCCTGGAAACAGCAATGGAAATGAACGGCTGGATGGAGTGGTCCTTGGGCGCTGCTAATAGAAACTGAAAGTGACGCTTTGCTCATATCGTTTACCTTTGTATTTATTATTCCCACCTGCTGTTCTCATCCCGTGCAAACAGTCCACTTCTGAAACACATTCCATTACAGTATGTTTTTTTCCCCAGTTTTTTTGTTTGGTTTAGCAAGTAAAATCAAACAGGACCGTGACAATGTATTGAACAGATCTGCAATCCTAACACTCATGTGTGAGAGAACAAATACAAATGATGAAACGAGAGATCAGCCCTGCATTCCTATAACACCAGTCTTTTCCATACTCATTTACTCCATTAACTCCATTTCTAAAAAAAAACCTTTAACACTCTTCTTCCCCATCCCCTCCATGCACATCTGTCCCTGCTCAATATATTGCTGTGCACAAAATTGACAGCATCAGAAGAGACATTACACTATTAGGCTAGGGCCACACAGGAAGATTCAGGGAGATTGGTCGCCTGGCGACTAATCGCCGCGTCTTTGAGGTGACTAATCTCCCTGAATGGCTTGCTGGTATCTCGCACCCGCTAGCGCTAAAGTCACCTGCGCCTATTCACACGCACCGATACGTTTTCACGAGGCAATTTCGAGTGACTTTGAAAAACGTGTCACCGCCTGTGAATAGGCGCAGGCGACTTTATCGCTAGCGGGTGCGAGATACCAGCAAGCCATTCAGGGAGATTAGACGTGGCGGTTAGTCGGCAGGCATCTAATCTCCCTGAAATCTTCCCGTGTGGCCTAGCCCTTAAACCCACCCTAGAAATTCACCACCCTTCCTCCACACTCCCCAGTCTCTTCTGTGCTCCTTCTCCAATGTCATTGTCTTCTAACCTTACTACCGGCCAACTCTATCCTATTCCTTCTCCACAATGCCAATCCCTGTCTAATCAAAGCTTTAACTCAACTATTTAATCTCTCACTCTCAACTGAAATATTTCCCTCTCAATTAAAACATGCTCTTGTCACCCCCCATTCTGAAAAAAACCCTTTCTTGATCCCTCCAATTTTGATAACCTGTGCTACCTTTCATCTCTAAACTACTTGAGCGCCTACTCTACAACAGACTAACCTCATTCCTCTCCTCAATAACCTGCTGGACCCCCTGCAATCTGGTTTTAGGCAACAAAACTATAATGAAACTTCCCTAACCCGACAAACTAAACAGCTAAAGCCAACAACCATTTCTCACTACTAATACTTCTTGATCTCTCAGCTGCATTTGAGACTGTAGCTCTCCTTCTCCAGTCCCTCCATTCACTTTGCCTTCGTGACACAGCCCTGTCCTGGTTCTCTTCTTACCTCACTAATTGTTCCTCCAGTGTCTCCTACAATGTAGTTGCATATTCTCCCCTACTTCTTTCTGTTGGGGTTCCTCTGGGCTCTGTCCTGGGCCCCTTATTATATTCTATCTATATTTCCTCCGTCAGCAAACTAATCAATTGGTCCAATACCACCTCTATGCTGACGATACTCAGATCTCTCTCTCCTCCCTGATCTCAATCCAGAGCTCTTAACTTGGACCTCCTCCTTCCTGACGCTATCACTACTTGGATGCCACAACACTACCTTAAATTAAACGTCTCTTAAACGGAAATGGTTCTCTTTCCCCCAAATAACACCTGTAACATGCCAGGTTTATCATGGTTAACAATTATACTATCATCCAATCTCCCCAGGCCTGGTGCCTTGGGGTTATCCTAGATTCTGCCTTGTCCTTCATTCCTCATATCCAGTCACTTATTAAATCATGTCACTTTCGCCTAAGGAACATATCCAAAATACGATCATTTATCACCCAATATGCCGCCAAAATGCTTATTCACTCTCTCGTCATTTAAAGTCTAGACTATTGTAACCCTCTATTAATTGGCCTTCCCTGCCATATACTGTCACCTCTCCAGTCCATAATGAACACTGCCGCCAGGCTCATACACCTCAGCAACCGCTCCTCCTCTGCCATGCCACTCTGCCAATCCCTGCACTCCCTTCCACTAAAATTCAGAATAAAATTCTAACTAATGACTTCATACAGTAACTCTGCCCCTCCCTACATCTCTGAACTCATCTCTAGATACTTACCCAACTGCTTACTACGCTCCTCCACTGACCTGCTCCTCAACTCTTCATTACCTCCACAGACACTCGTATTCAAGAATTTGCAAAGGCTGCACCCCTCCTGTGGAATTCTCTCCCACAGTTTGGCCGACTTTCTCCCAACCTTTCTGCTTTCAAAAGATATTGCACACTCTCACACCTTGTGTCTCATTCCCTTCCCCTTTAGATTGTAAGCTCTTTTGCACATGGCCTTTCTCACCTTTTGTACTGGTCCTTATGTATGTAACTCTGTATGTTCTATGTATGTAATTCATGTGATTTCTTTGTATAAGAACATTAATTTTACCGCACTGTGCAATATGTTGGTGCTCTAAAACTACATTATTATTATTATTATTAATAATAATAATAATGACTGAATAAGCACAGCATGTTTTACTAATGATATCTGATTAGACACGGACAGACCCAACCAGGAAGGGTTGCAGGATGTTTTCTATTACAGTAATGACTTGCTCCATCCTCACAGTCTTCTGTATAGTGGCCAGATTTGCAAATTTTAAGGTTAAACAGAATTATGTATGCGTCATTGTTGGATCTTGTTCTAAGTAGCGGTTCACATTTCCAAGCAGTCTGCTATATACAGATAATTAGTTAGCTTATAAACTGTGAACTGGGTGCATTCAGCCCTGGACCCTACACCTGTGTTCAATCAACAGCATCTGGTTTACTAAAAAAAACTGCTTATTTGTAGTATCCTTTGACCCGGGCGCACATGCCCTCAGTCCGTAGCTTAAGGTGGATCCCTCCCCAAACTGTTGCGCATGAAGGTTAAATAGATTTATAAACTATGCATGAGACAGCCACAGAGTTTGAACATGATCTTTGATCTGAGCTAAATAATTGGCAGGTTCTAATGGGTATATAAATGTAGGTGTTAAGAGTCACTGAGGAAGTGCGTCACCACAAAATGTGTGTCCGTCTCTATACATTTTTATGAATGTTCAAAGGAGAACTAAAGCATAACTAAAGAAGTAGCTAGAAATTAGGTTTTGCCTTCTGTACAAGCCCAAGGCAGCTACAGCCCTTTAGCAGTAAAGATCTGTGTCTCCAAAGATGCCCCAGTAGCTCCCCATCTTCTTTTCTGCTGATTCACTGCACATGCTCTGTGCTGCTGTCACTTACTGAGCTTAGGGACCCACTCACAATATACAGTACATATAGAATAGAAATGTCACAATTTAAGGCTGATTAGTAATTAATACAGATAATTACTATAATTTACTACATAGCAGCACAGAAACCAGTGCAATTAGCATCAGAATTTAATAATCAGCCCTGTAGCATCAGCTTATATTACAGGGGAAGCTCATTTTCTGCTGGATAATTAGTGACGACCCCTAAGCTTAGCTTCTCAACAGCTGCTCAGAGCCCACTGAGCATGTGAGTGTCACAGACACTTTCCAAGATGGTGACCCCTGTGACAAGTTTCTATCTATCTATCTATCTATCTATCTATCTATCATCAATCAATTTATAATCTATCTAACTGTCATCAATCGTTTATCATCTATCGATCATCAATGATTTATCATCTATCTATTGGTTTTTCATCTATCTATTGATTTATCATCAATCGATTTATCATCTTTCTATCATTAATTAATTTATCATCTATCGTTAATTGGTTTATCATAGATCTATTTGTTTATTGTCTGTCTATGATCTATCTATCTATTATATAACTATCTATCTATTGTCCATTATCTCATCGTTGCTTTACAGCTAAGGAATTGTTCAGTATAAACTCGGTAAATCGATAGGCTGTGCAAAAATAAAACATTTTTCAATATAGTTAGTAAGGCAAAAATGTAACATAATAACGAGGACACTACTTCCTGCTTTGTTGTGTTGTGTTCTGTTAGAAATCTACTCACTCCAGCCTTTATACATAAAATTTTTGCCTACTATATTAGAAAATGCAGAAAACAGCCTATCTATTTACCCAGTTTTTATTGTTACACTGAACTGTTCCATGAAAGGGATTCTGAAATGTTTTTTCATTACTGAATTACACTTTTTTTGTTGTTGTAATATTGGTGTGTAGGCAGCCATCTCAGGTAATTGTTTGCTTTCAGAAAGAGCCAGAACTTCACAATGGAACTGCTGTCAGATAAGCTACTGTTTCTCCTACTCAGTGTAACTGGAGGAGTCATGGCTGGACTTTGGTGTTTTACTATTGAGTGTTATTCTCATATCTACCACTAGGTGGGGCATGGGAGCATTTATTAGTAATGCATGTGTCAGGGAGCTGTTATCTTATTACCTTTCCATTGTTCTTTCGATGTATTACTGGAGGAAAGGGAGTGAGGCGATATCAATCCAACTTGCCGTGCAGCAGTAAAGTTAAACTAACATTTAACAGTGCACAAGTCACATGGCTGAGGGCAACTGGGAAACCAAGAACAATGTCTAGCCCACATCAAACTTTAATCTGACTATTATGTAGTGAATAATGTACCCCTTTGTGTATTATATTAAGTTATTAGACATCACAGAGAATTTAAGCTTCATAGTATTCCTTCATTGCCCGCAAGGTTGGGGGAGGGATTCAAGTGTGCTTTATATGTCCTATATTATATGTTGATGTGTTTAAATATTTTTTAAATTAAAATGTTCTTTTTTTCAGCAGATGCCTCTGTTAATTATACAACAGAGACACAAAATACCACCTTGATTCAGCCTAATTGTGTTAAAGATAATAAACAGATTGGGGAAGAGCAGCACTCCAGAAAACACATCTCTACTATCTTCATTCTATCCATAGTTCCAGCCATCCCATTCGCATTACTGTTATTTTTATTGTGTCAAACGGTAAGCTTCATAGTATTCTTGAAGAAAATTGTTGTCTGCTAAGCTTATCTGAATCGTTTGTGTGTATTCTGGGAGGGTGTAGTAAATGCATTTGTGTCCAAACAGAACCTTGTTACGCCTCTTCTCATAAAGACTAGGAAACACCTAGTTCCAATAAGGAACACCCAGGGCAACGGCAGCATTTAGTGTGAAATTAAAGCACATTATACCCAATTCCTGATCCCAGTTGCAACTTGTTATAATCTAAGATGAAGGGTTCATTTTTAAAGAGGCTTCTCAGTAGACTGCATATTTGTTACATTTTTATTTATTTTTTTGTTTTTGAGAGCAAGAAATAACAAAAAAACACAGATATTTAATCAATAGGCAAAACACATGTTCAGCGCAAGTCCTGTTCATTGCATTCATGTTAAAAAGGGCATAAGCTGTCCTTTTAACCTGGAAAAGGAACATTCTCCCCACTCCCAAACCTGAACAGTCCCAGTGCAATGCTGGAGTTAACCCTTGAGAAGATTTTCCTTAAAGGAGAACTAAAGCCTAACTAAAGAAGTAGCAAAAAATGTTGTACATTATGTTTTGTGCTTCTGTACCAGCCCAAGGCAACCACAGCCCTTTAGCAGTAAAGATCTGTGTCTCCAAAGATGCCCCAGTAGCTCCCCATCTTCTTTTCTGCTGATTCACTGCACATGCTCTGTGCTGCTGTCACTTACTGAGCTTAGGGACCCACTCACAATATACAGTACACATAACGGCACATTTACTTAGGGTCGAATATCGAGGGTTAATTAACCCTCGATATTCGTCCGTCAAAGTAAAATACTTCGACTTCGAATATCGAAGTTGAACGATTTACCGCATTTCCTGCGATCGTACGATCAAAGGAAAAATCGTTCGATCGAAGGAATTTAATCCATCAATTGAACTATTTTCCTTCGATCAAAAAATTGTTAGGAAGCCTATGGGGACCTTCCCCATAGGCTAACATTGATGTTCGGGAGGTTTTAGGTGGCGAAGTAGTTGGTTGAAGTTTTTTTTAAAGAGACAGTACTTCGACTATTGAATAGTCGAACGATTTTTAGTTTGAATTGTTCAATTCAAAGTCGTAGTTGAAGTAGCCAATTCGATGGTCGAAGCAGCCAAAAAAAACATTCGAAATTCGAAGTTTTTTTTCTTCTATTCCTTCACTCGATCTAAGTAAATGTGCCCCTTCATATAGAAATGTCACAATATAAGGCTGATTAGTAATTAATACAGATATTACTACATGGCAGCACAGAAACCAGTACAATTAGCATCAGAATGTAATAATCAGCCCTGTAGCATCAGCTTATATTACAGACCAACCTCATTTTCTGCTGGATAATTTGTTATTGGTTTTCATTTTTTATTATTTGTGGTTTTTGAGTTATCTTTTTATTCAGCAGCTCTCCAGTTTGCAATTTCAGCAACTTGGTTGCTAGGGTCAAAATTCCCCTAGCAAACATGCATTGATTTTAATAAAAGAATGGAATATGAATAGGAAATGGCATGAATAGAAAGACCAATTTAAAAATGTTGCTTAGAATTAGCCATTCTATAACAGGCAAAAAGTTACTCAAAGGTGAACTACCACTTTAACCCATCTACACATGTATTTTTTTAATATACACTAATTTGTTATCATTTTTTCTAGTGCTGCAAAAAAAACACTGAACAAAGAAGAACAGAAGAATCAGCATAGAGCCAAGAGTGGCAAAGGTATCCATTAGTTTGTAAAGTGAGGCTCATTTATTATATTTGGTCTAGTGCAGGAACCTATAGCAATCAGTAGGAGATTTGCTTTCAGTATTTGGCCCTCACTGGGCTGATAAAAGCTAATTGCTGATTGGATATTTATTGTTTTGCAAATCATCACACCCATTTCAGCAATTGTAGTGACATGACAGGGGACATTTAGGACCTCCTGAGAGGGTTGCAGAGTGAAAAAATCAATGCAGTGTGTCTATTTTTTAAACCTTGTCCACTGTCTTATGGTTTTGCCAGCCACAACCTCCCTCTGGTCCCCCTGCACAAACCTTTGTTTCTTCTCACTGCCACAACCAGGGCCAGGGAGGTCGCTCGGCAGCAGCAATGGTTTCAGGCAGGGCCTACCGGGTTTTTCCCAGTGTCCCACTGGCCCAGTCTGACCCAGTGCGTGGGTGACTCTGTCCCTTGGCTGCCCAGAGGTGGCCTTTCTGATGCCATCCCCCCATTACATTCTGAGGAAAAGTAAATGAACCCTGATATTGCTTATACATTCCCATTTTTCCATTTTGGCATTAGTGACCAAGGGATGTAAGCCCCAAAATAAATTGTATTAATTAAAAATTAATTAAAAATGTTAAGCAGTTATTTGTAAATGTTATTGCATTTGAAAACATTATTTATTAGTATTATGTATTCCGCAGCACTTACTGTCTTACTTTAACATGGAACACTCTATGGTGCTTTAGAAATGAACCCAACTAGGTGTGTGATGGCATATTAAGGACTAGGCTGCAAGATGGAAGGGCTAATTTCTCAATACAATTCAATTGCTAGGCCTAGAACAGTGGTTGACAAACATTTTTCAATTCAAGTGCCCCCTTGGTTGTCTAACCTTCAGGCCCGGACTGGCAATCTGTGGGTTCTGGCAAATGCCAGAGGGGCTGCTATAAGGTCGCATAGAAAGTCAGTATTTAGAGGGCTGATGAGGCTGTTTGGGCCTCTATGTGGGCTGAGTAGGCCTCTGTGTACCTGAAATGCCAGAGCCTAATTTAATTCTCAGTCCGGACCTGCTAACCTTTAAAGGGGATGTTCACCTTCAAATAAATAGTTGGTTTCAGATAGATCACCAGAAATGTCCCTTACCAAACTTTGACATTTAATAGAGAGCTTGAATTGAAAGAGCCTACACAATAACGGAGCCTCTTGTCACATGTTGTGTTCTACAAGTAATAATTAAGGTAAATTAGCAACTGACACACCAAAGTTAACAACACAAGGTTAACAACACAAATGTAAACTTTCCAAAAACCCTGTGCTACTGGTGGTGACTGGACACGGTGCAGTGTTTAATATTTATGTCTCCACCCAACATGAAAGTAAGTGAACAAGAGATCAGACTCAGTACAATGCAACCCATTTATGTTTGTGAAGATTCTCATTCATCCAGGTCATGGTATATCTAGAAATAAGTCAAATCAACTGGACTTGCTGTGTTTTTCTTGAAGACGTTTCATCAGTCATCCGAACTGAGAAAGCTAGTCGGATGACTGGTGAAACGTCTTCAAGAAAAGCACAGCAAGTCCAGTTGATTTGATTTATTTCTACAGATATAACCCATTTATGGTTGACACAGCAAAAAGTGATCACAATGCGGCCATTTCCCTGCAAGTTGATATATTATTTATTCTTTTTCTTCTCCTCTTCCTGTAGGTTCTTGATTAAATCCCGAAGAAATATCTGTTTCATGACATTCTTTCAAGCTGGTGCCTAGTCATGACATGGACATAACTGCGGCCAATGGTGCTGTCTGGCAAGATCTGATTATGCAACGTGATTTCCTATCATTAGGGCTGCGTTAATGGACTAGTAATGATCACTGCAGAGAGAACAAAACATGGGAAATTGACTAATAATGGACACTGTGGACTTGTAAAATTATTTCAAGAAAATTAAAATGCTTTAATGTATTCTCATCAGCCCAGCGGCGTGCAACGTAATATATGCTGTTAACATAGAAACATGACTGACTTTTGTGGTTGCCAGTTCTACGACACTCTTCCAGTTCTGTCGGTGCTTTTAGATAACTCTTATCTGCTGTCTTTAAGCCTGATGTCTTCATCCTGATATAAGGAGTAATCTGGGACCTGGTTATAAAGGCATCCATAAAGAATCTATGGTGGAGACCATCCATGGAGAAATAACGTGCTAGTGTTACCATATTCCAACAGTATTCATTTAATAAAATAAAAAAAGGCAATGGCATTGCACTCTAGAATTGCTTTACCCCAATGGATCTTAGATCTTAGAAGTGTAAGCAGATCTGTTGTCAGGAAGGTACAGTAGCTCTTGTTTCAGCTTCAAGAGGAATATACTGCATAAACCAAAGCAACACTGGTCTACTTGTTTATTTAATATTTGTGTATACAATGTACCTCTGTTATTGGAACTACTCAATAGGTGCAAGTATAAGAGCCCTATGTGACTTTTCCCATTCAACGTTGTGTTTTGCTTGGCTCTGAAACACTCTGGCATGACCAATTTCTTTAGTACTGTGGCCCAGGAGATGTGTAAAATGTCTACTTGAAGAGAGGCTTCACATAGTCACATAGTTAAAGATCAGGACTGGAACTAGGGATATGCAGCATGTGGCTATGGAGCAACACACTCTCCTGCCTTCCTCCGCTGTTGGTCTATCCAGCACTGCACTGATGAGCCATGCAGGTGGGAAAGGTGGTGAATGTGTTTGGGGGATGAGGTGAAGGCCAGGACACCAAGGGGCCAATTCATTAACTTCGAGTGAAGGATTCGAAGTAAAAAAACTTCTAATTTCGAAGTGTTTTTTGGGCTACTTCGACCATCGAATGGGCTACTTCGACCTTCGACTTCGAATCAAAGGATTCAAACTAAAAGTCGTTTGACTATTCGACCATTCGATAGTCTAAGTACTGTCTCTTTAAGAAAAAACTTCGACCCCCTAGTTCGCCATCTAAAACCTACCGAACCCAATGTTAGCCTATGGGGAAGGTCCCCATAGGCTTGCCTACGTTTTTTTGGTCGAAGGATAATCCTTCAATCGTTGGATTAGAATCCTTCGAATCGTTCGATTCGAAGGATTTTATCGTTCGATCGAAGGATTATTCCTTCGATCGTTCGATCGAACTATTTGCGCTAAAATCCTTCGACTTCGATAATCGAAGTCGAAGGATTTTAATTCCCAGTCGAATATCGAGGGTTAATTAACCCTCGATATTCGACCCTTGCTAAATTTGCCCCCAAAAGTTCTGTTAAAGATTTAATGGACCAACCTTTAGGGGCAAATGTATCAAGGGTCGAATATCGAGGGTTAATTAACCCTCGATATTCGACTGGGGAATTAAAATCCTTCGACTTCGAATATCGAAGTCTAAGGATTTTGCGCAAATAGTTCGATTGAATGATCGAAGGAATAATCGATCGAACAATTAAATCCTTCGAATCAAACGATTCGAAGGATTTTAATCAAAAAAAAAGTTAGCCAAGCCTATGGGGACCTTCCCCATAGGCTAACCATGACTTCGGTAGCTTTTAGGTGGCGAACTAGGGGTTTGAAGTTTTTTCTTAAAGAGACAGTACTTCGACTATCGAATGGTCGAATAGTCGAACGATTTTTAGTTTGAATCGTTCGATTCGAAGTCGAAGGTCGAAGTAGCCCAAAAAAAACTTCGAAATTCGAAATATTTTTTCTTCTATTCCTTCACTCGAACTTAATGAATGGGCCCCTTAGTGTTGTATCACAATGGTGTCTGCAGGTTCATACAGCTGGGATATTGTGCATTTCATGCATGTACTGGAGAGCTCCTCTAAACATGTACGTCACATATAGGTGCTTCCATGGCAGGTATTTAAAACATGAGAATGTCTCGTGCAAAGGATACAAGGCATTAAATATGTGATTGAAAGCAAATGAACAGTTCCACAGCTAGGCACACTGTATGAGTTGAATCCAGTTTAGCTGTGGGATCACAGATCAGAGATAGAAAAGCAAATACTACTACCACATACTTCATGCCATACACACATTACCATGACCACGCGCCATTTTTCCAAAACCCTGCCCATGATTTGACAAAACCCATCCACTCCCCCAGAATAGCTTCCCCTTTGCAACCTGTATCACCTGCATGTCCCTTGGGTCTTGGGGCCTGTCTCTTCCATGGTGCCCCTGACTGTAGTCAGGGGCACCATGGAAAAGACGGGGCTAGTTAGCACATCTAGGGGCAAATTCACTAAACGACGAAGCTCCTAACGCCAGCGTGAATGCGCTAGCGTATCGCTAAGTTATCGTTAATTCGCCGATTCACAGACGCTGGCGTAAATTCGCTAGTGTTACTTCGCACCCTTACGCCTGGCGAATTTGCATAACGGACGTAACTACGCAAATTCACTGACGCACGAATTATTCTGAACGCTACCTTTTACGCCAGACTTCCTTCGCCACCTCAGACCAGGCGAAGTGCAATAGAGTAGATAGGAAATGCTTCAAAAAAAATTTCTAAAAGTCCCAAAAAACGCTGGCTTTTTTTTTTTATGGCTGATGAAAAAGATCGAAACATTTTATGGGGCTCCCCTCCTTCCCCCCTACATTTGCTAACTCATGGCACCTTAACTATACAGTGGGCACATGTGTAGGGCAATAAAAATTTTACTTGCTGTTTTGAAGGTTTCCCAGGCTTGTGTAGTTCTGCTACATATTCCTCCATTGTAACTTCAATTTGGCGCCGTATGCAAATTAACCATCGCTAGCGTAACTTTGCTTTGCTTGGCAAATTAACGCTAGTGCAACTTCGCAACCTTACGCTTCCCCTGAGCGCAACTTCAGATTTTAGTGAATTTGCGTAGCTCTGGTGAAAATACGCCTGGCGAAGTGTGGCAAATCGCGGCGAAGCAGACGCTGGCGCAACTACGAATCTTAGTGAATTTGCCACCTAAGGTGAAGCCAGTCATTCTGCTGAAGGTAGTCTGCCATCATTGAGAGCTGATTCTTGCAGTTTACTAGCTGGGAACTGTTTTCAGTAACAGAACATATTAAAGTGTTCTCCACGTTTGAATAGAAATGAATATCTGGAATGAAATGGTATGCCAGATATAAAGTTTAAGGAAGTGCGTGTCAAACAAATGAGACATTCTGTGTGTTCAGTTTGGTGCCAGAACATTGGGATCTTATAGCTTTTTTCTCTTTGTCTTGTGCAGGTGATCATTTCTCTGGCATTATCCCAGATTTGTTGCCAATCTGTTTTTCACAGGATCTATTATATAGACTGTATACTGAATGTCAAAGGACTAAAGACATGCGCTCTCCATAGAAGTCTATGGGATGAGGCACAGGCAACACCGATGATGATGACATTTGCACCTATTTGCTCTGTTCCAATAAGCACTATAAAAAAAACTATAGTTTCAGAAGAGAGTGAAAACTGAAATTTTAAGGTTCGTTGAAGCCCAGAGAAAACATAACCTTTTAAAATAGTATTTCTGCATATGGCCGCTGTGATCTGTGCCTCTTAATTTACTTATCCAATCCAAAAATCCAAATAGGTGCGCACTCACTAGACCTACACAGTATCATATAAAGCTTCTGTCTTTGTTGGCTAAAAACATGCTTGATGCGTTTCATGTCTTGCACTTACCTGCAGGACCGCCATCAGAAATCGCAGGGCCCCGTACAACAAAATTTCCTGAACCCCCTGGGCTGCGCCCACCGCAAGCCCCACCTACAGGTCCGCCCTCCCCACCACACAGTAAAAAAACAAAAAAAATATTGGTGACTAGGGTTCCCACATGTTAATAAAAAATAAAAAGATATTGGTGGTCAGGGCCCCCCATAGAAAAACATTTGTGGCCAGGGCCCCCCCATTAAAAATATTGGTGGCTAGGACCCCACATGAGAAAAAAAAATTGGTGGCCATGCCCCCTTAAACGTCCATGCCTTCCCAAAGTCAGCAGCTCTCAGAAAGATGGGGGGCCCGGCTAATCAAGTAAGTCTGGTATGGCCGGGGCCCCCCTTACCCTCGGGGCCCCCTACAACTCTCCCCCCTGTCCCCCCCTGATTCTTGCAGTTTAATAGCTGGCTGCCCTGCTTACCTGCATTGCATTGCACAGCATCAGGGTGAAGTGTACTAGTGACTCAAGCACCCTGCACCCTTGGGTGGTGCACTACACATGCAATCCAAGTAAAGGAGGGCTACATCAATGGAAATGAGAGTCACAAGACCTATAGGGCTGATGAACTATGTCGGTCGGACAGCAGCCCTACACAAAAATGATTAAACAAGCTTAAAAAACTTAAAGGTGATCCTCCCTTTAAGGTTGTTGCACAGCTACATCATTTCTAACTCAGTCATTTCTTATGAACTACCTAACTAGACTAGATATATTTTGCATGCAGCTCTAGTTAAGGACATTATGGGGCAGATTTATTAAGGATCAAAGTGAAAATGCGAATTCAAATTTTTTTGGTTAAAAGTCTCAAATTCGAATTGTGAATTATCCAAACTCGATTCGAGTTTTAATTTGAATTTCAAGATTTCTTTTGTGGAATGCAGAACTCTTCATAGGGCACGTTTCTCAGGAGTCTCAACACAATTCACTATAGTTCACCAGGGGAAAAGTGAATAGCGCTGTGGAATTCTCATCTGGTCTGTTTATTTGCCCTTTGATAAATATTAGGGATGCACCGAATCAGGATTCGGTTCGGGATTGGGCCAGGATTGGGTCTTTTTCAGCAGGATTCGGATTCGGCCAAATCCTTGTGCCTGGACGAACTGAATCCTAATTTGCATATGTAAATTAGGGGCGGGGAGGGAAATCACGCGACTTTTCGTCAAAAAATAAGATTTTTTTTCCACTTTTTCCTTCCCTGCCTCTAATTTGCATATGCAAATCAAGGATTCGGCCGAATCCCAAATAGTGGATTCGGTGCATAAATATGCTCCACTCACTTAATATGAAGGCTAAAAACTTTTGCAGCTTTAAGTGGAAAAAAACCCCTTGAACTTTTGAGATTTATTATACAGTTACCTTGATGCCGCAAAAAGTCAGAATCTGAAAATCCGCCATCTCAGACCGGCCCAGGTTGTATATAAGTCAATAGGAGAGGTCCATGTCCTATTTGGAAGTGGTCTGCGCTAGAATTAGCCCGTATATCCCAAAAATTCAGGCTTTTCGGTAAAAAGCCCCAATAAATTGTACAATTCAGGAACAACCTGTTTTTTTCTTGCTTTTTTAATAATAAATAAGGATCAAGTACAAGGTGTTGTTTTGTTACAACATAGACAAAGGAAATCATTTGTAAAAATCTATTTATTTGCTTGAAATGGAGTCTATGGGACAAATTCACTAACCGGCGAAAATTCGCCCGCACTGGCTTTGTGCACATCGCAACACTTCGCCAGGCATAAATTCGTCTGGACAACGCAAATTCACGAAGATTCGAAGTTACGCTAGTGTTGGCTAATTAGCATACAGCGTGCAGTTAAAGTACAATGGCCGTATATGTTGCAGCAAATACATTACACTACACAAGGCCAGGGAACCTTAATAAAATTATATAAAGTTGTTATATTGCCCTACACATGAGCCCACTGTATAGTTTAGGTGCCATATGTTAGCAAATGTAGGGGAAGAAGGAGGGTATCCCAAAAAAAAAAAGTACAATCTTTTTCAGTCTATCACCCTTTAAATATGAAAAAACGCCAGCGTTTTTTGGGACTTAGAAAAAATTTCAACTATTTTTTGAGGAACTCCTATTTACTCTATTGCACTTGCCTGGTCTGAGGTGGTGAAGGCAAGTCTCGCTATAGAGGTAACGGTCAGTAAAATCAGAGACTTAGTGAATTTGCGTAGTAACGCTCTTTCGCCAGACCGAAAATTTGCCTGCCGTTAGAGTGCAAAGTTTTGCCAGAGTTTATCTCCTTGGCGAAATTACGCCAGCTACCGTTAGTAAATCGGCGAAGTGCTGAAATTTTCGCCAGCGTTAGCCACTTTGCCCTTTAGTAAATTTCCCCCTATGGGCGATGGCCTTTCTGTAATCCTGAGCCTTCGGATAATGAGTTTTTGGATAACAGATTCCATACCTATTCTTTATTTTTAGATGATTAAAGCAAGCTTTGTGTTTTAATATAACAAATAAGAATTTGCTAACTGCAATTGTGTAAAAATCTTGATTTCAAATCAAAGCCTCGTTTTCTATTAATTGTTAAACTGCATGTGAGTGGCGTAAAGGCAAAGTCTTCAGTATCAACTTGATTGAATGTTGAAGATACATTTCCAGTTGACTTTGATGTCATTTGAGCTGATTTGGGGGAGAACAGTTTTCCATTAGCATTTTCCAGATTTTGAATAAGTGTTTTGGATAACGGAACAAGAATACAGTCAAGATTGCATTTTTTTTGGCTTTGAATCTCTTCAATAACTTGATTTTATAAACTAATAAATCTGCCCCCATTTTTCACCAGTTGAAAATGGACCTCAGTTGATTTACTAATGTAGCAAACAGACCCCAGCTTAAATACTCTGATACCCCCCCTACGGATAGAGCCAACTTTACTCATACCCATGACACTCCATTCATCTCAATGGAAAAAAATGTGCTCCGGATTGATCGTTACGAATATAATAAAAACCTGATAAAAATAATTCAATTTTTCAAAACGTATTTGCATTCTATGCGTTTGCAAAATTGTCTTTTTAATATCGAAAGGGTGAAGCTAAAATAGGATGAGAACGCCGTATTTCCGGGAATTATAGGGCTAAGTATCAGCAAAGCCTTTTAACTCTTGAAGATTAAGATTTGGTTTTAATTATAATTCTGTATACAGATTTCATTTCACTTTTTTTCTAGCAGAAATGTAGTGATTGTAGTAGAAAATAAATGCGTCTCCTATCACAAATGGTATATATTTTGTCTCTGTGACTGGGGAGTGGGTAGGAAGAGAGCTAAAGGTAATGGGGTCATATTCTGGATAGAGAGGCATCGCTACTTGAAGCATTTTAATCCCCTAACGGGATTCCTTTCAGAAAGCTTCAGCCACTACGTTATTCACAACCCCTGCCTCCTCTTCAGATAGATGAATGATGGAGATGCTGGAGCAGCCAATGTCGGTCCAGATGTGATTGCTCTTGTTTTAATTTGTATCAGCCTCAACTGATTTTTATTCATTTATTTTAGCAATTCTATTCATCGTCTTCTTCTTTCTGGACTGACTTTTTGCCACTTGGCCGATATTATCATCGCGCTTGAGGCTGGACTGGGCTGCCCATTCAAGGTACTGTAACAACAAACGGTGGATCTTCCTCACTAGAGACAACACTTTGTTTAATAATATTTAATAAATAATACAGGCATGGGATCCAGAATGCTTGGGACCTGTGTTTTTTTGGATAACAGATCTTTCCATAATTTGGATCTTCATACCTTAAGTCTACTAGAAAATCATGTAAACATTAAACAAACCCAATAGGCTGGTTTTACTTCCAATAAGGATTAATTATATCTTAGTTGGGATCAAGTTCAAGCTACTGTTTTATTATTACAGGTATGGGATCCCTTATCCGGAAACCCGATATCCAGAAAGCTCCAAATTACGGAATGGTTGTCTCCCATAGACTCCATTTTATCCAAATAATCAAAATTTTTAAAAATTATTTCCTTTTTCTCTGTAATAATAAAACAGTAGCTTGTACTTGATCCCAACGAATATATAATTAATCCTTATTGAAAGCAAAACCAGACTTTTGGGTTTATTTAATGTTTAAATGAATTTCTAGTAGACTTAAGGCATGAAGACCCAAATTACAGAAAGATCCGTTATCCGTAAAACCCCAGGTCCCGAGCATTCTGGATAACAGGTCCCATACCTGTACAGAGAAAAAGGAAATACTTTTTTAAAAATAGGATTATTTGGATAAAATGGGAGACGACCTTTCCATAATTCGGGTTTCTAACGGATTCTATACATGTACCATGATATGTCCATGTATGCATATATTATATTTGTATATCATTTACATAGCGCACCCCAAGTGCAAAGCATTTTCTTTATAAAAAATACAATACTTGGAGTTGCTGTACAGGGAAAACAACTTACTGTTTGTAAATTCCTTCCAATAGCCACCCAACAATTCTCTATATACCTACAAAACCCTCCTAAAGCAATGTTTGCTGAGTGAATCTTTATTATAAGCAAATAACCCTTGTTTGAGCCTCACAGTTGAGGGTGAACTCTACATTAAATTGTCCTGTCTATATCTGTTTGCGTTCCAACAAACTCTGTAAGCTGTTTAGTTCTGGGTCTATGTGTATAACTGTTATTTAGGTATATTGGAATTAAAATACAGGTATGGGATATGATATTTAGAAACCCATTATCCAGAAAGCTCTGAATTACGGGATGACCGTCTCCCACGGACTAAATTTTTCCAAATAATCCAAATTTTTAAAAACAATTTCCTTTTTCTCTGTAATAATAAATACTTGATCCCAACTAAGATATAATTAATCCGTATTAGAGGCAAAACCAGCCTATTGGGTTTATTTCATGTTTAAATGTTTAGTAGACATAGGGGCAGATTTATCAAGGGTCGAATTTCGAAGTTAAAAACACTTTGAAATTTGGCCATTGAAATTGAAATACTTCGACTTCGAATATCGAAGTCAAAGTTTTTTTTTCATAGAATTTGGGTATCCTGTAGTCGAAGTAAAAACGTTTGCATGATTCGAAGGATTCCATCGATCAAACTAACGATTTTACTTCGACTTCCAAAAACTTAGAAAAATGCTCCAGAAGGTCCCCATAGGCTAACATAGCACTTCGGCAGGTTTAATTTGGCGAAGTATTGAAGTCGAATTTTTTTTAAAGAGACAGTACTTCGATTATCGAATGGTCCAATGGTCGAATATTCGAATGATTTTACTTCAAATTGAAGTCGTAGGGGCAGATTTACTAAGCTCGAATGAATAGTTCAAATGCAAAAATATTCGAATTTCAAAGTATTTTTTGGGTACTTCGACCATCGAATTGGTCGAAGTAAAAATCGTTTGACCATTCGATAATCGAAGTACTGTCTCTTTAAAAAATCCTTCAACTCAATACTTCACCAAATAAAAGCTACCGAGTTGAATGTTAGCCTATGGGGACATCGTAGATAGGTTTTTGGCACTTTTTATGATTGAATAAAAATCATTTGAGCGATCGCTTAAAATCGTTCTATTCGAAGGATTCCATAGTTCTATCGAACGATTTTTATTCGATATTTGAATCCGAAGGATATAACTTCGAGGGTCGAATTCGAGGGTTTTTTAACCCTCGAAATTCGACCCTTGATAAATCTGCCCCGTAGTATACTATTCGATGGTCGAAGTATCCAAAAAAACTACTTTGAATTTCGAATTTTCGACCCTTGATAAATCTGCCCCTTTATGTATGAAGATCCAAATTACAGAAAGATCTGTTATCCAGAAAACCCCAGGTCCTGTACATTCTGTATAACAGGTCCCATACCTGTAGATTAAAAGTATATGGATTTAATGAAAATCATAGCACTTGCACATGGTAATTCAGTGCTTAACAGTAGCAAAATAGTCACTAAATATGTATTGTTCTTCTACTAAATCCATGCTCACTCCAGTAGCACAAACACCCATCAGAAATGTGACCCTCATTATATCTCTTCCTTCTGTAGTGTAGCCAATAAGTCCGTTCTTGTAGCACTGTCTTTCTAGCAGTCAGTATGTCCTCTTTCAGCATCAATCATATTGGGAGAACATCAAAGGTTATGTTACTTTCTCCTTATTGAACATAAACTTTTTTTTTTCAGTCAAATATTTTTATTTTTCTTACCCTATTATTTGGGATGGGAAAAAAACATTTTAACCATTCCTAACTAACCGATGGCTAAAAGTGTTACAAGTTTGGATCCAGACAAAGAAATAACAGGATTGAATCTTAAGCGAGAAAAACATTCTCCTGTTCACGTAACACAATTGCTGCCAATAATTGTAATTACCGACAAAATTTACAATTCAGGAAAAATGTTTTATCCTTTAAGATATTTAAAAATGTTAGTGATTTTTGAATAATATGTTGCTGTTGTTATTTTTTCTGTTTGTTGTTTTGGTGAGACCAGTAGGATCAATATGATTAAAAACAAATAGGGATGCACTGAATCCAGGTTTCAGTTCGGGATTTATCCAGGATTCGGCTTTTTTCAGCAGGATTTAAATTCGGCCAAATTCTTGTGCCTGACCAAACCAAATCCTAATTTGCATATGTAAATTAAGGATGGGAAAGGAATATCACATGGCATTGCCACAAAACAACAAATTACATTTTCCCCCCACTTTTTTATTCCCGTGCCTAATTTGCATATGCAAATCAGGATTCGGTTTGGTATTCAGCAGAATCTTTCACAAAGGATTCGGGGATACATCTGAATCCCAAATAGTGCATTCGGTGCATCCAGAAAAATAAAAGAAAAAATGTTTTTAAACGTCATCTTAATACAGTACTTTCTGCAAGATATATTGGGATGCTATGAGATAATAAGCTGTAAATGTATTGATAAATTAGAGTTGTACTAGAACAGAGTACAACTGTGACTTTCATTCCATGACTGTGTAATGTACAGTACAGGTATAGGACCTGTTATCTAGAATGCTCGGGACCTGGGGTTTTCCGGATAACGGCTCTTCCTGTGATTTGGATCTTCAAGTCTACTAGAAAATCATGTTGATATTAAATAAACCCAATAGGCTGGTTTCGCTTCCAATAAGGATTAATTATATTTTAGTTGGGATCAAGTACAAGCTACTGTTTTGTTATTACAGAGAAAAAAGGAAATCATTTTAAAAAATTTGGATTATTTGGATAAAATTGCGTCTATGGGAGATGGTAATTACGTAACTCGGAGTCTTCTGGATAAGGGGTTTCCGGATAATAGATCCCATACCTGTACTTGAATAGGTCCACCCACGGGCCATCAGCTACTACCTTAGGTTGTTGGGGTGCAGTGAGTAATTTGTAATTGCAAGTACTTGAAACAACATGTAAATACTTGTTCACATAACAGCTGGACGACTATGGGCTTGACCCCTGCTGTAGTCCCACTGTTACTTAAGGTGTTACCTGAAAATAGAATTTCCCTTGAATTTTCAGTGTGATTAAAGGACCGAAAGGGATTAGGCGAGATTAGGATCTCTCTCTCTCTTGAACACAAATTATTGCACAGGCAACTTGTGACCCTCCAGCTGCTGTTGAATTACATCTGAAAACCTCTTCAGCCTTCGGGTAGTCACTTCAGCTAAGAATTCTGATAGATGTAGTTCAGCAACAACTGGAGGTGTACCCTCTGTCTCCTTTTATCTTAAAACATGGACGTGATGCAGAGAAAAAGATGCTTTGCATTTTATTTAGAATGTACATCTACAATTGCAGCATTTGAATACAAAACCTACGTAGATAAATTCAGGTATCCAGAAAACCTACATCCAGAAAGCTTTTTTTAGAAAAATGATTTATTTTTTCTCTGTAATAATAAAACAGTAGATTGTACTTGATCCCAACTAAGATACAATTAATCCTTATTGGAAGCAAAACCAGCCTATTGGGTTTATTTAATGTTTAAATGAATTTCTAGTAGACTTAAGGTATGAAGACCCAAATTACGGAAAGATCCGTTTTCCGGAAAACCCCAGGTCCCGAGCATTCTGGATAACAGGTCCCATACTTGTACTTCTAAATGAAAATTGTATATAAGCTTCCTCATACTGAAATAAGAAACTTTCTAAATACAGGTATGGGACCTGTTATCCAGAATGCTTGGGACCTGGGGTTTTTCGGATAACGGATCTTTCCGTAATTTGGGTCTTCATGTCTTAAATCTACTAGAAATTAATTTAAACATTAAATAAACCCAATAGGCTGGTTTTGCTTCCAATAAGGATTAATTATATCTTAGATGGGATCAAGTACAAGCTACTGTTTTATTATTACAGAAAAAAAAAAGGAAATAATTTTTAAAAATTTGGATTATTTGGATAAAATGGAGTCTATGGGAGACAGACTTTCCATAATTCGGAGCTTTCTGGATATTGGATTTCCGTATAAGGGATCCTTTACCTGTGCATTCAATTAAATATTTTGCATTGTTTCTGAAATTATCAAGTTTATATTCACTATCCCTCTCTCAGCATCTATTTCTCTTCATTCTCTCTTCATGCAGCCTTTGGGTGTCAGATATTCGTTAGATCCAATATATCTTATAGGGGGGCTCCATTTCCTAGCAAGATGTATTAGAGCTCACTCAAATAACCGATTCCAGTACAAACAAAATCTAACAAAATAACTGCCTTTTGCACAAATTCTGAATGTAGAGAGACATGATTTCTGGTTATTTTAATAGAGTGAGCTCTAATACATCTTCTAGGCAAAAGGAGCCCCCTATAAGAAATATTGGATCATTCATCTGACACCCAACTCCTGAATAAAGACAGAATGAGGAGAAACAGATGCTGAGAGAGGAATAGTGAACATAAACTTGATTATTTCAGAAATGGTCCGGAATATTTAATTGATTGTATTTAGAAAGTTTCTTATTTCATTATTCTGAAGCTTATATTACATTTTCACTTTTGCAATAGTTCCCCTTTAACTATATTATGTTTATGATTTTTATAATTATCATTAGAAAAATTGTACCAGTTTGGCTCTGGTAAGCAAGAGCACTATAAATATACATAAATATACAAATCAGTGCCGTTTTTTTTTCTTTTTTGCAGCTATTTTCTCCCAAGCAAAGTAAAGTAGGTGGAGTTACCTGAAAGTGTTACTACAGGCTGCTTTCACTTACTGAGCTTAGGGACCCACTCACAATATACAGTACACATAGAATAGAAATGCCACAATATAAGGCTGATTAGTAATTAATACAGATGATTACTACATGGCAGCACAGAAACCAGTGCAATTAGCATCAGAATTTAATAATCAGCCCTGTAGCATCAGCTTATATTACAGGGGAAGCTCATTTTCTGCTGGATAATTAGTGACGAGCCCTAAGCTTAGCTTCTCAACAGCTGCTCAGAGCCCACTGAGCATGTGAGTGTCACAGACACTTTCCAAGATGGTGACCCCCTGTGACAAGTTTGAAGTCCTGGATCATTGCTGCTATTGACAAGCTGAAACTTTAGGCTGGTGCAATAAATTCAGTATATAAAATATGACATTTTTAGCAATATTAAACCATATTAAGTTGTAGGGTTTAGTTCTAAAATTGGGTGAGAACACTGCAGATATTGAATTTATATCTTTAAATTGTAGATCAATGTTAATTACTGGTTTGTAATAACGTGTGTTAATCTAAGAGACAGGACATGGGAAAACTGAAATTTATTAAAAAAAAAAAATCTAAGTTTTTTTTTTCCGGTGGAATAGGCCGTTTTCATTCAAATTTCGTACAAATCAAAGTAACATCGTATTCGATCGAATTCAATTCAAAGTTTTTGCCCCCCAAAAAATATTGTTTTTTCAAAGTCTACCAATTGACTCCAAGTAGGTTCTAAGAGTTCCCGCATATGCTAAAACAGCAATTCAGAGGGTTTTATATGGTGAAAGGCCAAAATCGAATTTTTAAAGAGACAGTGCATGATACATTTCGATATTCGATTTTTCTATTAATTTGGACTATTCCCTAGTCGAAGTACACAAAAAATAGCTCGAAATTTGAATTTTTTTAATTCGAATTTTCGCTTCGACCCTTGATAAATCTGCCCCTGTCTGCCTAATTCGTTTAATATTTCTTTTTTTAGTGATTGTTTGATTTATTTACAATACCTAAACCTAATGTTTTTCTGCTGCACATAAGTCACTAATGGAGAGTGTTAAAGATTGATTCCCCTGATCTAACAAGCTGATTCCATGCTGACATGTCTTAGTGCCACACACAATAAGTGAGTTTTCTAACAGGGGTAGTTCTCCTGTAAATTAATACAGGTATGGGATCCATTATCCTGAGACCCATTATTCAGAAAGCTCCAAATAATGGAAAGGCTGTCTTCCAAAGACTCCATTTCATCCAAATAATCAAATTTTTTAAAAATTATTGCCTTTTTTCTGTGTAATAATAAAACAGTAGCTTGTACTTGATCCCAACTAGGGTTCCCATCTTTTCTGGAAAAAAATACCGGCCTTCCTATATATTTATCTTTTTTCCCTATCAATAATATTGGGATCAGCCATAATTTTTACCGGCCCTGCCGGTAAAATACCGGCCAGGTGGCAACCCTAATCCCAACTAAGATATAATTAATCCTTACTGGAAACAAAACCAGCCTATTGGGTTTGTTTAATGTTTACATCATTTTCAAGTAGATTTAAAGTATGAAGATCCAAAGTAGGCAAGAAAATTCTCCCTGCTGATTGGCTGCTATGGGTTACTAGAACCTGAACAAACTTTAAATTTGCTGCTATAAGACGTGTTCCTTAGTATTCTATGTGTAAAAAAAGTTCTTGGGAAGGGTAAGAGTTAGACTGGTAATTGTCAATATGCCTGGTATTATTGGGACAATGTAAGAAAGGTTGTAAACAGAACAGAAATTTAGAAATTGACAATGATTTCATTGCAAATTTTAATTGTGAATCAGGGCATTTTAAGACCTGCTTTCTACAAAATCTAATTTCATTCACAGAATGTTGGCGCAAACTAGAAAATCTGTAATTTTTTTCAAGCACTGGTAGTTTGCTAAATAAAAAATTTGAATAGCATCAATAACATTTTAATTACATTCCCCCCATCGTGGAGAGAATAATTTTCAATCTTCCTACACTGAGGCTCTAAACCAATTCTCCGGTGGATAAGTTATAGCCAAGCAGCAACTGACCTCTTCCTACTTTCTTCCTACTGTCTCTTGTTACAAAACCTCCTCTTCAGTTGTCCTTAGTATAGAGGTGTTGCATTGCTTTGTGCCTTGCCCTGTGTCGTTTACACTATGCAAGTTGTTCTTAGGAGACCCCAATCCTCAAATATCACCTGTATGTAGGTTATCTCCAGGCCCAGTTGCTCTTGATAGTGTTGGCAGCCTATTGGATCATGTGAATGATCACATTCTAAGAAAATACTGTAGAAAAAAATCACTGAACCAAGACCACATTGAACTGAGATTGCAGAGTTGACCCTATCGGTGAAATCGAATTCATCCATTGGCTTGGCAGCAAAATCTGATCAGATCAGCCTCATTTGACCTTCCGCATGGGTGACCAAATTAGATGAAGATCTACCTGACTGTGTGTGACAAGCTGTATAATAGACCATGGGAAAACTACAAAAATAGAATTTAGACATATTATATATATATATATATATATATATATATATATATATATATATATATATATATATATATATATATATATATATAAAATAAAGCAAATGGACCCGCACTCCTTAGTAATCGTGAAGAAATAGATGTGCTTTATTCACAATGCATTTCCAACGTTTCGGCCCACATTGGGGCCTTTTTCCTTAAAAAGGCCCCAATGTGGGCCGAAACGTTGGAAATGCATTGTGAATAAAGCACATCTATTTCTTCACGATTACTAAGGAGTGCGGGTCCATTTGCTTTATTATATTGGAAGACTTGACCTACGCACCCATTTATGTATTTAAAATCCGGAAAGAGTGCGTTCACCTGTTTGGACATTATATATATATATATATATATATATATATATATATGATATTTAGGAATTATACACTAATAAACATTCCATAGGCAGGCTTGATATAACATCAGCTTCTTTTCTATTGTCATACTTGGTAATGTTTTTTAATTCATACAGTTTCCAAAGCTTTTTCTTTCATTCAAAGGCCTAATTTAAAATAAAAGAATTTACTTTACACCCTTCCCCTCATTCACTAGAACGCTCTTTTATGACAATAGAACGCAACATTAGATCTGAGAAAGTCAATAATCCATCTTAAAATGGTTTTGTTCTACAGCTGAAGCCTAAGAAATATGTTTTGTTCTATTCTATTTGCTCATTATGCTCACGTGGTGAAGCGTAGCCCTAAGAAATATGACTGGTCTTTGTTCCTTCGTTTCTTTTGTTCCTAGTCATTTTTACAAATAATAATTTAATGCATTCATATAAGCATACATGCAACAATATAATGGGAATTCATTTGGACAAAGAAATAGTCTACAGTCTACAGTCCCAGCCTTCTTTCTTTCTTTCTTTCTTTCTTTCTTTCTTTCTTTCTTTCTTTCTTTCTTTCTTTCTTTCTTTCTTTCTTTCTTTCTTTCTTTCATTATCTACCTAAACTTTCAACCTTTTTTTGATACAAGTCTTCTAATCCTGCCCACTCTATCCATCCATCTTAACCTACAATGCCCTTTGTGGGACTGTGCCGTGGTCCTTCGCTTTTTTCCTTTTAATAGTAAAATCTGGGCATGGTCCCCATTAGGTCCTAGAGTGTTGAAATAATCAAAATATGTGCAGCCCTTTCGGTGTCATTTTTTAAACGAGGTAAATTGAAAACCTATCCTAAAGCTGTATAATTATTTTTAACCTAAAATTTGGCGCTTTTTGTGTAGAGAGAGAACAATTGTACTCTCTGCACTAACGCTAGCACCACCCTCTCCCAAGGCAAATACAGGGAATGAGGGGGGAAACAGAGCAGCAGCCATAGAATTGGTCACAACCCCTTTGTAGAAACAATTCTGAAGCTCATTATATTTTTTACATTTCAAGGCCAACTGTTACCCATTATTTTTATCCCTGAAGAAGAACAATTTCTACCAAATACTCACAAAGAAATCATGTAGTTTGAGATGATTTAGAGGGCCACTAACACAAAAAATAAAAGGGTATTATATATAATTATAAATATATATATATATATATGCGCAGTATATGTCCAGTCTGAAATATTAAATAATCCCTGGTTGCTGAGGGAAGCAGATTATTGTTATTGATATTATTTATGGTTTATCTCATAAAAACAGAAGTCTATGCAGAAATTTGGAAGTATTATTTAAATTGAATTAATTCATTTAATTAATTCAGTTAAATTGAAAGAGAAAAGATGTTCTCATTGAACTGAATGTGGCCCTTTATGCTTCATGGATTTCCTAATTCTCCTCATTGTCCCTAAAGTGCGCCATTTGCAGAATGATTCCAATCCCAGTGGATTACTAAATTTGGTGCAAACCTTTTGACTTTTAAAGTTATTTGTAGTATTTTCCCTTAAAGTGACAATGACACACTTAGGGAGCTATTTATCAAACTCCAAATTCATCTCAGTATTTCTAAAATAGAAATCCAAGCAAATCCAAATTCCCGAATGGACCTTAATTATCATTCAAAAAAATATCTTTCGGACCTTTGCCCAAAAAGTCAAAATTTTTAGGACTTATCCGCAAAAACTACAATTTTTTATGAGTTTCAGACTTTTTAGCCCAAAATCATGGAATATCTGTACTGACAGCAGCGCAGACACTGGGACCTTACCCATTGCCTTATACAAGACCCTGAGAGCTTTGAGTTGCCTGGTGTTCGGATTCAGAGTTTTCAAACCATTGGACTTTAATAAATCCCAAAAAATTCAATTTTTTTTTATGGTCCGAAAAATCAGAATGTTTCTGATTTTGGGTATTTGGAGCTTAATAAATAACCCACTGGAGCAGTGTATTTATTACTAAGTACAGGTATAGGATCCCTTATCCGGAAACCCGATATCCAGAAAGCTCTGAATTGCAGAATGGCTGTCTCCCATAGACTCCATTTTATCCAAATAATCCAAATTTTTAAAATTGATTTCCTTTTTCTCAGTAATAATAAAACAGTAGCTTGTACTTGATCCCAACTAAGATATAATTAATCCTTATTGAAAGCAAAACCAGCCTTTTGGGTTTATTTAATGTATAAATTAATTTCTAGTAGACTTCACGCATGAAGACCCAAATTACGGAAAGATCCATTATCCGGAAAACCCCAGGTCCCGAGCATTCTGGATAACAGGTCCCATACCTGTATTGGCATTTGGTTGTGCCCTTAAATGTGTTTGGATCAGGGCCATCCATGGAGTTAAATGAGAGCTAAGGAGAATATTTCAGTCAAGAGGGAAAGACTGAATAGATGGGATAGATCTTTGATTAATGAGTGATAAGCAATTCCTTGAGAAGAGTTTGAAGCGGTGCAGGAAGAGTAGGAAGTTAAAAAAGTTTTGAGGAGTGGTGGAGGACTTTTACAGAATAAGAGATACTTAGTTCTATAGGGAAATTGATAAAGTTTTGAAGAGTTGTGGAGGACTTTTACAGAACAAGAGATACTTAGTTCTATAGGGAAATTGATAAAGTTTTGAAGAGTTGTGGAGTACTTTTACAGAACAAGAGATACTTAGTTCTATAGGGAAATTGATAAAGTTTTGAGGAGTTGTGGAGGACTTTTACAGAATAAGAGATACTTAGTTCTATATGGAAATTAATAAAGTTTTGAAGAGTTGTGGAGGACTTTTACAGAATAAGAGATACTTAGTTCTATAGGGAAGGTTTTGTTTGGCTAAGCAAAGGCTGGTATTATAGGAAAGTAGTGCAGATTTAAAACTGGGAAAGTTTGGCACTCAAGAATAGGTTTCTTGGCAGAAGCAAGGGCAACCACATCTCCCTAAAATACTGTTATTTTCCTTGTGCATCAGACACCATTACATACAACACTGCATAAAATGAACGAGTTCCCATTATAACACAAGGACAAAGATCAATAGCTGATGAATTGTCCAACTATGGCTCGGTATCTGGTAGTCTTAGTTGACCATCCTGAGGATCCAATTCATTTACTATCTGTTGCTCTAGGCGAAAAGTTCTGTCATCAGTGAACCCCATCAATATATGTGAGAATCTAGTGTAGCTTGGAGATTCCACACATCAAGACAGAAGCATTGTAGTTTTGGGCACAAGAAGCTGAGCCCACTGTAAAATGAATGTTCCATATGTTCTCAAATGTCTGGGGAAAAATTTTAAGCCAAAAAAACGTTTGTTAGGACAGGAGCAATTCCGCTTAAAAAAATGAAAAGTTGCCAGCGTTTTATAAACTATAATGCATTTTCGGCAGACAGGATATGATGTAACTGACATCAGATTGAGGAAGATTAAGCTTCATTTTAGCAGTTCGCCTGGTCTGAGGTGGCGAAGTCAACTCTGGCGAAAGAGGTAACTTTCAGTAAAATCCTCACTTGAACTGAATTTTCTGATCAACGACCATTCGCCTGAGTGAAAAGTCGCCTGGCACATTAACGCTGGCGATGGTCCCGTTCATTAGTGAATTGTCCTCTGCGCCTGTGCATTGGCGATGTCCCTTTGGATTGGATTTCTATCGAATTTTCACTAGCGACAGCCACTTCGCCCTTTAGTGAATCTGCCCCTTTGTGTCATGCCCAAAAGGTACGTAATCGAATCACTTGTCATAGGACTAACTGCACCTAATCACATAGGGTCTTACTCCCAATTCATATATTTCAGTGCTGCCATTTCCCATTCAAATGCCACACAGTGCAGTTAAGCCTGATCTTTGTGTTCTGGTCATTTATCTTATTGTAAATATAAGGAAGATATAATCGTATATTTATTCCAGGATGCGCAAGGAATTGCCTTCAGTTTCACCAAGGATTAGTATTCCTGTAAAGATTATTTATTGTCTAAAACAAATTAAAAACTACAACCTACATCCTTATGGATTAAAGGTTATTCATCTATGTCCAGATGCTGGGCACAGACAAAAAAATTGATACTTAAAGACACAGATTATTACTTATTTGTAATCCCTTGAATAGTCTTACACAAATAATCAAAGACAGACTGGAAGTTTTGCTCAGAGGAATCTGCTATGGGTTTTTTTCATGTGTTATTCCTGGAATAGCTCCATGTTTATATTTATACATAACCCCCTCCCAGTGGCCTCTTTTTGTGCCAGCTGTCCTTGTTCTGGTGATCTTTCCTTCTATTTGTCCCTGTACCTGAAGTAATGTTTTATATCAGACATGGGCTATCTATGGCCCTACATAAGGAATATATATATCTATAGAAATAAGACAAATCAGCTGGACTTGCTGTGGTTTTTTTTCCCTTGAAGACGTTTCACCAGTCATCCAACTGGCTTTCTCAATTGAGAATAACTTGTAAATAGGATCTTCCTTCTAGAATACATATCCTCTGGAATGTTGCTCCAATCAGCATAATCTGTTTATCATAATCCAAAATGATGTCATGAAGTTAGGTATTGATTATATTAGCAAGATTGAAGCTTTGATGTGTTATTAAACCTTCCAGGGAGAGGTGCCAAAACAGCATTGTATGTGGCAGACAATGGTTGAATGGTTTTTCAGTTTTTACATATATGGCTTCTTTAACACGTATTTTAAACCAGTCACTCTCCCGGGCTAGAATATGGACTTGCCTGTCTTCAAACGTGTGTCCTTTTTCTTTTAGATGTAGGTACACGGCTGAGTTCTGACCAGAGGAGCTGGCTCTTCTGTGCTGTGCCATACGCTGGTGTAACTGTTGTTTGGTTTCTCCCACATACAAATCAGAGCACTCCTCACTGCACTTCACTGCATACACAATGTTACTCTTCTTGTGCTTTGGGGTTGGGTTTTTTGGGTGAACTAGTTTGTGAACTCAGTTGGGGTAATTTATCAACACTGGGCAAATTTGCCCATGGGCAGTAACCCATGGCAATCAGATTGCTGCATTCATTGTTCTACTTCAAGATGGTTTCAAAAAGCTAATCACTGATTGGTTGCTATAGGTAACTGCCCATGGGCAAATTTGCCCAGTGTTAATAAATGAGCCCCATTGTGTTGCTGAGTTTAAACCAGATAGGGATGTGGTGTTTTTAAAATTCCTTCTAAGTCTTTCTGACACCCCAGCTACATATGGGAGGACCAAGTTCTTTCTCCTGTCCTGTTTTCCACCTTCAACTGTAGTTTTGGTGTATTGCTTCATTTTCTACCGATTTCTACAAAGACCCAATCTGGATACACGTCTTAGGGCCCCTCTGAGATGTTTCATCTCTTTCAATTTAAGGTGGCCATACACGGGCCGATAAAAGCTGCCGTCAGACCGACAGAGTCGGCAGCTTATTGGCCTGTGTATGGGGCCCCCCGACGGGCTTCCCCGATCGAGATCTGGCAGAAAGTCAGCCAGATCTCGATCGGAAGGGACTAAAAATCCCGTCGGATCGCGGCCGCATCTGTTCGTTGATGCGGTCCCGCGATCCGACCGCCCGTTAGGCATTGTTAGGATCCGATCGTTGGGCCCTAGGGCCAACGATCGGATCAGCCCAATATTGCCCACCCCAAGGTGGGCATATCGGAGGGAGATCTGCTTGTTTGGCGACATCGCCAAACGAGCGGATCTCTCCATGTATGGCCACCTTTAGCCTCTGTGCTGGTGGGGATCTTGTCTGCTGTGATGTAGAGTTTTGATGACCCCCAGTTTGTGATCTAGTGGATGGTGGGAGTCAAACAGCAGGAACTGGTCTGTGTGGGTAGGTTTCCTGTAGACTTCTATTTCCAGCTTTACACCCTCTCTGACTTTTACCAAGCAGTCCAAAAAAAGGCAGTGTCTTATCTTGCACAGAAATTATATAGAAAGTACCTAAAGTTCATTAGTAAAAATGGGTGAGCATGCCCCTGACCTACAGAGATAGACAATATTCAGGATATATATTAGGTACTCCCAGATCCAACAAACAAGAGTTAATAAAATAAAAGATCCTCCCTTACATAGCAGGATAAAAAGCCTTACGCATTTTGTGCTATGGCTTGTTTTATCTGCAAATAGTGCTTATAAGCCTATACCAAAAAAGAGGAGAGGAATAGTGATGGGTGAATTTATTCGCCAGGCGCGAATTCGCGCGATTCGCCGCCAGCGAATAAATTCGCAAAACGCCCGTGAAAATTCGCGGAAAAAATTCGCCGGCGTCAAAAATTTTTTCGAAAAAACGGACGCCGGCGTCGAAACAACGGGCGCCGGTGTCAAAAACGGGCGCCGGCATCAAAAACGAGACGCCGGCGCCGTTTCGCGAATTTTCGCCGTTTCGCGAATTTCACGCGAAATTCGCGAATTTTTCGGCGAAGCGAAACGGCGCAAATTCGCCCATCACTAGAGAGGAAAAAGGGACCTTTATTTTAAAAACAAAGTACAAAAGTATAAACACATAATAAAGGTATGGGATCCCTGGCTTAGACGGAATAACCACTGGACATTAATCAGTCTCTTAGCTCACAAGAGACTTAACTTACACTTTCAGTTAATCATTACTAAGCGTATTAGTCTATAATAGCATTTCTTTCAAAGCACTTTACCACTACATACATATATAAACTAAGGTTTACATACAACCTACTCCCATGGCAGGGTGTGCTCCCACCATCCCATTTTAAGATTCAACTAGAATAGTGAAAATGTTGTATCCATGTTTTTGCCACACTTTTGTAAATAATTTGTGTCTAAAAGAAAATAGTTGAAAAAAATGTTATCGCCTTCAACACTTTTCAAAGTTAAAGTTAACTAAATGAAACGCCATGACGTTAAAACCATAAATGTGTGGAATGCAAGAATAAAATGCAGCAATGTACATCAACAGTTGCCCAACTGAAACTGCCCCTTCAAACCACTAGTCTCATTACCTGAAGTACATAGCCACTATCCTCTAGATCACTGCTGTCCAACAGCCCTAATCATGAAAGTCTGCCTGCTGTGACTGCCTACCTTGTGGAAGCTTAAAAAGGTATCAGTACTGAGATTAACTAGCCCCTGCATTGTTTACACTACAAATTCAGACTATAATCACTTCTATTGTTCACACTCCTAAAGCCCTGTACTGTTCACACTGAAAGTGCCTACATTGTTCACATGTTCACCACTCAGACAAAGGGGTACCACCACTGTGTCACTATATATAGCATAGTATTAACTGTTCATTTTAGAGTGGCCCTGATAGGCTTCCCTGTCTCCTGCTATATGCTACATTCCCTATGTGTGCCATACCCTGCCTGCCCTATGCTCCTTGTATGTGCCATACTTTGTCTGCCCTATGCTCCCTGTGTGTGCCATACTCTGCCTGTCCTATGTTCTCTGTGTGTGCCATACTCTTCCTGCCCTATGCTCCCTGTGTGTGCCTCTCTGCCTATCCCATGATCCTTGTGTGTGACATACTTTGCCAATCATATGCTCCCTGTGTGTGCCATACTCTACCTGCCCTATGCTCCCTGTGTGTGTGCCATACTCTGCCTGCCCTATGCTCCCTGTGTGTGTGCCATACTCTGACTGCCCTATGCTCCCTGTGGCTTGACAAAAGACCGAACGCGGTCTGAAACGTTGCCGAATTGTTTGGGGTCAGAGCCCATGGCTGAATAAAGGCTTTTTAAAGAAAAAGAGAATCGTGAGTGGTGCTGTCCATTACACAACTATGCTCTCTGTGTGTGTCATACTCTGCCTGGCCTAAGCTCCCAGTGTCTGTGTTACTCTGCTTGCCCTATGCTAACTTTTTCCCACAGATGAGCCTTGTTTGGTTTGTTAGTATTTGCAAATTGTTGTTAGGGACCCTAAGGTGCTTGGGGTGCTGTTTTTCCACAAGGCAGGAGGCATATGGATTTACGTGTATGTTTTAATATGACTTAAAATGTTCACATATCCCTGTAGTGAGCACAAACCATTTGCTTTTTTGATGTGCAACCATCAATGTGGATATGGTCTTAAAAGTTCTTGTGGTAACATGGGTGTGGTTTATAGTGGGTGTGGTTTAAAATGGGAGTGGACTTCCATTATCGGCCCTCCACCATTTCCAACAAATGCGATGATTGCATCTGTTTCGTGTCCCTGGCCTAAATTTTGTAGTGGTTTCAGCTATCCTCTACTACCAGATCTCCCCCTGGCATGGCACCAGCCAATATAATTAAAAGAAAATATTCCTTTGTGTATGATGATCCATTAAAGAGGTGGTTCACCTTTAAGTCAACGTTCAGTATGTTATCATAATTCTAAGCAACTTTTCAAGTGGTCATTTTTTATAGTTTTTAAAATAATTTTCCTTTTTCTGCTGACTCGTTCCAGCTTTCAAATGGAGGTCACTGGCCTCTTCTAAAAACAAATATACTCTTTAAGGCTATGAATTTATTGTTATTGCTACTTTGTATTACTCGTCTTGCTATTCAAACCCTCTCCTGTTCATAATCCAGTTTCTCATTCAAATCAATGCATGGTTGCTAAGGGACTCTAGCACCCAATTGTTGAAATTGCAAATAAAAAATGAAAACCAATTGCAAATTGTGTTAGAATATAAGCCCCTATAAACTATTGGAAGTTTCAGTTCTGCAACAATTGGATCGTCTAAAGTTGCCTATTCTTGTTCCTTGATATACAGTAGTATGTTATAATATCACAGACATATTAGATAAACCTATTAGTAACTCAGATCATATTGATAATATTATGGGGATTCGTAGCAATCCCCTTCAGGATGAGTATTGGCTTATGGCTGCTACTTTCTCATATACTAGGATGACCAATCACATTGAGGTTCCAACGTCAGATGGGCATCACCTGAGCATGGAAGATCTTCCCAAGCCATGTTGGACTAAACGATGTAGTTGGCTAAGAAGGCATCTTCTCTTAATCCTCACCATTGGAGGTATGTAATTGCCAAGGTCACACTGTGTTTGTGTTGTCATTTGTGTGATGCAAAAATATATTATTTAAGTATTCCTATTATTTTTCATATAGCTAATAAACTGTTCTGTGAATGTAGCTTTACTGGTTATAGGATTGTGCATGTTAATAGATTGTAGAAAAACAAAAATGTTGGAGCAAGGCACTCAAAAGGTCACGCATCGATCAGACTAATAGTAGGTAAAAATTAAAGATATTTTATTTGTATAAACAACTCATGCCTAACACGTTTTGTGTCTTAGTGACACGAAATGCGTTAGGCAAGTTTTGGGGGGGTGAGCACAAGAGAGGCAGGTGTAAGAGGGGTGTGATGAGGGGGGCCAGATTGAAGTGGTGGGGACCAGGGGTACAGGCATTTTGAAATCTGGACCTGGGTGCTACTTACTATCAGCAACGATAAATACATTCAATCTTGGCAAGATCTGTAAACCTTACTCCATAAATTATAATCTACTTAAACCTAAAATTGACTGGGTTTCCATAAATAAAAAGATTCCCAGTTTTGAGCTGGATAGATACCCATTGTTCCTTAAAGTGTGGCAACCCTGTATAGCTTACTGGTTTGGGGATACTTTACCTCCTCATCCACTATTACAGTAGCTAATACAAGATCTCATAAAGTCAAACCATTTTTTCCATTTCTTACGGTTAAAACATTTTTTTTCTTTTTTTTTCCTTTTTTTAAAAATTTCCCTTTACCCTGTGTTTAGAATTATGGAAATTAAATAGTTGATATCACTATCGGGGTTGTAACTGGAACTGCCCCCAGAAACTAAAAGCACAATGACAGTTTTCTATGACAATCCTTATAGAAACAAATTGTAAAACCGGCCTTAATACTTATCAATGGTGTATAATCCTGTTGTTACCTTTAAAGCAATAAAAAGAAATGAAAAACCCCAAATCCATTGCAAGTTAGCATATGGGTGACGGCACTGGTTCAAGTGAATTGCTATGTTAGTAAATTAGCCCTGCTATTTCCAACTGCATTTCAGTGAACCAAAGGTAGTTCCTGGCATGTGCCGTATTTGTAGATCTGTAGATTGTATTTTGTCTGTCTTTCATTAGCTTCTTTCTTCACCCAAACTCTCTCCGAATATTTATTTAGCATTTCAGATGAGACTTGAATAGAGAACACAAAGAATACACAAAGAATACAGTATGGTGCAGTCCTGCCACCACCGCTGGTGGCCAAGGAAAAAGAGTCAACTTAAAGGAAAAGGAAAGTTGTATCCCACTTGGAGTGCCAAATGTTAGGCACCCCCAAGTAATTGTATTTATTGACCTGAAACCCCGGGCTGGTGCTCCTATCTGCAGAAAACTGCACCGGCCCGGGGCTTTTCCAGTGAGCACCACAGAACAATCCTTTTCAGGCTTTTTCTTTCTTCAAATTTTCCGGAGCAGGCGCATGTGCAGTAGAACAACAGAGCTGGCTTTTCCATTAAAGTTCAGCTTTTAGCTCTAATGCGCAGCCAGAAGAAGAAAGAAAAAGAAAATCGATTTCTGGTGCTCGCTGGAATAACCCGGGCCGGTGCAATTTTCTCCTAATAGGAGCACCAGCCTGGGGTGTCAGGTAAGTAAATACATTGACTTGGGGGTTCCTAACATTTGGCACCCCCAAGTGGGATATGACTTTCCTTCTCCTTTAAGTTGTTCAATGCCTTTAAGTCACAGTACACCAAGAGAAATGATGCCTTGGATGCCTTGGAGGGGGCTGGGGTAGAAGTGTGTAAAGTGCAAAAATAAATGCAGATATACATCATGTTTCTCCTAGCTCTTTGCTGGCTTTGGGTGGATTCCAAGTTGGCAATTAAGAGATATTTATTTACAGTATAAGTACAATATAATTGAGAGTATCCATGTGTGCATTAGTAGCTTGGCAAATACATAGTCAGTATTTTCTCTTTATTAAGGAAGTATCACCCTCTATAAGTATTTCATTATTCAGCTCTCTTATTTCAATAAATGTATGTTTACTACTACCACTATAGAAATAGTATAGATAATTTAAGAATATCGTAGGTTTCAGTTATTCTTCATTCTAGTCCTCATTCTAAATCTCAGTACCATGATGCAACAATGTCCAGTGCTGTCAATTATGTTACACTAACATCTGGTGGCCGCCCACTCCTGAAACATATTACTCAGAGGAAGAGTTCACTGATCAATCTATTCCAAAACCCTACTCATAAATAGGAAAGATTTTCATTTAGTGAGACTAAAAGTACAAATGCATTCAGGATGTTCCTCTAAGCCCTTATGTGTTAAACATTAATTTTCTGTTTTGAGTGGTTTCAGAGATTATTTTAGCTATTTTATACCAAGTTTTAGGCTCATTATCTATCTTGCAGGGTGACACTGGGGTTCACTGACTATGCTGGCCCCTGTGGTCACTATTTTTGTCTAGTAAATAACTCATAAAAGTGTTGGGGGTGTATTGAGAGACTGGGGTTCCATTCAACCATTCAAATATAGAAATCTGTGAAATCACATATGCCAGATGTTTAATTCAAAACAGATATTGTGGTTATTAGCAAATGGACCTCAATTGCGAACCCATCTTTTCCAACGAGTATAGGCCACTTTAACTAAACATCAAGTGATGTCACATTGCATTGGATATTCTCTCTCTGCTTATTCTAGTGGGGCCACGTTTCTGCTTAGTAAAGGCACCTGAGTTGCTCATTGACAAGTGTTCGATGAGCTCGTTTTCAATTTCTTTTATGAAGAAGGGTTACAGATATAGTGACATCACTTCTTTGTCCAAATTGCAGCATCTGTGTCTCAGGATTACAGATAATGGGGGGTTTGCTATACAGGAGGTTTAACTGAATGTATACGTTCTCCTCCTCTCACAATTGCTTGAAAGAACCAGAGAGAACCATTCAAATTTAATTAGAAATTGCTCCTCATTTGCCCTGCTCTGCACATTGTAGTCCATTAGATACAAAGATATAAATTAGATACAAATCTGTACATTTCTTTAGAAATATTTTTTCCAGCTTGATTTTATTAACTGGGGTAATACTGAAAATAGTTGTATACTGCACCCTTTATAGACATTGGGAACATTTACAAAGACCAGGGAAGAAGTGCAAGAGTTCGCCCCTACTTCTTACCTAGAAATTGCCTTTGGCCTTTTGTTCATGGTTTATATCTACTGGTTATCCTTTTACAGAATCTTTTGGCTCCTTCCATCTTTCTTTTCTCCCTAACAGAGAGGTTTAGTCATTCAGCTAAACACTAATGGGAGTTTAGCCCAGTTGGGCCTCATGAGTATCTCATTGTTTCTTTAACATCATCATTCTGTAGAAAGAAATTAAAGACAGTGTAATCCCGCAAGCTGCTGTTCCTTCCTTCCTTCTGCTTCTTTAACTCTTGTATTGCTTCATCGCTGAATATATTCCCCTAACTACTTCTGCATTCTTATCATTATGAAACCTTATTGCATGAGTTATCAGTCTGGTTCCTCTGAGAGTCGCCTTGGAGTTTTGCACTTATTAGGCTCTAAAGTTAATTTTGAAGCATTTACTTTGTTTCCCTATTTAAATTAAGATCACATTACAAAACAGGTCTATGTATTTTTGCATCAGCATTACATTTGCATCGAGTCCTCATAAAAAATACGTTTTTCTGCATTGCCCATAAATACAGATACAAAAGTTAGGGTGGAGCTTATTTACTTTACTTCACTGCTTTTGCAAGTTTATGTATTTGTGGGACTATAATATTGCTAGGCTTGGGGCTTCCATATTGTTGGAATACATCAGAAATTAACATATCTATTAAAAGATAATGGTCAATTAGGACCTTTTTGCCCCCATACCTCCATGGTCCATTAGAAGTCACAGGAACTGCTTATACTTTAGTAACAACCCTGATCATTAAAGGAATACTGTCATGGAAAAACATGTTTTTTCCCAAAACGCATCAGTTAATAGTGCTGCTCCAGCACTGAAATCCATTTCTCAAAAGAGAAAACAGATTTTTTTTTATATTCAATTTTGAAATCTGACATTGGGCTAGACATATTGTCCGTTTCCCAGCTGCCCCAATCATGTGACTTGTGCCTGCACTTTAGGATGGAACTACTATGTAATTGAATCAGTGGGACTTGGTTTTTACTATTGAGTGCTGTTCTTAGATCTACCAGGCAGCTGTTATCTTGTGTTAGGGAGCTGCTATCTGGTTACCTTCCCTTTGTTCTGTTGTTAGGCTGCTGGGGGGGGGAGGGGTGATATCACTCCAACTTGCAGTACAGCAGTAAAGATTGACTGAAGTTTATCGGAGCACAAGTCACATGATTGGGGGCAGCTGGGAAACTGACACTATGTCTAGCCCCAGACAAAATCTGTTTGTTCTTTTGAAAAATGGATTTCAGTGCAGAATTCTGCTGGCGCAAGCACCATTAAATGATGCGTTTAAAAATAACATGTTTTCCCATGACAGTATCACTTTAATGATCCCAGTAGTTTAAGTTAGGCTTAGTTATTGCACCGCATCCTCTTGATAACCAGAAAAATTATTGCGTGAAGGCTTCCTATCAAGGGAAAGTGGTATTTAATATTTTTCCAGTATAGTCTTGGGTTTATTTCCATAGCTTGGAATATTTTCTTTGTGACATATGGTTTTATAGACTTTATAGTCTGTTTGACTTTCTTATACCATAATAGTATAGTGATCACACTACATCTGGAGGTGAGGCAGAGATCCAGCTCTGTGCCGAGGAGAAGGTCATCAGAGGTTTGTGCAGATCAAAGCATTGAAAAGTAATGGGAAAAAAAAATGGCCATGTAGGTTGGCCACCTCTTCAGTATAAACCCTGACAAACTGTTAAATCCACACCCTTAGTGTGGTCCACTGTTGACATGGCATTGTGAAAAAGTATTAATATATATTGAAAATAAATTAATTTTAGCTGCTATATTTGTAGAGTATTTGTATACACAGAAGACATGCTCACGTTATTATTTATGATTTATGGAAACAAGAAACTGAACATATACACAAACAACGCTTTTCTCAAGTTACTATCCATTCTTGCAAAGTTTGCACCAGGTTTAGAAATCCATATCAACCTACTGGGTGTTTATCTTCAAAGAAGTGACCAACAATTGCTACAGGGTAGATGTGGTGCCGTGATTTTTATGCATTAGCCTGAATGTGTGTTGTAAGTTTCATAGCCAAAGCAACCATTATAAGTCACTAAGGATATGGGGTGACGTCTTTTTTTGAAGATGCCACAAAAATGTAAAAAACGAAGTTAATGTAACTTAACGCTTAATCTCTAGGCCAACTATACCCCATACTACAGCCTTTCTACACATACTACTAGTAAAAAGTGATACACTGTGCATGCACTATGCATTCTTTGTAAAGAAAATGTAAATTTATTACAAAGGCCAAGAAATTTCAGCCTAAACGTTCAAGGAAATTGGAACATAAACAAGATAATGAAATATTTATGGGTTTAGGAGTGTAATAGCTCTGTCTCCATGGACTGATTTGACAGATTAACCAGATTTTATGAAGAATAACTCACCGGAACTGAACTAATATTACAGACCGAATACCAGGCTTTTTCCCGAATACAGTTTTCAGATTTTTGCATGACAAGTCCAAAATAGTCGGATTTTCAGGCTAATTCCAGTGCACAAAAGAGAAATTTCCAAATAGGAAGTTGACCTCTCCCATAGATTTCTCTAAAACAACAAGGCAATTTTTCCTTACCAGATAAAGCAAGGGGTCATTATATTTGTAAATGATGAGGTATGGGTAAAAACACCATCTTTGGTTGGCGCTTACCTCCCCTCATTAGGCATCATGCCTCGTCTTACAATAAATACATGCTGTTTACCTTTTCTGTCTCTCCCTAGGGGTATTATTGGGTTCCCTATTTGGCTGCCTCCTTCGTCTTCTTCCTCCTCTGGATGGCAATATTCTGATTCTGATTTCATTCCCGGGGGACATTCTCATGAGAATGCTGAAAATGCTTATTTTGCCTCTGGTCATCTCCAGCTTGATTTCAGGTAAGGCAATGTTACATTTATAATAATTATAGTTTAACTATAATGGTAATAGTGAAAATCCATGCCTCTAAATATGTCATTATAGCTCAGTATTATGTGATTTTGATCGACCTTTTCCATACTGTCTGAAAATACTGTGTTCTGCTCTGCTGTAAGCACTGCTACGAAAATTACTAAATTAAGAATATGAGTTTCATATTCAACTTTGCCAATGGCTTCTGTATCTCCAGGCTTGTACATTCCTAAACTAGCCCTTTGAGGGTATTTAGAAGACCTTTAAGATTATTTATTTATGATAATGTGACCACATTAAACTAAGCCATTCATACTTACAACTTATTAATGAATATACTATACTGCAAACATGACATATAATTGTAACAGTTGGATAAGTTAGGGGCGCCTCAACGTGCCCTTTTTGTTACTGTTTACTGGGTCCAGAACCCTGGCAAGGGGTCTTACTCCTGGCAACTCCCAGTAGGCAAGAATAGACTGTGTATCCTAAGGTGGGCCCTCGTTTATAGAAGGTAGGGATACCACTCTGGTATGGTAACATAGCATTCACTCTTTCTTAAACAACTTTGGGTGCCACTTTCTCTCGAGTAGTATAGCTTGCCTCTTGGCCACCAACTCTTAGGTGTATTACTCCAGGATCTACATAATCCAGATCCTGACAGCTCGGGTCCCTATAATAGCAGAAGAGAAGCTGCAGGGTACATTAAACTCCTTGTTGGAGCCTTAGCTGCTCACTAACCTTCCTGATCCTAACTGTCACTCCTATAGTGATCTATTACAGATGCTGACCTGACACTTGCTTGCTCCTATACTGAGGTCTACCTCCACCTCAGGCCCTAACAGCAGTGCCCCACTTCCTCCAGCTCGTGGGTGCACTTGAAAGAGACAGAGCACATGTGAGCACATGGCGATGCTTTTTATAACCTCTGTGGAACTACTTCCCCCTCCCCTCTGGGAAAAACTTAACTAACTAATTACAGAAACTAAAGTTTAGCACACCCTTACCCTCCTACATAATCATTTAACTGGGTTCATTTAAAATTGTTACATATACAAGTGAAGTGGAAATGAATATGCTGAATGTCACATTGAAGATAATGGTAACCTCAATGTGGTGTATATGCTATGAGGAAATGGTCAATGAGCTGAGAAGCAAAGGTTTAATTACTATATTTTCATGGCCACCAACAGGTCTGGCTGGTCTTGACGCCAAGTCTAGTGGGCGGATGGGTACTCGTGCTATGGTCTATTATATGTCGACAACAATACTGGCAGCAGTACTCGGAGTTATCTTGGTTCTGTCCATCCACCCTGGTAATCCCAAACTGAAAAGACAGATCAGCATCTCATCAAAGAATGAAGAGGTTTCCAGTGTTGACGCCTTCCTGGACCTTATAAGAAACCTCTTCCCAGAGAATCTGGTCCAAGCATGCTTTCAGCAGGTATATTATCAATTTGCCATTATTTCTTTCTCATACAGTTGTCTTCTTATTGTTATTCCCCTGAGATATTGGTTCATATCTTGTTTTCTTCTCTATTTTACTCCCAAGATCTCTGATCTAGTTATGTATGAACAACTCCAGTGCCTTACTATTATGTGACTTGTTTATTTTAGAAATGTCACCTTCATTTTAAGAGCAGTATGTAAACAAGAAAGCTTTAAATGATTACAAAATAGTAATGCTAAAAAAGAAAATATTAGATATTAAAATATAGGCCCCATAGAGTTCAGACCTCTAGTTATGTAGTTGACACTGCAATATATAGTTTTTGAAAACCACCGATTTACAAGGCCTGAACAGGATCAGAGATCTGAAGTTAGAAAACTAGAAATCAAACAACATAACCTACTCCTAGGAGGCATTGTTTGTTCTCAGCTTAATATTGAGCCCTCTTACATGTAAACCCAGTCAGTCAATATAAGACTTCCTTTTTCATTATTTAAATTTCCTTTTTTTTTACATTTGAGGTAAACCTCATAAAGAGTGTTTTTTTATAGCTAGGAATATAGTATGGGACCTGTTATCCAGAATGCTTGGGACCTGGGGATTACCGTATCTATCTGTAATTTGGATCACCATACTTCTGGACCACCATATAATTCTGCTACACTTATATTTGTGGCAAAATTTAGCTTTTTTACACTCAGAAAAAATGCCTATTGACTTTAATGCATTTCAAGTGAGAAAAAAAAAAGCACCCATTGACTAATTCAATCGGAGGGAGAAAAAAAGTCACCTATAGATATAAAAAAGTCACTGCAACAAAAAAGTCGCCATAGACTCTAATGCATTTTGCTGTAAAAAAAAGTCGCAAAGATAAAAAAGTTGGCCATAGACTCATTTCATGAATATTTATGCTTTTTTTGAGAATTTTTTGGCAAAGTGAAACAGGGCATATTCGCTCATCACTTAGGGGCCAATTCACTAACTTTGAGTGAAGGATTCGAAGTAAAAAAACTTCAAATTTCGAAGTGTTTTTTGGGCTACTTCGACCATCGAATGGGCTACTTCGACCTTCGACTACGACTTTGAATCGAAGGATTCGAACAAAAAATCATTCGACTATTCGACCATTCGATAGTCAAAGTACTGTCTCTTTAAGAAAAAACTTCGACCCCCTAGTTCGCCATCTAAAAGCTACCGATCTCAATGTTAGCCTATGGGGAAGGTCCCCATAGGCTTTCCTTAGTTTTTTTGATCGAAGGATATTCCTTCGATTGTTGGATTAAAATCCTTCGAATTGGATTAATTAACCCTCGATATTCGACCCTTGGTGAATCGGACCCTAAGTCTACTAAATAACCATTTAAACATTAAATAAACCCAATAGGTTGGTTTTGCTTCCAATAAGGATTAATTTTATCTTAGTTGAGATCAAGTTCAAGGTACTGTAATGTCTTATTATAACAGAGACAATGGAAATCATTTCTAAACATTAGTATTATTTGATTATAATGGAGGATGGCAGATGGCCTTCCCATAATTCAGCATTTTCTGGATAATGGGTTTCCGGATAACGGATTCTATACCTGTACTTAAAACTATAGAGCCTTAATATTGTTTAGAATGACATTGTCTGAGAATGCAGATAATTTCCGAGAATGGCAAAATTAGATTGACATGAAATAAACCCAACAGGATAGTTTTGCCACCATTTTGGATTCAGGCAGCTTAGTTACAGAGAAAAAGGAAATCATATTAAAAACTAGAATGATTTGATTAAAATGGAGTCTATGGGAGATGGTAATTCGTAGCCTTCTGGATAATGGGTAATGGATCCCATACATAGATTTAAATAATACATATCAAATCTATCCTAGAACCTAAGATACAAACTCAATTATCTTGCAGATTCAGACCGTTTCCAAGAAAGTTCCTGCTCCTCCTTCACCACTTGAGCTCATGAAACTAGAAAATATTTCTGGCATACTGAGCAACGTATCTCAGCCCAACAGCAGCATGGCTGATCTGAACCTTGAGCCACTCATGGTAACGCAGAAGAAACTGGAGTTCAAGAGTGGCATGAATGTGCTTGGTAAGGAAGCTTTTTACAGAATTACCCTAACCCCGAATCCGGTATATTTTATTTCTTACTTTCTGAAATAATTCACATATTTGTGGTAGCAAAATAGATGAATAATGTTTGTCTGTTGGAAGGGATCCCATTCTCTTTATACCAAAGACTTCTATTATTTATTGTATATTGCCTTTAAATTCCTCTGGACCCATTCACATTATAGGTGTTCTAGATCTCTGTACAGCCACTTGATCACAGGTTGATCTGTCAGTATTACCCTTCCACTTAAGGTGGCCATAAACGGGCCGATAAAAGCTGCCGACAGACCGAGTCGGCAGCTTATTGGCCCATGTATGGGGGCCCCCGACGGGCTTCCCCGATCGAGATCTGGCCGAAAGTTGGCCAGATCTCGATCGGATGGGATTAAAAATCCCGTCGGATCGCGGCCGCATCTGTTCGTTGATGCGGTCCCGCGATCCGACCGCCCATTTGGCGAACGCTAGGATCCGATCGTTGGGCCCTAGGGCCCACGATCGGATCAGCCCGATATTGCCCACCTCAAGGTGGGCATATCGGAGGGAGATCCGCTCGTTTGGCGACATCGCCAAACGAGCGGATCTATCCGTGTATGGCCACCTTTACTCAACAACAAGAATTAGTTACAGTCCAGAGCCTCTAGACAAAAGTACATGAACACTAATGGCTACAAAATGGCCTCCCTTGATGCTCATGTACTGAGTATGTGCCTCTGGGCCATTGTTGGACTCTGTACCTTGTGCCTATTCATCTTCCAATGTGCCGTCCAGACCCTTTCTGGTTGCTGAGGTAAGTGGGACACTAGCAAACACATGTTTTATTTCCAAACTGGAGGTCTGCAGAACAGAGTGAAAAATAATTCACAAACACTAAAGAATTATAAAGAGTGCAAATATCCCTGTCCACTATGAAAATGCGCTCCTCAGATTCAGCCGCTAATGTTATTAAGCCACATTGGCTCAGTGAAGACTGAGGGGGTTATTTACTAAACCTCAAATTAATCTGGTCAGGCTTTTTGAGGCAAAGACTGGAATTTTTCGTGAAAAAAACCCCTCAAATCTTTCGAGATTTATTATACCACATTGCTGGAAAAAGCCAGAATCTGAAAATCCACCATCTCAGACCTGTCGAGGTCCTGTATACGTCTCAAGGGTTATTTACTAAACTCTGAATTAATTTAATTATTTTAGTAAAAAAAAAACCATGACCAAACTCCCATGCCTGATGTGACCTTAATAATTAATTAAAAAACATAAATTAATCATATTGGTAAAAACCCCAATAAAATCAGATGGGAGAAGCACCTATCTCAGTTATCATAGTTTGTATTGGGTTAAAACCGAATATCTGAAAAATTCTGGATTTTCAGAAAAAAACCCCAAAAAGTCAAACAATTCTGTTAAAAAAATCTGGAAAAAACGCATGATTCGGGTTTTCGCTCGATGTTATTGGTTTTTTTCCTGACCTGATTAATTTATGTTTTTGAATTAATAAATAAAGTCAAATCGGGCTGGGAGTTTGGTCATGGTATTTTTTTACATAAAATAATGAGATAAAGTCAGAGTTTAGTAAATAACCCCTGAGTTTTAGGGGCTGATTTACTAAAACTCAAATTTATCAAATTTTTTAATGAAAACAAATAATTTTTCTCGAAAAAAATCAGAGCGTCAAAATATTGCAACCATATCAATTTGTATCGTGCATTTGATGCTCCAAGTTTTATCAAATTTTCAATGCGAAGACTTTTTCGGATTACGGACGAAAACTCTTTTTGGATTATCCAGCGAAGATCACAATGTCAAGAAACAACTTCAGTTGCCATTGACTTCTACATGACCTTGACAGGTTTGAGATGGCGGATTTTTGGATCCCGATTTTAAGCAGCTTTGGTGTATGATAAATCTGTAAACATTTGAGTTTTCCCCCTAAAAAACATCGACCAGAAAAAAAATTGAGGTTTAATAAATAAAAAATAATAAATCTGCAACAGGCTTGGGTGCACTTGATAACGCAAGCTCACTCCCTAGTAGAGCAAAAGCCTCTTTAAAGCCCCACTGACACCAGTGGCCATTGCTATATTTTTGGTTCCATCCTGCTTTTACTCCCTCGGCCTGACCTCGTTGAACTACAACAAGTGACCAAAGAGACTAAGGGGCCGATTCACTTACTTTCGAGTGAAGGATTCGAAGTAAAAAAACTTCGAATTTCGAAGTGTTTTTTGAGCTACTTCGACCATCGAATGGGCTACTTCGACCTTCGAATCGAAGGATTCGAACTTAAAATTGTTCGACTATTCGACCATTCGACCATTCGATAATCAATGTACTGTCTCTTTAAAAAAACCTACCGAACTCAATGTTAGCCTATGGGGAAGGTCCCCATAGGCTTTTCTAAGTTTTTTTGATCGAAGGATATTCCTTCGATCGTTGGATTAAAATCTTTCTAATCGAACCATTCGAAGGATTTAATCGTTTGATCGAAGGAATAATCTTCTATCTGCGCTAAATCCTTCGACTTCGATATTCGAAGTCGAAGGATTTTAATTCCCAGTCGAATATCGAGGGTTAATTAACCCTCGATATTCGACCCTTGGTGAATCGGCCCCTAGTTGTGGCCCCATTGGTCATGACTATTAACCACATCATGTGAAAAGTTGTTTTATTCTGTTTGGTTCAAAGCATTTTTCCAGTTCCATGAATTATGCTTGTGTTTATTTCTAGGTTTGAACTCTAAAATGACTGGTGGGATTCCAGTTTTCTGGTTCCATCATTTGAGATAGCACTGCTAAAAAAGTAACTCATGGGTAAAACAAAAATCCCAGCAGGAATTTATTTTTCAGTCATTTCCAGCCCCGGCAATCCCTAAGGATGGTGTCACACATGCAGATTTTGCGGAGATTAGTCGCCTAGCAACAAATCTCCACTTCTTCGGGCAACTAATCCCTCTGAAATACCTTCCTGCCGGTGATTTACATTCGTGTGATATGGATCACTTCGGTTTTACGAAGTCGCCTGAAGCTTCCTTGTGAGGCAACTTTGCGTGACATCGGAAAAAGAAGCGTTTCCGAATGCCATCCCACCGGCGATTCGCATTCTTGTCAGCGGGAAGGCATTTCGGGAGATTAGTCACCCGAAGAAGAGAAGCTTTTTCAGTCATTTCAATAGAGATTAGTTGTCAAGCGACAAATCTCCTCTTCTTCGGGCAACTAATTTCCCCGAAATGCCTTCCCGCCGGTGATTTGCATTCTTGTGATATGGAAGTTGCCCAAAGTTTCCTTGTGAGGCAAAGTTGGGCGACTTCGGAAAACGAATCGATCTGAATGCCATCCCACATTCTTGCCTTCTTAATGTGTGCCACCAGCTGAAAAGATTTAGCTAATGAATAAAGATTCTTGCTGGAGAGCTTGCACATACAGTTAAAGAAAGGAATTGCCTTGTTCTAGCACTAACCTTTGCCTTTAATTGCATTATTTACACAGGGCTTATTGGCTTTTTCATCGCATTTGGGATTTCAATGGGGAAGATGGGAGAGCAGGCCAAATTAATGGCCGATTTCTTTAACATTCTCAACGAGATAATTATGCGGCTTGTGAACATGATCATGTGGTAAGAAGGAACAGAGGGGTCTCTGTGATACAGTCTGCGGTTTGGGGAAATATTCCAACTTGTTCGGTGGGGAATTAAAGGTTATTTTGGTTTCCAGTCATAGAAGGTCACAAATCACAGCCTTGTTAGTTCCTCACAACAATCAACAGTAGCAAGACTAAACAACGGCAGCAAATGACATATCTGAAGATAGTATTATAGCCTTTAGGGAAACATATTGGGGCAAACACTAAAGCGCAAATCGCCTAAAGCTAGCGCAAATTTGCCAGTGTGATGTCATTTTGTTAATTTGCAGATTTACTAACGGGTGCTGGCGTAAATTCGCTAGCGAAGTGGACCTACTCTATTTCGCACCCTTACACCAGACGAATTTGCTCTATGGCGAAGGGACGTAACTACGCTAATTCACTAACTTGCGCATTTTACTGAACGTTACCTCTTGCGCCAGATTTTCCTTCGCCACCTCAGACCAGGTGAACTGCAATAGAGTAGATAGGGATTGCTTCAAAAAAAGTTTTGAAAAAAAAACGCTGGCGTCTTTTCATTTTTTAAGGGTGATAGGCTGAAAAAGATTGTAAATATTTTTGGGGGTATCCTCCTTCCCCCCTACATTTCCTAACATATGGCAACTAAACTATACAGTGGTCACTTTTATAGGGCAAAATAACAACTATATTTTATTTCATGAAGCTTTCCCAGGCTTGTGTAGTGTAATGTATTTGCTGCTACATATACGTCCATTGTACTTTAACTTAAGGGGATATACCCTGAATAAAAGGAAGGCTGTTCCCACAGATTTTAATCAAATAATTCATATTTTCAAAATATATATTGTCATTGAGAGATTTGCCATATTGCTTTTGTGGTGACATTATTCTGAAACTGTTGATTATTTGCTGTTGCTCTGTTATCTAAACATTCAGCTGTAGAGAAGGTAATCAAGGGGAAATAATATAATGTCCTGCTTAATTAGGCTTTTTTTCTTTCATTTAGGTATTCTCCATTAGGGATTGCATCTTTGATTTGTGGGAAAATAGCAGGAATCAAAGACCTGGAAGTAGTCGCACGACAACTGGGAATGTATATGGTCACAGTCATAGTGGGTCTGGTCATTCACGGAGGGATGGTTTTGCCCCTTATCTTTTTCTCGATTACCAAGAAAAACCCTTTCACATTCTACGGTGGTATATTCCAGGCCTGGATCACTGCTCTTGGGACAGCTTCCAGGTAATGGGAGGAAGGGGTGATCACTTACATCTGTAAACATTTGGTTTTGGTTATAATATGGATGATCCTATTGTTCAGCCCTTGGGGCAAAGACTGGAGATATGGGACACCCATGCAGATATGTTTGGAAAGGGCCACATCCATTACTCCATGTGGTCTTTGCCTGATGGAATTTCCCAGTCATCCATATCAATATGTAAATGAATCAGATATTGTTCAGAAAGTAATTTTAGCCCCATATACAGTATTGGCCAATAAGCTGCTGCCTGAGGGTCTATGACACTCCATTAGTAATTAATCTAAATAAAGTACTTAATAATACAGCTAACAACATTTAAACCAGCCATTAGACCTGCCCTTTTTACAATAAATATATGCCAGTGGTGTAAGGCAGCAGTTTAGGAAAGAAATTAACATCACACATACTTTTCTTTTAATGATCTTATAATGGAACGGTTGTTCTTCTTTTCCCATCCCTGTGCATGGGTTTTTATGTGTATAAAGTAACTGAGATCGAAATACACCTCCATCATGCACTTATATGGATTCACTTTAAGGTATTTTATCCTCACCATTCTAAAATACAGATTAGATAGATGAAAGCAAAAAACTTGTTATAGATGGTTGTTATAGATGACTGCACTGATGCATGTAAACAACTATTTTACTAAATGAACCCCGGTAGGTGAAGCTGATTTCTTAAACAACTACTATAGTGTAGTATAGGTATGGGAACTATAATCCATTACCCCAACAACCAGCACTCCAGGGAGCCTTGCATCCCACTCCGAGAGCAAGGATTGTGCAGGATTTAGGAGCTGGTTGTGGGCTCCCTTGTTACTTAGATCTGAATGGAGGGGAAAGCAGTGGAAGCAAGAGCAACTTGCACCTCTACAAACTGATTGGTCAGTGCTTGTCAAATAGACATATGGAAAAACGCTTACCCTGTTAATCCTGGGTCCCAAGGATGTGGGATTGCATCTATACAATTTCTTTTTTGGTTTTAATGACAGTTCCGTTTTTTTGAGTGTGTGCCAAAATTGACTAAGTCCTTATCAGAACAACATAATTTGATTTTTTTATTTACAACCTATAATATGTTACATCTTTATCTAGAAAATTATCCATGAGTAGTTATCTAAACATGGACTTTATTCATTATATAATAAATCTTTTTTTTTACACAGATAAGGAATGCACTTATGTCTTTGTCATATAGACTAAATAAATTCCTTGCCTAGCTCTGCTCCACAGATTAATCATTTTCCTTATGCCCTTTAAAGTTAAATTTTTCCAGAGAAGACAAATATACTTTTCAAGACTTTTCTTTGTAATATCACCTCCAGGGTTAGCTAAATAATTCTCATTGGTCTATAGTGTAATGTTATCCTTAGATAGGAGGCTCCATGGGGGTGGTGGTAGAGTTTTTTTTGTTAATGGATTTGTTTTTCCTTTAAAGGCACTTTGCCGAATGTAGGTCTGTTCTAGATAGTTCTTGGGTGCACTTCTAATCTTATTCTTTGTTCCTTGACCTCTGCCTGTACTTGACCACTGTTGTATCTCTGCCTGAACCGACCTTTGCCCATTACTGACTGCTCTTCTGGATTCCAATTCTGTTCTGTAGCCCAGAACCCTTGCCTTGGTCCTCTCACTTTAAGACCTGGCAGCATCCGAGTAGAGAAGGGCTTCTCCCGACATGAAAGACGGCTATTATGTATGAGCCGAGACTGGGACCTTGCCATTTGTTGTGGGTTTTGGAATACCGAACATGACATATAGTAACTCAACATAAAAAGTTCAGCTCTGCACTGGATAAACCTCAACCACAGTGGCCTTCTTTACATGTTGTTTGACCCTACCTGCCTCAGTTCCATTAAGACTGATGGGAATCAAAAATAATGTAGTCTACGCTAACTTAAGTAAATACTACATTGTCCAGACACTGGTTATGCCACTTCCAGACAGGAGATACAAAACTCTTTTTCTACCCCAGCTAAACACTTACGTTACAGGTCAGTTTCCACTCATAAAGATAAAATCTTGGTTTGCAAAACTTCGTACATGGGTAACAATCTCGGTTAATTTCATATAGTGTTCTGCTGAATCTCTAAAACACAAGGTTGGAAAACTCAGGATTCATCCTCTTATCCCTTGAACCAAGTACAACATTAATTTACCTGGCCCTCTCAGTGTGTTACATTCTGGATATTATTTGTGAATCAGTATGCCCAAATGTAACCCTGTATTTTGTACAAAGATATTGTAAGGAGGCAAGTAATATTTCATTTCTTTCATCTATAAATTTAATGGAAAAATATTTGATCAACTTTTGTAGCTGCTGCATGACACTGAAATTGCAGCCCAGTCCTAACATATTTACACAAGAGCAGAGATTATTTCGTTTCTCTTGACCAAATTTGTAGCCCGAACAGTGACCGTCCCAATCTGTATCTCATTGGTTCTCATTCATCTATTGATTGAGCTCTAATCTTATTGTTGGTCTGATGTTCAAAATCCGCCTGCTTTTACCCAGAATATATAAAGTTTGTTAAGCTGACCTAACAAGCAAATCTGTATATATATATATATATATATATATATATATATTATCATATATATATATATATATATTATCATATATATATATATATATATATATATATATATATATATATATACATATATATATATATATATATATATATATATGATGCAGCTTTTTAAGCATATGAGAACATATTCCCATGTCCCATGTATCAAAAATGTATCCTAATAATATGATGTAATAATGTATAACAATATGTAATTGAGCCATCTTCCCTGTTTACTTACTTATTCAATATATACCCATTAGGTCTATAATGTAACACCTCTATCTGAATGTGTATAACTTAGTATTGGTCAGAAAGTTTAATTCTAATGATCAGAACAACATTCAAATCATTAATAACAATTAAGGTACCTGAACTGGGTCCAAATCTGAACCCTATGGTTCACCATATTTTACTCAAATGAAGTTTAAAGTATAAGAATCAAATGTTTGATATCTCATCTTCAGCCGTTATCCAGAAAACTTTGAATTATGGAATGGCTGTCTCCCATAGACTCCATTCTATCCAAATACAGTAATCCAGATTTTAAAAATGATTTCCTTTTTCTCTGTAATAATAAAACAGTAACTTGTACTTGATCCCAACTAAGATATAATTAATCCTTAATGGAAGCAAAACCAGCCTATTTGGTTTTATTAAATGTTTACATGATTTTCTAGTAGACTTAAAGTACGAAGAACCAAACTATGGAAAGATCCATTATCCGGAAAACCCTGGAGCATTCTGGATAACAGGTCCCGTACCTGTACTATAATTACTTTACTGGGACAATTATTATTGGTCAAGCCCACAAACAAGCTCTGTTGCATGATAAGTTTCATGCATTAAGTCCTACACTTCACTCATATGAGGTGTATAAATTATATAATCATGACTATGTTTGCTTTACAGTGCCGGAACCCTACCTGTGACTTTCCGGTGCTTGGAAGAAAACCTAAAGATTGACAAACGGGTTACACGGTTCGTTCTACCAATAGGAGCCACCATTAATATGGATGGTACGGCCCTCTATGAAGCAGTGGCAGCCATCTTTATTGCTCAGATGAATGACATATCTTTGGATGGTGGTCAGATAGCAACTGTAAGGTATTTAAAAGCATTCTGTATTAATCATCTACTTGTCTCTCATATTGGTTAACATTTTATTCAATTGTAGAGGCCACATGGTCACATGGTATAATTATTACCCCTAATATCTCTTTTTTTTTGCAGCCTGACAGCAACATTGGCCAGTGTAGGTGCTGCCAGTATCCCGAGTGCAGGCCTTGTCACTATGCTGCTCATCTTAACTGCTGTGGGCCTCCCAACCCAGGACATTAGTCTGCTGATAGCAGTGGACTGGCTGCTGTGAGTACTGTGGCTAGTGTTACCAGCTTTTGGCTGGGTTGAATCCGGGCAGGGGCAGGGCCCTGATACAATGGGGGTGGGTTTGTGATGCTGCGGAGGCGGGATGTGACATAGGCTATCATAGGAAATTCCTAATTTGGAAAACCGGGCAGGCAGTTTTGACCTGGGCAGCACCTCAAAAAAACGGGCTGGTGGCAACCCTAACTGTGGCCTGTCTGACATAATATACAGGTATGGAACTTGTTATCCAGAATGCTTGAGGCCTGGGGTTTTCTGTTTTGGAATTGGGGTCTGTTTTGGAATTTGTATCCCCATACCTTAAGTCTACTAAAAAATTATTTAAACATTAATGGGGAACTCCACAAAAAAATAACTTAAGCTTTTTGAAAAGTAAACATAATTTCAAGCAACTTTGCAATATACATCATTTAGAAAATATGCAGACTTTTCATGATTTTTAATGATTTCTGACAGTTCCCTAAGCCTAGCCCCCTGCTCTCCTGCTGATCTGTCTGATTACTTTGCTGAGCTGACTGACTACTGTAAACTTTGTATCAACAGCCATCTGTCTTCAGCCTGCACCCTCCAAACCCCACAATTCCCTGCACATGTGATTTCAGGAACACATCATAGTGCAATGCATTGTGGGTTATGTAGTTCCTGCATGCTGTCTGAAAGCTGTGGAGAAGTTGTTACAATTTGTAACATCAGTGTTTAGTCCCTCCTTCAATGCCAGGATTTCAAATGATGTAGAAAGAGAGGAACTGTTAAACAGCTGGATTTCAGCATAGAAAATGGCATTTATTCATACTTTTTGAAGAAACCAATAACGGTGATGGGTATATTAGGGGTTTCAGTGTTATGTGGGCCTCTTTATCAAATTCTGGTTTGGAAGCCAGAGTTCCCCTTTAATTAAACCCAATAGGCTGGGTTTGCCTCCAATAGATATTAATTATATCTTAGTTGGGATCAAGTACAAGCTACTGTTTTATTATTACAGAGAAAAAAGAATCACATTTTAATAATGTGAATTTTTTGATTAAAATGGAGACTAAAGGAGATGGCTTCCTGGATAATGTGTTTCTGGTTAAGTGATCTCATACCCGTACATGAATTTATTTCAGCATATTCAATACTACTCATTAAAATGAAAAGACAAAGCAGGTGCTGTAGCCCCCCAGTCTCCTGAAGAAAGTACTAGTACCAGTTATTACACATAAGCACTGAAAGAAGAGTTGTTGTTTTTTTACTCCCACTGTTCTTCCTGTTACTGTTAGATCTGCACTATTTCCTGTCATGTGATCACTGAGGCAGCACACATAACATTACAAAATGGTGGTTCAAATTAAAAGGTGTAAAAGGGCAATAGTTACTATGTACATACAATGTACACGTACATTTCATATGATTCTTTGAGAGGTCATTTATTAGGATATATAATATCTGTTAGATAAGTTTTCATTTAGAACCTATAGTTCTGGCAGTCCTGTTGGGTCATGTTTAGAACGCTTCCCTCACACTCACAATGGGAGGACATAAAATCATTTAATTTTCAGGTCCCTTTTTCCAAGTCTTACTCCCTTGGACTAGATGGGGTCAGTGACCCTCATTTGAAAGCTGGAAAGAGGCAGAAGAAAAAGGCAAATAGTTAAAAAAAAAAACTACAAAAAAATGAAGGCCAATTGAAAAGTTGCTTAGACTAGACTAGTTGCTTTAGACTTACTAGACCTCGAATTTATCTGGTCAGGCTTTTTGGGGCACAAACCTGGAATTTTTCAAGATTTATTATACTCCAATGCTGCAAAAAGCCCAAATCCGAAAATCCATCATCTCAGACCTGTCAATGGGAGAAGAACTAATCTCAATTTGAAGTTAAAGTGGCTTGCGCTGGGTTTTCCCCTGAAAATCTGAAAAATGTGGGTTTTCGGGTAAAACACTGAAAAAATCGAGCGATTTGAGAAAAAAGTCCCAAAAATTCAATTCCGGTTTTCGTTTCAATTTCATTGAGTTTTTTCCCGATTAATTCGAACTTTTTAAATTAATAAATAAGGTCAAATTTGGCATGGGAGTTTGGTCATGGTGTTTTTTAATAAAATAATGAGATAAATTCAAAGTTTAGTAAATAACCCCTACAAGTTAATATAAAGGTGAACCAAACCTTAATATATAATAAAATATTTTGTTCCTAGCAGAAGCGATCCAGCAAATGTTTTATAGTCCTCAGAACTCTAACATCTCTCCCACAGCACAAGCTCCTCCCTGCATTTATAGAATGCTGGTTAAATTGTTATCTCTTCAGCCAAGACAAAAACAGAGTAACACAAGAGGCTTTAATGCTGTTTTTTCTTTTCTTCCAGAGACCGCATGCGTACATCTATCAACGTTGTGGGTGACTCCTTTGGAGCCGGGATAATCTACCACTTGTCCAAAGAGGAGCTTGCAGCCATAGATGCCAAACATGATGCTAAGGATGGAGCCGATATGGTCAAACTACAATTAATGAACCACGAGGACCTCAAGAAGCCCCTCAGGGAGAACAGGAATACCCCTCCTTTCTCAGGCTACACCTCCCTGCCTAGTGACGAGTATGAGGTAGAAGTAGAGCATGCGATGCATCTTTAGTCAAGCCTTTATTGCTGCGGGTTTACTTTTGGGCTCTTAGTGCTGGAGTAATGCTTGAAGGAAGTGTCCCAGATATGAAGGAGAAAAACATATTTGAATCAGGGATCTGCAACCTTTGTCGCTTCGGCTGTTGTTAAACTGTAATTTCCCCTTGTCTATTTGTCTGCTGATTATGGGAAGCTGGGAAATACATTTCAACAACAGATGGAGGACAAATGCAAATGTGCAAAAACGCTTGCTTCCGGTCTTGTAACACATAGCAACCAATCAAATGTCTGCTTTCAAATAGTGGATTAATAAATGCTGCTTGCTGAGTGGCTGCTGTGGGTTACAAGATCGGGTGTCCTATATGCCCTATTTGGCCTATTTTCTACCATCCTGGAGACAGCAGCACTTTCTAACAGGGGCAGACTCAGACCACCCAGCATTTCCTGACCCATGTAGAACTGAACTATTCAATTCCGGATTTAGGTCTGGTCATCTAAGTTTGCAGCGATTAGCAGCCTTTATTCACTTTATCCCTTTCATTGTTATTATTTACTTTTAGTAAAGTGACACGTACATTTTGTAAAAAAATACTTCCACTTACTTTGGATAATAAAGAAACCTTAATGATACACGCTGCTACTATGTAAAAAAGGTTCAGTAACTTTCATAAATATTTAAAAATTCCTTTTTTTTTTATCTTAATTTAACTGGACTCCACATGCTTTGAGTTTGCACTGGTAACTTTAATATATCCTGCTGGGTTGCACAGTAGCCTTACTGTAGGAGACCAGAAGCAGAAAGTGAACAAATTCATTTGCTTACTGCTTTTGATTTCTGAGAATTTATATATATATATATATATATATATATATATATATATATATATATATATATATATACACATATATATAGATTTGTGAATATTATCAAATCTTTTTTAAATAGGAGCAGCTTGTATTATAGAGATGTTTGCTTTGCTGTTATTAGTCTGGTAATTGTCAGTAATAGTGTGTAATTGCCTGTGTCAGTTTATAAACATTCTGTAGAGATATTAAAATGCAGGAAACATAGGAAAGAAAATGATTCTGTGTTCAAGTTCTGTTGGAAGACATTGATACTGAACATGATTTTAATTTTTTTACTAGTTGGTTTTCTTTCAAGGTGCTGGCCTCATGTGGTGACTTTTAGCAGTGCAGACAATGAACACAATAAGGGCTTTATTTATCAAAATCCAAATTATTAGTTATTATTATCCAAATCCAAGTCAGACCAAACCAGAATCCATGATTGGACGTTAATTGGATTGGGGAGAAATGAAAAAATCGAGTGAAAATCTAAATTGTACTATTTTTTTTTTTGGAAGTTTTTCCAGAATCGCTAGATTTTTTGGACTTCTTCCGGAAAAACCAAAATTGGATTGGAAGGATGGGGATTGGAGTGCACCATGCCCCTTTGAAATAGTCGGATTTTCATGCTAATTCCAGCTCAGACCAATGAAACTTCCAAATAGGATAGGGACCTCTCCTAATGACTTATATACAACCATGGTAGGTCTGAGATGCCGAATTTTTTCCATCCTCGGGGTATAATAAATCTTGAAAATTTAGAGTTTTTTCCCCACTAAAAATTCGGATTTTATAGTAAAGTTTATAGTAGAGTTTTTGGCATTTGGACTTTAATAAATAACCCTCTTAAAGTCATTGTCTACAGAATGTACTTGGCTTACATGCTAAGAAATCCAAATTGATTCTGGCTAATTGCCAAGCTGGTTTGCAGGGTAATTGATCTTAATAGGGGGAACTTTGGAAAGCTGATTTGCTAAGTGAACACATGAAAACCCCGCAGAACAATTATTCATGGCAATAAGGTTAATAAGGAAAATACACAAAATTTCAGTCTTTTTAAAGAAATAAGCTTCTGCTTTTTTAATCTGTTTAATAACCTCTCCCCTGTTGCAAGGCTACTTTAATAAATGGGAAAACAATTGCCCCCCATCAACTATTTGAATAAATTGTCCCCCAGAAATGACAGACTCCTCATTTTAATCAGCTGGAAAAGGTCTACTATCATACCATTATTATTTTATTTTGTTTATTTTTGTAATTTTAACTTTTACTCTCCTTGGCCGGCAGGAGCACACAACACCTGCAGGCCAAGGAGAGTAAAAACATTCTTAAAATTAGTTACAATAAAATACTCATTCACGGCCCTGTCAGCACAGATCCAACGGCATATATTTATTTTAACTTTCTTTCCCCTGTAAAGATGTATTTGCAAGGTAATTGGGGATCCAGTTTTTTTGTCTTTGCAACTTTTTTGTCTCAGCAACTTTTTTGTCCAAATGCATTAAAGTCAATGGGTGTTTTTTCTTATGGTGAATTTTTTGTCTTAGCTACCAGTGGCGTAACTATAGAGGAAGCAGACCCTGCAGTCACAGGGGGACATGGACTGTGGGATCTGCTTCCTCTATAGCTAATAATAAATCCACCTCCTCCCCAGCTGATCTCTTACCGGAAGGGGGCGCATTTTGAGTAGAGTCGGTGTGGCAAGGGCTGAGGCGGGACATGGGTTAGGCGCAAAGTGGGTTTGTGCCTACGCCATTGTCAGCGACTATTTTGATTTAGCGTCTTTTTTGTTGCTGTGAAAATTTTCATTGCAGATTTTTTTTTTTCACGAAAAAATTTGTAGATGGTGAAGTGCGGAATTTCACCACAAATCCATGCCTGTTGTAAAAATGTGCTCATCACTACTAATAAGAGTACTGATCCTTATAAAGATTTTCCAAAGGCCTGGGGTGGGGGGTTGCTGATGCTGCCCTCCAATCTTTGCCCTCACTGCTATAGTGCTTTAAAGATATCCTTCCCCGGTTAATCCAAATCAGCAACTAGGATGTGCCATGACTAGAAAATGCCCATTCAAAGATTGCATTGTTCCTTTATGACTCTGGAACTGTGAGCTCCACTGCTCAGCAACCAGTTACATTGTTCTGTGTCTGGATCAGGGAAGCAGACCCTGTGGTTGCCAGGTGGGGGCCAGTGTAGGAGGCCCAGTGAGGCTCTAATCAATGAGCTATTTCAATATCTCTTGATAGACTAGGTCAATGTTCTGGGACCCTAAATTGAATTTGGTGTGGGGTCCAGTAACATCTAGTTACACCACAGGTCTGGTTAGATTGCTTGTGACCTATAACATTAACCTTTGCTCAGCTGCCCAGCTAGTATTTTCATTGTCCTGTGACCAGTTGCAATGCATTGGTCTAACCTCTTTATTCTGCATGTGCTGTAGATAAGCTGGATTCTACCTTCTGTTCTGTCAGCCAGGCCATTGACTCATAACCATTCTAGGCCTGGTTCTCACACTGTGAAGACTGATTTACTAACATTGGTTCTAAGTTGTACTGATTGGTTTGCTGGACTATGTTAGTAAATAAGCCCTAAGACGTATGTGACTCCACTGTGTGTGACCATTTGGCAGTGAGTGGCTGCTTGCAGAAATAATGCACATTCGAGTGTACCCCCTAGTATTCCAGAAACTGTTTTGATGATGTGTTTGCAATTTGCAATGTACTGTTCTTCGAATTACTTTTTATCTATTGTTCAATGGTTAATGTAACTTTTTTGCTGTATTGGTGTCTAGCCTAAATATGACTGCCCAGATGGGCTGTAACAAATACTCAGAAATTAAAGTCTTTTTTTATTTTCTGTGTGTCACGGTTGCAATTAATTGTATTTTTCTGAACCCCAAAGCACAATGGGGGAAATGGAGCACAATGGTGAGCAATCATTTAGATTAAGTTAAGTCACTCAATGTATCTCTTGCTGGAAATAAGGGTCCTCTGTAGCAGTAAGGCCATGGGCTGGCTTGTCTTAGGCCATACCACCTCACTACAAATCAATGTGTATGGATGACTGGATGAAACTAAGGATGGCAATGTTTCTAGAGTGGGAAGAATCTTAAAAGTGATTCCAATTGAAACCTTAAGCCTTGAGGTCCTGAAGGTCTTTTGTATGGTGCCTGGGGTCACCAAGTGCTCCACGGTACTTTCCTATTTCAATATGATCCAACCAGTGGACACAAGGGCACAAAACTGGCCCATTACATGGAAGATGTCAATGATTGCAGCCTACATGTATGAAACTGATAAAAGGCTGATTATATCATTAGAACGTATCAATGGGGTGCAGATATTACAACCGCAAAAATATCAGCTTCTTGCCTTCAACAATGCAGATATTATAACTGCAAGAATATCATCTTCTTGCCTTCAACAAGTGCCCTAACTGGTTGATTAACTGAAATACTAATCTCAACCCCATTAGGTCTGATCCTACAGCTATGGATCAACGATTTCATGAGGTGGGAAAGGTTTAAAAGGTTGTCAACCATTATGCTACACCTGGAGAAGGTTTATTTGAGTGGTCAGTAGATGGTGGTGGCAGTGGTACCATGGCATGCTGGGCAAGTAAAATGCTCTGAAAAAAAAACTTGGGTCTCCAATAAAACTCTCTGTATATGTATTTTGGGGGGAGGGAGGGAAGGTTTCATCAGGTTTCTCTCTTTGCATTAATAAGCAGACTCTAGTCACTTACACAACACTTACACAACAAGCCATGGATACCTTCTAAACACAACCTTAAATAAGCTGCATAGTGATGTCATTACTTATAAGCGCTTAGTGAGGTCACTTGTAACTTCTACATTTAAACAGAAGCATAGTAAAAGGCAACTAACCGTGACCTGACCTGAATTAATGTCCTTGTTATTGTCCTTGATGACACCAAATATCCAAATATCTTACCATACTGAGTATAAAGCTTGATAGTGTTCCCATTCTTTAGTTATATCTATATACCAACACGCATATACTAGTGGCAATTTTATCCGTTTATTTTTCAGGATCCATATGAGCTATGAGAATGCTCGTTGTCCTGCGAGAGGGAACTAGAATTAAAATGAACTTTAAATTTGAACAAGCAAAGAAACGGATAATTATTATAATCAGGGATATAAGCCCAATGGGATGTCTACCAGCAACTCAGTTCAAAACTAGAACCGATAATAAACCGACCTAAACATGGGGAGAACATACAAACTCAATGTAGACAGTTCTCTGGTCAGGATGGAGGCCCACACTCCATGAATGCTGATCTTTTTTCTTTCTGTTGTTGGCCAAGATAGTAGGGTTGAAGCAGAGAGAAATTTATCTGGGAAAGTCTGAGATTTTCTATTTTAAAACAGAATTAGGGATGGCCCGGTCAATCCTTACTCTCCATGGATGCCGCTTACTTCACCCACGCAGTGTAAGAGATTATACCATCTGTATACAAAATAAATCAAATATTTAAACAGATTTACTGAGGAGAAACAGACCTGATTTAGGAAAGCATGTCATTAGTAATCCATATTTGTAGGAGAGGAAAAAAGAAAATACCTAAGGGCTTAGAAAAAGAAATCTGTCTGCATAACATTAATCAACAGAGAGGGCACCCTCTATAAGAAATCCTGATCTGTCTTTGTGGATTAACACATAAAATACAGTTCAACCTGCAATCTGCTCACAAAATTCCACTGAAGATTCTCTGGACTGAAAGCCAGGGGAGGATTATACAGATTTTCTGCGTCCTTTATTAACCTTTTAACATTTGCAATAATTTAGGCCTATGTGTTGAAAATGTATTTTATTTTTAATAAATTGATACCTCCTGTGCTGTCTTTTTTTTTTTTTTTGTTCATGAATAAATAATGTTTTTTGGGTACTAAAATCAATAACGTCAGTGGCTGGGAGATATAGTTCAGCAAAATGTTAATGGCTGCAGCTGGTATATTCCTGCTAGAGGAATTAGTTTAAAATCTGACCACTGGGGCACCTAGAGTTGTATAACAAAGGGGATTTTTATTGCAGGAGCTCTAACTTGAAAATGTTTCAATCGTCTTATGGAGAGGTTGGGTCAAGCTTGAAGGATTAAAGGAAAACCTACTTTTACTTGTCCATAAATCATGGCACAGATGTGAAATAGAAGTGTAAAGAAAAGGTGCGGAGTGAAGGAAGCTTAGAAGACAAAGGGCAGAGAAGAAGGGACATGAATTACAATGGGGAAATACAATGTTCTAATATTGAGATAAATAAGGTGGGTAGGTAGTACAAAGGGGAGCAGATATTTGTAATAAAGTGATTGTGCATATATATTTGCATTGCTCACTTGGTATTATAGAAGCACCGAATGCATCATTTTTGAATTTGCCCAAATACTAAATCTTCCATGAAAGATTCAACTGAACAAAAAACCCAAAATTGCATTTTTTTTGCAACAAAAATGTGTCAGTGTATCAGTTGTCTAGTTCTATAAAGCACGTGGTTACTAAGGGGGTTATTTTCTAAAATCTGATTTTATCTCATTATTTTAATAGAAAAACCACAACCAAACTCCCATACCTGATTTGACCTTATTTATTATTTTAAAAGCTCAAATTAATTGGTTTAGGGAAAAACCCAAAAAAACGTATGCAAAATCATATTGTATTATTTTTTCTGGCTTTTCTCCTGAATCTTACAATTGTTTTGAGTTTTTGCCCAAAAAGCCAAAATGATTGGATTTTCAGGGCTAAATCCAGCACAGACCATGGTAACTTCCAGTTAGGATAGGAACCTCTGCCATTGACTTATACACAAACCCAGTAGGTCTAAGATGGTGGATTTTCAGATTCAGGCTTTTTGCAGCATTGGGCTTCAATAAATCTTGAAAAAAAGGTAAAATTTCAGTTTTGCCCCCAAAACCGGACCAGATAAATGATTCGAAGGATTTAATCGTTCGATCGTTCGATTTTTCGTTCGATCTAACGAATTGCGGTAAATCCTTCGACTTCGATATTCAAAGTCGAAGGATTTAATTTAGACAATCAAATATCAAGGGTTAGTTAACCCTCGATATTCGACCATAAGTAAATGTGCCCCTTAGAGTTTAATAAATAATCCCCTAAGAAATGTCAGTGAAAATTATGATTTTACTGGTATTTTTGGTTAAGTACTGTTCAACTTTTAAAGCAAAATGACACATGGGCAGTGTCGATGAGTCTTTTAACTGTGCCCTAATTTCCCCTCCTTCATTTAAACAACACAACTATTTTTGGATTATAGAGGCCGGAGCCAATTTATTGAGTAATGTCAAAATATCTTTAACACATGTTAACATCAATAATATTAGATATCATGTGATCAACTCTTTAGCACCTGATGACTGTACTCTTAGAGATCATTCCTTCTTCCCCACCCTATCAAATCCCTGAGACTAGTCCCCCCCCCATATTGCTCAACCAACCACATTTCACTGACTTATTACCATCTCTTAAAGGAACAGTTTAGTGTAAAAATAACAACTGGGTAAATAGGCTGTGCAAAATAAAAATTGTTTCTAATTTAGCCAAAAATACAAGTATAAAGACTGTAGTAAAAGAATGTCTAACATAATAGCCAGAACACTACTTCCTGTATTTCAGCTCTCTAACTCTGAGTTAGTCAGTGACTTTAAGGGGGGCCACATGGGACATAACTGTTAAGTGAGTTTGCAGCATTCAGTTCAGATTCAAAAGCATATAGTTATGACCCATGTGGCCCTCCTCAAGTCACTGATTGCTTAATGCCTGGTAACCAATCAGTGTAAAGTAAGAGAGCTGCAAAGCAGGAAGTAGTGTTCTGTTCTGTTATGTTAGACATTCAGGGGCACATTTTCTAATGGTCGAATATCGAAGTCGAAAGATTTACCGCTATTCATGCGATCGAACTATCGAAGGAAAATCCTTCGATGGATTTTAGTCCATCGATCGAACGAAATTCCTTCGATCAGAAATTTGCTAGAAAGCCTATGGGGACCTTCCCCATAGGCTAACATTGATGTTTGGTATGTTTTAGTTGGTGGTTTTTTTTAAAGAGACAGTACTTCGAATAGTCGAACGATTTTTACTTCGAATCGTTCGATTCAAAGTCGTACTCGAAGGTCGAAGTAGCCAATTCGATGGTCGAAGTAGCCAAAAAAGCGTTCGGAATTCAAAGTATTTTTTCTTATATTCATTCACTCGAGCTAAGGAAATGTGCCCCTCAGTCACTCCAGCCTTAATACATTAATTTTTTGGCTAACTAACTATATTGAAAACGTGTTTTTATTTACCCAGTTTTTATACTGAACAATTGCTTTAATGCTATCTCCCTGTGAAGCCCAACCTCTAGCTGTAAGTGACCATGAAACTCTTCCTGCCTATTACCGCAAAAGGACTGAAAACTGAACCTAATAAGGGAGTGCGGGAGGGAAGTGCTATGGTAAAATTTGCACTCAATAACCTTGCGCCACCACTCAGAGAATTATCAATGCCCCACCACCCTCTACCAAATCCCTATCAAAACTACTCATTTACAAAAATTCCTAAGATTAATTTTGGTATGTCCTATTCCTAACCCTGTAAAGCCCCTATCCCTCCACTTGGTGCCATGCTCAGCCTCTGGGGCCTACCATTGCTGAAAGAAAATCTAACATCTCTTCCTTATAGATGAGAAAATAGAACAAACATTTCTAAATGTCTAAAGGACTCGTATCATTATTGTTTGGATCACCATATTGGAACATGGCCGGCCTGCAAAAATCTATAGAGAAACAAGTACTCACAAATTGCAAAGGAATGGGTTTATTCTGGCAAAACACCACTTTTACATGTATTACATTTATTACATTGCCATCTATTGCAGCAACAAAAACAAACAAAACCAGCATTATATCAGGCAGGAGTGATGATTTAGTGATGACATTATTTTGGTATAATGTTAAAAGTTGTGACCACATACCAGTATTATTGTAGTTAAAATGACTGTGTTTAGTATAGTAAGCATTCCATGTAACTGGAAATGCCATAAACTATATCCTTCCATAAAAAAGCCACATGTAAAAGCAGGAATTAAATTACAGTGAAAAACAGTCCTTCATTTTGTTTCCCACCAAGACTTGCTTAGTCATCTCGCATATCATTCAGTGTTTTAGACTTTGGCAGTAGAAAAATACTGTGCTCTTATAAAGTGCAGAAAATAAGTTGCAACAAGGCAGGCTTTGATTGTAATAGGGATGGGAATGCCAGGAAATATAAATCCCAGGAAATAAGGGATTCCTCAAGTTGGTGTAATGATAACTGCCAGTTTTAGTCAGCCAGTGCCCTAACAAGGATGTGGGTAGATTTCTACAGCAGCTAAAATGTCATCTTCATATAACTAAGCCTAAAACATTGTATGATAATGGAAGACACTACAAAAAAAACAATACATTTGCATTATACACACAATGGATTGTTCACAGTGATGGAACTGCTTGTATCCCACCCGCAGGGCACCTTTAAGTTGAACAGCACAAAGTGAGGTGCTCTGAAAATGTAGTTTGAGCCAATTTCCCCTTGTTTGTTCTCATTAAGGGGAAGATACTTGTATTGCTTCTTAGGTAACAGATACAAACGGAAGCCCCTTGGCGACCTCTGATCACTAAGGGGCTAAAAGAAAACCAAACATAATACAAAATAAGTTTTTAAGAAATAAGGAAGCAGAGATTGTAGAAGGTCCACAGTTGATGCCATTAGCTTGTAGCTAATGTTAGGTAGGACTTTAGGGATGACTTTAGCTTCTGATGAAATCTGGCCATGTATGGAAGGTACTTCCTTCGCTTGAGCCTTCTTCACCACTGCCGCTGCCACTGCCGCTGCCGCTGCCACTTCCAGGTTCAAAGGGCCCTGAGCAAGTGTTGCAGCCACAAGTTACTGCACTCTTTAAAATCAGACTTGTGTGAGTGCCGTCAGCACAAGGCAGTTGGAAGGTCCTGAAGCGATCGGTTTTTATAGAGCAGCATCGACAATGAGTTACGGGCTGCCAAAAGCTGGAATATTCTGTCTTGGAGTGACAGTATCCACTGCACACATCCAGTTCCACCTGATAAAAGAACACAGGAATTATTGAAGTGGTATTTTGTGACAAAAACTGAAAAATCATGAGCGCAGGACAGCTACAAATTAATATACAGGTTATTTGTAAGAAGAACATAATGTATTACGAATGTAAGTGTGTTAGTAGGTGATTAATGAGAGCACACTAAAAGCATAGACATTTGAATTAAAGTTTTTTATTTACCAGATTATAATAATATTTAATAATATTATATGGGAAAATATGTAGCAATCTGCTGGCATGAAATGCTTGTTAGTTACAGCTCAGCTACTGCTGTTTCCCATCTCAAGTACTCATTCACTAGTTTCTACATAGTGGGACACTTACTCCTTTCAGCTTGGTTTTTAAGATAAAATGTAGTGATGCACCAAATCTATTATTTTGGATTTGGCCAAACCCCCGAATCCATCGTGAAAGATTCGGCCGAAAACCGAACCGAATCCGAACCCTAATTTGCATATGCTAATTAGGATTCGGTTCAGCCGGGCAGAAGGATTCGGCCGAATCCTGAACCGAATCCTGGATTCGGTGCATCCCTAATAAAAAGTTTTTATCTTTTTAATATCTTGAAGCATTTCCCAAACCTTGGGTCTGGCTCTTCTAGGGAGCATAACCAGTTGTGAGTCATGTTATATCTTGTTGAACCATTAAGTCCTGCTCTATCTATATTGTAGACCAGTGATAAAAGTATTTTGTTACTAGTGATAAATGTTGTTTTGCAGCAAGGCAAGCCATTGTGCAAACCAATCATATAGCTTTACCGTTTATTATAGTTTAGACATGAACCACACATATCCTATCCTGCATAAACTCATTAGGCCACATTTAATTCAACGTGAAAAATATATTTTATTATTTATCTCATGGAAACTCAACTGAAGTCTATGGGGATATTTTGGGACTGAATGAGGAGAAAAGTGTGCTCCCTTTACATTGAATCTGCCCTAGATAATTAAAAATGCCAGATTATTAAAAACGTATTTTGGGTTTCCTTGTCCAACCCACTATTTCTAATCGGCGTCACCTCAATGTCATATGGTCCAAAGCTCAGACAGTGGGGTAGACATTGTCATGGCAGCCTACAGTCAAAAAAGCATTGTTTGCCACCTATGCATTGATATGAAGAACATATACAGTATCCCTTGATATTTCTGCCCAGGCACATTTTATATAAAGATACTTACTGTAGCTTTGCATTGGCCTGATGTCAGAAGCACAGATTTAGTCACTGGATGGCATTCATCCTTCTTACGTTCTAAAATGAAAATAAAATGGATTTGTTTTAACAATAAATTAAAGGGGAAGTAAAGTCTAAAATAGAATAATGCTAGAAATGCTGTATTTTGTATACTAAACATAAACATGAACTTATTGCACCAGAAGCCTAATCAAACAAATGATTTATGCTTTCAAAGCTGGCGACAAGGGGTCACCATCTTGTAACTTTGTAAAAACTTTGTTAAACATCTTTACAAGACCAAGACTGTGCACACGCTCAGTGTGGTTTGTGTTGCTTAGGGATCATCACAAATTATCAAAACAGGGAAACAAACAAAGCTGCTTGAGTTCTGCATGGCTGGGAAGTAAGGCGGGGGCTCCTCCTGCTGTTCATAAGTATGATTGTTTCCCTGCAGAGCAGTTAGGGACCGTCTGACAATTCCTATCCACAGCAGTAAATGAAGAGAGAATTTCACTGCATACAGTCAGGTTTCTTATAAAAATGGTACACATTTTTTAATTAAAGTATATTGGAGATATCCATCTTTGCTAAGCTACCACTAGTACCACTAAATGGCTAAAATGCTCAGCCAGTATATTTAAACATTTGCCACCCCAATGACAAGTTGTGTTTTGCCAATTGTATGTTATACATACCACATTTAAGCTTTGGACAACACTGGCCAGTCTGACTCACGGTCACCAGTCTCTCATCACTTCTGCACGTTGGCACTGTCTTGCATTGGCACTCTAGAAAAGAAATGCATATACATTATATATATATATATGCACAGCACAAATAGCAGAGAGAACAGATGACAGCAATATATAATAACAGAACCATAAATCAAACAATAACAGAATCACAGGGTCAAATACGATCATCTGAAAACATACTTAATTATCCAGAACAAAAGGAAAGAAATAATTTGGGGTGATACGATGTGTATGGCATTCCGAGGCCTTAATATAATTATTGACCTCTTTAGAAATTCATATTTCCACCTTTAAAAGGGAAAAATCAAGTATTTACTGTAAATAGCACTTTCTCAAGGTGCACTATGAGATTTACAGCAAACAATGGAGCCAACACAGTGTATTATGTAAGACAAGGGTACAAAGATCACCAATTTATACATAGGCTCTTAATTAAGTAACCTGTCCAGGATTAATCAAGGTATCCATAAGGTCTGTAGCTTGGTATCTAGTGACTTCTTCTGTCCATACTTACCACACATTTGAATGGGACAGCAGGAGTCATCCGGATTTGGTTTCTCAATAACTTTTTCATGAAGACGACAGCTTATTTTGACACATATCCTTTTACTGCAATCAATCTACAAAAGAATATAGAAGGAAAAGAATTGAATTGAAAGAATTTAGAGATTGCTTATTAATCATATCCACTTGTTTAGGTGGTCAGGGAAAGTCTTATTTTCTGAAAAGGGCAATTCAAAACATTTTATGGCAGCCATATTTTGGAGCACATATACTCCATCGCAAATGAATGATAATTGTGTATTTAGGGTATGGCTGAAAAGGCATTTGCCCTTTTGTTCCCAGGATTTGAGGGATATCTTGGGAAGAACATAGATACAATCCCCATGGACGTATTATATTGTATAACAAGGGTCATTAATTGACAGTATTCACGTTAGGGATGTCCAACCAACAGCCTACAGGTTGTGCTTAATTGATTTATGTAATTTTGTCCCTGGAATACAGTCTAGCCTATCTATGACCATTCTAAAAGCAGACACTTGTATGATAACCAGAATCACAGGCAAAGCATATATACATATATATATTCTAAGCCATGGTCAACCGACTCCAGACCTTGATGTCCTTAAAGGATCAGTAACATCAATTTTTTTTATTAAAAAATTCGCTAGTGTAGAATGAAAAAAAAAAACACAAAGACATAGTAAACTTTTAAATCGCAAAGTCTTTATTAAGAAATAACTTACCAAAACTTCGATTGTGCCATCATGCGGCGCTCGATTTCTCCTTCCTGCTTTTCTTATAGGAGATAGCCAGGGAGAAGAAATTGAGCGCCGCATGAGGAGGAGCGCCGCATGAGGAGGAGCGCAAGCGGAGTTTCGGTAATTATTTCTTAATAAAGACTTAAAAGTTTAATATGTCTTTGTGGGTTTTTTTTCGTTCTACACCAATGAATTTTTTGATTTGATGTTACTGATCCAGGATATCAGTACAGGATATCACTGCAAATACAATTGTCGAAAGATGGAGCACTAGAGATCACGAAAGTTGTTTAAAAAGTGAAATTTATTCCATTATCTTTAAAAGTATAATTTTGCATGCCCCTATCATCCCCTAGGATATCAGTGCAAACCTTGCTTGATATTTGATGAGCTAACTAGTATTTTAGTCATTATAATGTTATTAATACCATGATGAACTGGGCCAAGGACTTGGTTGGCCAGAAAAACGCTCTAATTTTTCACTTCAATATTTGAATATTTTAGTCATATATTGATTGTCTAAAGTTACAGCAAAACACAGGGTCCATACGGTACTGGTAGGAATTATGTCTTTACCTTGGTGGTGGTGATAATGGTGCTGGTTGAGGTTGTCTGTGAAGAGGAGGCAAAGTTTCATTAAAGGTAAGATTCTATTTTATTGAATTTATTTTATGTATAATAATAATAAACAGGGTCCCCCCAGTTACATCACAAAATGTAATTTAAATGTGCCACACGGCAATGGCCAGAATGAATCAGTGATAATGAAAATAAGAAGCATCTCATTTAATGTATTTGTTATTCTTTTAACCATTATACCATAACCTTCATTTTAATGATCACACTAAAGTGATGATCAAGTAATGCCAAAAAGGTAAAGAAAAAAAAAACCAATAGTTTTATAGAAAAGTTAATTCATGTTATACATAAGCATTATTTGGGTTAAGTAAAAGGGGGCTAAGGGGGTTAATATCAAGGTATAAGAAAAATAGGAAAATGGTTTATATTATGCACAAACTTACTATTGTAGATGGGGTTGTAGATTTTGGTTCTAAAACATGAGAAAAAACATTTAATTAGTTCTTCATTATTTTAGTAATATTAACAGGAATTCTAAGACACTATACTCTCTGTTTTAGGGTAATAGGTTATGCTTTATATGTTTGATCGCATTATGAAAACAAAACTGTAATGGTTACAAACAAGTGACCATTGGAGCTCATGTAAGTTTTCCTGGAGTTCCAGGAGATGGTTCCCTTCCACTTATATCATAGTTGTTTCTCTACTACTACACACACATACATAAGCAGGTCTTACAGGAAACCTCTGGCCAATATGGGAAAATCATGTTTCATATCACAATCACCTATAACATTGACCCATTATTCACTTACCACAGCGATACTTGGGACAGCAAGGATCAAATGGATTTGGCTCCTCAACCTCATTGTCATTAGGTCCACAGACGACATCTTTGTAACACTTGACATTATCACATTCTTGCTACAAGAATAAAGGAAAAGAAAACAAATTCAGCTTTAGAATGATTTTTTTTTTTTATTTTGGGACTTTTTTTCACCAACAAAATCAATTTTGTGGAAGCGTGGATGCAGAAAATTTGCTGTTAGAGAGTTATGTGGTCCCTATTTTTCATTTAAAAGAAGCAACATACTCTACTGTTGAAGATAGATTGGATAAGCACAGAAATATGGCTGCAGGCAAAAGGCCACCAGGCTTATAATGCCTAATGGGTCTATTTACGAACATTCAAAATTCTATTTTTCTTATGAATCTCTAAATTTTTTTACTTTTTCTGAATTTCTTTAAAACTCTACAAATTTGAGATTTATTAAGAGTAAAAGAGAGTCAATGGGAGCTGCCTGACCCTATTGTGCCATTTTTAATTAATTCAGACTTTTAGACGTTTTCTGATTTATTTTTAGTTAAGTAATTGACTGATTAAGTAAAAATTTTAGAGGTTTTAGATTTTTAAGGGCATCATCCGGGGTTTTTTTTTCATTTACACTTTTTATATTCGGATATTTTAGTAACTTTCATGGCATTCGTGATTTTAGAGAAATATAGTTTAATCGTGGTTTCAAAAACCTCTAAAACCAATAAAATTTGACCTTTGATAAATGGGCATCCACTATTTATGTGTGTCAGAAGCACAATTTTGCTAGATCACATTGGCTCTATGGAGACAATTATATCTACATACAGTATTGTGTAGATTTGTTAAAGGATTAATGGAACAAAGGGGCACTTTAATAGGAATTTGAATTGTACCTTGGTGGTGATCGGCATTGTCTGTGGAGAGGAAGAGAAAATGCTGATTAATAAAGAGAACTCTCTGATCAAACACAAGAAAATGTAGGCATAAAAATTGATTTTTAATTGTATTACATTACATTCCACCTTCCATAATCTAGTGGAGATTAAAAAAAATCTAGACAAGAGGTCAACCGAATACATAGTTTTTGCTACATGTTTTAAAATTAAACTATTTCTATTAAAAATGGTGGGGAGGAGGCTCGAAATAACACTGATCTAATATATAGAACACTGGATCTTGTTGATGTATTTGAATCTGTTTCGATTCATGAAATATCCTTTCTGTTGTCATTCTAAAGCCTAATTAGATACATCAATGTTTAGTTAGGCACATTACTGACTTTTTCTCTTCCAATTAAAAAATAAACTAAGGAGTTGAAAAATAAGGGAATTAAAATTCCAAATAAAACAATTTACCCTGCACTGGATTGTGAAAATCTTATTACCCTTTTATATTTACATACATATGTTTGCTTTGGGTTAAAACCAATAGTTTTTTATCATGTTGCTAAACGTCATTTTGTGTCTTGTGTTTATTTATGATGTGTTTGTCTTGCATCTTTTATCTGACCATGTCATATAGTGTAAGGGGATTATTTATGATAAAAAAAACAACTAGAAATGAACACTTATAAACTACTTGCTATATTTTTAATAACAAAGCCTTACTGGCCACCCTGCTACACATGGCCTGAAATACAACAAATGGTTCCTAAATACCAGGGTGGACGGAGGTTAAGTGAACTTTGGAAGAGGAGTTAAGTGAACTTTGCTATGGAAATTGGCAAAGAGATCTTTATATTTCATAAATTAAATAAGTGGAACGAAGATCAGGAATTACAGTTTTTATGTATTTAATTGATGTGCATAATAATCCATCTACTTACTGTGCTTGGGGTTGTCTTGGGCTCTAAAATAAAGGAAAATATATGTTAGAATATGAATACTGTGCAAGGAAGAATGGCTGATAAAACAGTATTCTGCTACAGATGGAGCACAGCATGTTACTATCGTTTTTATTTCACATTTGTACAACAGGAAAAATATACTCTGATTGTAAGAAAATACAGTGCCCCTTTATTAACAAAATAGACAGTACTCTTGCTTCTGCTATAACAATCCATGCTGAGTCATCGCAAGCAATATTGTGGCTCCAACTCTCATGTATAAATGCAGATGTGAACAAAATTAGTACTGTGGACACTGTATAATTAGCTTCGTTCTGCACTTAAACTGAATTTGTCACATTCCAGTGACCAATCAGACCTTGGCTTTCAATATAATTAGGGTCTTGTGTATGTTTTCATATTACTTTATAAGACTATAGGACACATATGACAACCATGGGTAACTATATCCTGCAGTTTATGTCAAACTCATGGGTAACATCATTCCACTCTGTACTTACCACAGCGATATCTTGGACAACAAGGATCAAATGGATTTGGTTCCTCAATCTCTATCTCGTTATATCGACAAGTAGTATCTTTGTAACATGTGATGCCGAAACATTCAGCCTATAAGGAAAGGTAACAGATATAAGAGGATACAAAATCTTATCGATGTTGCAGCGTTGTAGATTCTGAACAGTGTTCCATTGTAATATACTAAATATTATAGTGAATATTTAGCCCTGTCTCATACCGGAGTGGTGGTGATTGGTGGTCTAAGTGTTGTAGTGAATTCCGGCTGTAACATGAAAGAAAAACAGCACATTATTGACTTCAAATAAAAACAAACTGTTTGTTGATTTAAGCGTGGAAAGTGGACAGGGTAATTATATTTCATACAATGAAATTATTACTATAATTGATTATTTTTTATGAGATTAGGGATTACAGCAACCTGTACAGCAACCTAACTAATATGCACAATCCATCTACTTACTGGGCTTGGGGTTGTCTCGGGCTCTAAAATAAAAGAAAATATATGTTAAGAATATAATTAATTTAGCAGTCTGAAACAAGATAAAACAGTACAATGCTACAGATGTAGCACATCACTAAAGGCATGATATTTAACTGCTGAAATTAAGTGACATGATTATCTGAGATAAGTATCTATCTATCATTTATTCATATCTATCATCTATCTATCATTTATTAAAATCTATCTTTCATTTATCGATAACTATCATCTATCTATCTATCATTTATTAACATCTATCTATCTATCTATCTATCTATCGTTTATTAATATCTATCTATCTATCATTTATCTATATACAGGTATGGGACCTGTTATCCAGAATGCTCGGAACCTTTGATTTTCTAGATAACGGATCTTTCCGTAATTTGGGTCTTCATGCCTTAAGTCTACTAGAAATTCATTGAAACATGAAATAAACCCAATAGGCTGGTTTTGCTTCCAATAAGGATTAATTATATCTTAGTTGGGAACAAGTATAAGCTACTGTTTTATTATTAAAGAGAATTTTTTTTTTGTATAAAATGGAGTCTATGGGAGACAGTCATACCGTAATTCGGAGCTTTCTGGATATCGGGTTTCCGGATAAGGGATCCTACATCTATCATCTTTCTATCTATCTATAAGACAATAGAACATGTCTGGCAACCATGGGTACCTATATTCTGTCTTTCATGTTAAACTCATGGGTAACATCATTCCACTCTGTACTTACCACACCAATATAATGGACAACAAGGATCCAGTGGATTTGGTTGCTCCCTCTCTATCTCGTTATATTGACAGGTAACCTCTTTGTGACACTTGACATCAGCACATTCAGGCTACAAGGAAAGGTAACAGATATGAGAGGATATACAAAAATTGAGTTTCTTATCTATTGTCAGGTATTGCTGGGATTCAAGCCAGGGACATTTGGGTTTCTGGCTCGATACCTTAACCATTTGGCCAGGTGAGCAGCCTGTAGGGTTGCTCGCTATGTGTTACCTGGCCTCTGCAGTCCCAACCCAGCTGCAGCCTGATTGGCCTCTCCAGCCCCAGCCCAGCTGCAGCCTGTTTATCTTCTACAGCCCCAACCCAGCTGCTGCCTAGTTGCAATCAGCCAATCAGGGCTGACTCTTCCCTATTTAAGGGCAGCACTTGGAACACTCCTTGCCAGAGCATTACATTGTTTCTCCCTAGTACTGCGGCAGTGCCCCTAACTAGGTAGGCCTAGCTCTTGCCCCTTTTCCCTTATTCCTCCTTGCCTTTGTCTGCTTGTCCTTGTCTTGTCTTGCTTTACCCTTTCTTGTACCTTTCCAGCCTTGACCTTGATCTGACCCTTGCCTGTTCTCATTTCCTATTCCACCTTGTACCTTTCACTCACTTCATCTTGTATCTGCCTTGCCGGTTCCTGCTTCCTGACCTGCTCTGCCTTGTACCCTGGCTTGTTGCTTCCCTAGTCTCCTTCTGCTCCAGTCTCCCTGTCTTGCTATCCTGCTCCAGTCTCCCTGTCTTGCTATCCTGCTCCAGTCTCCCTGTCTTGCTATCCTGCTCCAGTCTCCTTCTGCACTATCCCCAGTTTGATCTGATCTACGCCCGCACCGTCCTGTCCCATCCAGTCTGTTCCTGTCCTGAGTCGTCGCCCTCTTCATCCAGCCTAGTCCTGATCTTCACCCTCTCCATCCTGTTCTGCTCTGTATCTGATCCAGACTGACTCTTCGCCCTCATCAACCTGTTCCTGCCTTCCCTTTAAGTTTTCCCTAGGTACATACAGCTCCTACCTCAAGGAATCGCCCTTTCACTATAAGTCTCCACAGCGCCCCCTACCTAATCCTTGACATCTATGTGATGAAACAATCGCTCAGGCTCAGTTTATAACATTGTAGCTTTTGGACATTGTTCCATTATGATATAGTGAATAGTTTAGCCCTGTCTCATACCGGAGTGGTGGTGATTGGTGGTCTGGGTGTCGTAGTGAGTTCCGGCTGTAAAAATAAAGACAAATAGCACATTAATGACTTATTCTCCTCAAATAAATATTCACAATTTGTTAATTTAATCACGGAAATCAGACAAACAGAAATGTTAAATAATGAAATTGTTTGCTACTATAGATAAATTTTTCTGTTTGTGTTTTTTTTTTTTTTAGAGATGAGGAATTACAGCAACCTAACAAAGTTCATAGCAATTTAATCACAATCCATCTACTTACTGGGCTTGGGGTTGTCTTGGGCTCTAAAATAAAAGAAAATATATGTTTAGAATATGATTACTTTGGCAGTCCAGAAGTCAGTACTTTGTACAATAGATAAGTAAAACCTTTGCTTTCAGTATTAGTGGCCTTGTAGAAATGTGTAAATGACTATGAAAGAGCATAGGACACATGTGACAACCTTTGGTAACATCATTCCACTCTGTACTCACCACAACGATATCTTGGACAACAAGGATCAAGTGGATTCGTTTCCTGAATCTCTATCTCATTGTATAGACAGGTAACGTCTTTGTAACACTTGACGTTGGCACATTCAGGCTGTAAGGAAATGTAACGGACATAAGAAAATATACAAAGACAATCTCTCAGGCTATGAGAAAAGGTAACAGATTATATACAACCACAGAAATAAAGTTGGGAATTCGCTACCACTTAGTTCAACTGAAGAAGCTACTCAAAGTCCTGTTGCTTTAGACTTTTTTCTACTAGATACTTTAATTAAAAGCATTTTCAAGTCCCCTTTCAGTAAAATAGCACTTTTTGTCATTAATTCTGAGATTACCACCTGAGTACTGAGCCTTTTCTTTTAGAACTTATAGCACCCATGCTTTTTTTTTAAATTTTTAACATGCCCCCTAGGGAGTTGTACTTGATGGTCACAGGTGCAGCTCTTTGTGCTTGCAGAATGGAGTGCAAATAGTTCTGTCTATATATTTGGTGCAGCCTACACCATGTCTAGCATACTGGGGAGTGACCCATTGGCATGTTGTGGGCATAATTAGCACCTCTTTTCCTTTTGAAACAAGGAAGCCCTTATTTATTACCTGCAGGTTTTTCTGGATTTATACTGTATACTGCACCATTACATTGAACTTATTATCTATGTGATGAGACAATCTTCCTTATAATGTTCATAGCACAGTTTTTCATTCTGAACACTCCTGCAATAGTACATAGTAAATAGTTCAGGCTATAAGGAAAGGTAACAGATATAAGAGGATATACAAATATAAAACTCAGACTGAAGAAAAAAGAGATCAAAATAAGATTATTTTCTGTATGAAAATTAAATAATCTCTCCTACAATACTGAAGACTAAGTTTAGATTCTGAACAGTGATATTTCAGCCCTCATACCGGAGTGGTGAAGATTGGTGGTCTGGGTGTTGTTGTGAGTTCCGGCTGTAGAAAAAAAGAACAAATCAACGTTATTGATGTTTTGCCTTCAAATGAAAAAAAAAAAACAAGAACATTTTTTTTATTTTTCAACTCCCAAGGAATAAAAATAAAGAACATTTTAATGGCATTCTCTAGTAAGGAAAAATAAAATAAGAGCATGTTGCATGGGCCATTGGTTTCAAAAAGGTAATGTCAGGTTTGAGATTGTGGCCAAACTGTTACATACCTCTGTTACAGATGGAGTAGTCTGCAAAAGACAAAAAATGGAGATGTCATGAATGCTAATGTAACAAACACTTTCAAATACAAGGTAACTGCTAAATTAAAAGGTATATAACAGGTTAAGCTTCCACTTTGTGGCTCAGTGCCTTTGTATGATCATGGTAACTACTAATATCATATTTTACAATATTTGGAAGTGTTGGAAGTTACTGAGAAGTCACTGAGACGTTCCATGGCCATATAAAAGCCACAGGGCTGCAGTCTGAGTATTTTGTACAGGTCTCAGAGACTAAACCAGTAATGACCCAGAAATAAATATTTTGAAGGTAATTTAATACCTGGAGAGAGACCCATAGCTCCCAATCAGGTAACATTTCTTGGACCTTCTATTACATTACCCCTAAAGAATTTCCAGTGTGTTCTTGTTGGAACCAATGTTGTTGGAACCAATGCCTTATGTCCACACCTAAGGAAACCCTGGATTTTCACTAGCAATGTTTATTGATATATCATAGTGATACAAGCGGATAGCCATAACATTTGCATGTCCTAAGTTTGTTCCCAAAAACCCTTCTGAAATATATTTATTCTCTTTGAGCGTCAGCACGCTGATTGAATCTTTAAAACTCCTTTATTTCTCTGAAATCCAAGAAATAAAGACATTTTAATGATTTAATCACAATGCTAGACTTCCATCAAGAAATGTATTGGGTGTATTGAAAATGCAATAACCAAAGCAAAATACCCTAACGATAGCTGTAAAATACCCAAACAAGAGCTGCAAACTGGTTGTCATGAACATTGACCAACATTGACCAATCACAGATAGCATCTATTAACTTACAGGTGTTCCTGGAATTGCATCAGGAACTGCAAACAAGAAAATGAGGCGTTAGTGTACAGTTTAAAGCTTGAATTGAAGAAGAGCACAGTCCTAAAAGTTCTTGAAATCTTGGCTTCCTAAGTATGAGCTTATTTTATATTGAGTTACATTATACGAACGAGACGATTACAGCTATGGCAGTAGTATCTAAGACATTGATTCTCAACCAGAGACTCGTGAGCAACATGTTGCTCATCAACACCTTGAATGTTGCTCCCAGTGCCCTTGTTTGGCACAACTTGAACTTTTTTCATGCTTGTGTTGCTCCCCAAAACTTTTGAATGTGGCTCATTGGTAAAAAAGGTTGGGACCCCTGAACTAAGACAAAGATTAAAGGTACCTCAAATGTGTTGCCTAGGATGGATACTTACTACAGGTGTATTTGGGGCAGCAATCTTTTTCTGGATCAATCTCCATGGTTGGCTTGCCTGATTTACAAACCAGAGCTGGTGGGCATGGGTCAATGCAGTCTGTAAAAGAAAATCCGGTTTCAATATTTTTTATTGAAAATTTTTTTTTAAATAGAACATACAGTCATAAATATGACATATCTTATTAATAACAGTAAAATGTTTACATCACAAGATAAAACAGATAAACGGACCAGGTCTGAACTTAAATGTATAAAGAATTGGTTAATATCTGTAATTATACATTAAAACATTCTTATGAAATATTTGCTTAATCTATAGGACCAATCACACTACAACTTTATTTTTGTTGTTTTCCTAAATGGAGCAGAGCCTAATAGAAACTGGGGGACCAAGATCCTCCCTGCTAAGTTTCCAAGGGTCGCATCCATCCCTTAAGGATATATGCAGTGCATTTGTGTCCTTTTAACTAATAAACCTTACGTTTTATTTTTATTTGTAGATATGTCTACTATATTAAGGGATACTAATGTGAAGTTCTATCGCTTACTAGTTTATATCGATAACCATAAGTAATCAAATAATAAATCAACAGGGATTGTCTAACGGGACATGTCACTGAATATATGGATAGGATAATTAGCTATAATGACCAGTTGTTTAAGTATTGCAGAATCAAAGTAAATTTAGCTAGTGAGAGATCTAAAATTCAGATAATTTGGATGCAGGATACACTGACAACCAAAGACTCGCCCTGTCGAGAAAGGTTTGTAGATTTCCACATTTAACAGCCCAAGACTTCTCAGCTGTCAAGTTGAAATCCACTTTTTTCAGAATGTCAGTAATTTTTGGAACATATGGAGATTTCCAGTTATCAACAATTAGAAGTCTTGTGGATACAAATATATGATATAATATGAGCCTCTCTCTCTTGGGCAGGTCCCTGATTCCCAAGTGTAACAAAGCCATACCTGGGGGGATATGAGTAAGGTTAACTGGTAATTTTTGTAAAACTTTTTCTACTTCTTCCCATATTGGTGTAATTTTAGGGCAGTGCCAGAAAATATGGTCCAATGAGCCTGTTTGGCCACAGTTCCTCCAGCACAAAGGTGTTGTTCTGCTGTCAAATTTGGATATTTTTTCAGGTGTCATTGTAAAAGAAAATCCAAGAGACTGTACAAATAACTTGGCGCAAACGCTATCCCTGTATGCTTTCCAATGTTATAAATAAGCATTATATGGGACAAAGCTATGGACTCTTGGCCTCCATCATGCTATTAATGCAAAGCCAAATTACAGTTAAAATGTATTTTGGTAAGTTACAATGATAAGAACCTGAGAGAAGGGTTTCAGTTCAATAATTTATACTCATCCTGCAGATATAGCGCTGACATACTATAAAATACCACTTACCACAATATTCTATGTTACAGCAAGGATTGTTCCCTTTGACAGACACAAGAGTGGAACCATTCTTTGTGCAAGTTATCACTGGGCATTGGATATCCTTGCATATTTCCTTAAAGACAAATAAGTACGACTTAGTTATTTCATTCCTTTCGTGCATTCATTTTTTCATTTTGTTACAACTTTGCTCTTCTTACCTCTGGTGTGGTTTTTGGTGGTTCGGGTGGTAAGGTGGTAATTGTTGGTACTACAACCAAAACAAAACACAATTTTTATGAACTGGGCATCCTCCAAATATGGCAGTCACTGTAACGTACTACATAAAAGATTTAAGGGATAATGTAATACAAGTCGCAACTTTTGAACTGGATCTAGTAACCCATTCTATCAATCAATAGGTAGAACCTGTTTCAAAAGATGCTATGGGGTTACAAGACCTTGTGCCTATATTTGTGACATTAATTTAATTACCCCAATGATGCTAATGAACAGCTAATAATTATTATTATTATTATTATAAATTATTATATTTCCATCTGCATTGCACTCCTATATACTTACAGCATTCATAGGTTGGACAGCATTGAGTATTAGGGTCAAAGATTTCCATTGGTGGTTTTCCATCCATGCAGGTAATAGGAGGGCTGCATGTCTGATAGCATTCTGTAAAAAAAAAATTACATTTAAGATTGTTATGAAAGTTTGGGAAGATACAATCAGAATGTCAGAGTATATGCTACACATCAGCTACTGTTTAATAGAAAAGCAAGATTGCCCTGACTTTGGATCAGACTTAAGAATAAAAATAAATGCTCCCTGGGCAGATCAGCGAATGCTTTTGTCATGTGCTTTATACAGTAAATGGCTTATTTCTCTCAAATAAGGGGAAAGTTGTGCTCAGCACTACACAGTTTAATTAAACAGGGTATAATAAGGACGAGACCATAAAATTCAGACAAACAGAAAGATTATATTAAAGGGGTGGTTCACCTTTAAGTGAACATTTAGTATGTTTTAGAATGGCTAATTCTAAGCAACTTTTCAACTGGTCTTCTTTATTTATTTTCTATAGTTTTTGAATTATTTGCCTTCTTCTTCTGACTCTTTCCAGCTTTGAAACAGGGGTTCATTGACCCCATCTAAAAAGCAAATGCTCTGTAAGGCTACAAATGTATTGTTATTGTTATTTTTTATTACTCGTCTTTCTATTCAGGCCTCTCCTATTCATATTATAGTCTCTAATTCAAATCAATGCATGGTTGCTAGGGTTCTTTGGACCCTAGCAACCAGATTACTGAAACTGCAAACTACAAAACAAAAAGCTAAATAACTCGAAAAACATAAATAATAAAAAATGAAAACCAATTGCAAATGGTCTCAGACTATCACTCTCTATATCATCCTAAACGTTAACTCAAAGGTGAACAACTCCTTTAAGGACAGTAAACTACTTGTTTTGTGCCTTTATTTGGAAACTTACCGCACACATATTTTTGACAGCAGCGATCTGAGGAAGGAACTTCAACCATTTGTTCACCCTCCCTCACACATGTTGGAGTATTGCAAGTCACACCTTTGCAGTCCTAGAAGTCAAAAAAAAAAATAGACCAAATGATCTCACTTTCCAATTTTGGTGTGTGAAGATCACATTAATAACTATGTTCAGTTATTTCCATTATATGTAACAATTTAAGTGAGGGATCTGCAACCTACAGCCATTTAGCTGATACCATCCCTTGACAACATCCCTTGACAGGCTTGAGTTGTTATGGGTTGCTGGGAATCATAGTGCAACACAAACTACAGAGCCTCAGTTTGGCCAAATTTAAGAACTGAAAAGTCACATGCAATATTTCTTAGAAATTATCAAATGCACTAGGTCACTAAGAAACTTAGATAAGGAGATATATGGTATGTATGTTATATAATTATGGTTATGTGGACTTTTATCAATGGTCGAAGTGAATTCGAGGGAATTTTCAAAGTAAAAAATTCGAAATTCGAAGTAATTTTTTGGATACTTCAACCATCGAATAGGATACTACAACTTTGAATTTACTTCGACTTCGATTCGAAGTAAAAATCGTTCGACCATTCGATAATCGAAGTACTGTCTCTTTAAAAAAAACTTTCACTTCAATACTTCGCCAACTTAAACCTGCCGAAGTGCTATATTAGCCTATGGAGACCTGCCAGAGCATATTCCTAAATTTTTTGGATTGGAAGGAAAATCGTACGATAAAATCTTTCGAATCGTACTACGATCGGAATACAATTGCGTGATGTATAAAATCCTCCTACTTCAAATGTCGGAGGATTCTATTTGACGGTCGAATTTCGCAGTATTTTCCACTTCGAAATTCGACCCTTGATAAATCTGCCCCATAGTAGATTAGAATTTAATCTGTAGAAACATGTAAAGGTGCATACTATCTTGTCATTTCTATTTTCACTCATGATTCAAATACGGTTTACATTTAATAGTATCACGATAGACCTAAAACAACATAATAATTTTATACTAAAATTTGATGCTGTTTACTGAGAAAAAGAGGTCTGCTCGTGCTATCAAGTTCCACTTAATGATAACATGCAGCCAAGTTACTGTGTGGGAAGTTGTCCCTGGCCAGTAACCCATCAAATGTTTGTTTTCACTGCTCAACTTGCAGCTGGCTAAAAAAAAAGCCAATCGCTGATTGGTTGCTATGGGTTACTACCCATGTGCAAATCCGCCCAATGTTTATAAATGAGCCCCACTAAATGCCCACATACCTCTGGAGGTGGTGTTGAAGTTGTCTCATGCCCTATGAATAAGAAAATATTTTTCATGTTAAACCATATATTGAATACATCAACACCATGAAAATATCAAAAATGAATCCTGAAAACTCTCTGATCTCTCATTCCAGAATAATTGTCTGGACAGGATAGGCATTACTTCTGCTAGATGAGTAGAGGCAGCAACAATGGCAACTAGATCTGAGCAGATCTGATTGATCTAGAGCCGAGGTGGGTGCATTTTCTTTAAACTTGTCAAACCTGAAGAACCCTAACTATTGCAGACTAAGCCTCCGTTATACAGCCAAGCAAATAAACAGCTTGGGCGATGTTCAATAGGTAGAGTACTTTAATTTAATTTTTAATAGATTTTAAAATGAGGGATGTCCATTGTCCAGCCTTTGTTTCTCCTGCAACTATTGATTTTAGGAATTGTAGTTGAGTCTAGACATTTCTCCTACAATACCGTTGTATTTCCCTATTGATTCTCTTTTACATCCTATGTGACCTTCAAAGTGTCCACTACTTCAAGAACATCTAAGTGCAGAGTTAAATAAAAAGTAACTTAGACTTTGAATAAGCCATTGTTTCATATGCGTTGCTAGAGAATGGCTTCCCTCTATCAGTCAGTAAATAATTCAATGTTACATGGAGAACAGTGAAAATGTCCTGGGTGTACTTACTGCATTCATACTGAGGACAGCACTGAGTAGCAGGGTCAAATATCTTTACTGGTGGTCTTCCATCAATGCAGATAGGAGGAGGGGTGCATATGTTATTGCATTCTGCAAGAAAATATTATATATCTTAAAGGTGTTTATACTGGTGTTTCATAACGAACCGTATATGTGTATTGTGTGCTTTCCCTACTCTTCTTGAGACTTCAAGAATTTAAGAATAAGCCTTAACAAAGTTTAAGGGGGTTATTTACTAAACTCTGAATACCAAAAAAATTGTGTTTTTTTAAGTGTAAAATCCAAATTTTTTGTGGAAAAAAAACCCACAAATTTTTCGGAATTTATTATACCCCCAGGATGGAAAAAGTCTGAATCTGAAAATCCGGCAACTCAGACTTGCCGAGGTTGCATATCAGTCAATGGGAGAGGTCCCAAAGATTCTTTGATCTGCGCTGGGTTTCGTGCAATAAGTCTTCAGAGTTTTCGGGCAAAAATCCCAAAAAAATTATGAAAATTCTGAGAAATTTGTAAAATTCGTATTTTTTACGATTTTTTCCCGCAGGCAAAATTTTTAGGGTAAGTGTATCAATAAATAATAACCCGTGCAGATTTGGTGAGAGTTTTTTATCAGAAAATATTGAGATAAATTCGGACTTTGATAAATAACCCTCTAAATGTTGTCCAGGAACAACATCAAATAATTCATTTTTAACAGCTTCAAATACTCTTAACTAGTAAAAGTCAACTATAAAAATAGTTTTCATAGTAGAACTTACCACAGACGTGGCGTGGACAACAAGGATCTGCTGAAGGAATTTCCACCGTACTCTCTCCGTCCTTCGTACATTTCACCACCTCACACTTGACATCGCTACACACCCCCTGTAATGAAATAAACAACCTATAAAGTAACCTGTGGAACAATATTTGTTTAGCACTTTTGTTTTAATACGATTCTACAGTTCATGCAGATTCACACTGGGCTATGGGGAAATATGGCAAAATGATTTTTTTTCATCTGGAGTATAGTGTAAACACAAAATAAGTATAAAATTATCAATGATCCTTTAAAGGCTCTAAATTCAAATACCACATTAAATCTGCTGCTAACATTTTTACTGCATTTTTCAGATTTCCTTTTTTTTCTAAAAATTCATGTTTTTTATTTCTCTAAAATTTGAGATTGCTTGAGTATAAAAGCCACGAAAAACTCCAATACAAAAATTTGCCAGGTAAAAGTTGTTGAGGTCCTATAGAAGTAAATGGGAGCTGCGCTAATTCCATTGGAGCTTTTTTTTTTTTTTTTTACCATTCAGACTTTTTAGAGGTTTTCGGATATTTTTTTGCCAGTGGAAAAAACTCAACTTTTTAGAGGTATTAGAGATATTCATTCAGTGTTTTTTTTCTGTTCGTACTTTTTATATTCGTAGAGTTTATAACATCAAAATGCTCTAATACCACTAAATACCACTAAAATTCGACCTTTAGTAAATAGGATAGAAATATTTTATAGCGAGATGAAACATATAATTTCTAACTCCATAATAATTGGGGAGTCAACCAACAAGGCCAGTGAACATTCAATTAAATGAAAATGTATCATTATGACTTCTTTTGGATTGTCTATGGATTCTTACCTGTGTAATTATTGGTGTAGAGGTGAATGGAGGCAGAGTAACGATTTTAACTGTAAACAAAAAAAAAAACATTAAATGCATATCTTATAACTTTTTATTTGGTATTGAGCGCTATTGCTTTGTTAACACATTATAAATGTATATAAACATGTAATACACAAAAGCTATGAAAATCTTGTAAATTATATCCTTCTAAACGGTGAGTTCTGATGTCATCAGTGATAAACGGTGAGTTCTGATGTCATCAGTTATAAACGATGAGTTCTGATGTCATTTCTGTCGCATGACTCACTGAAATTTGTGTATTATAATAAATAAAATACCCCCAGTTGCAAAATATGAGGATATTCGAAGTTACCTTGGAGTTCCATGACCTGTATAAAAACACTCGGCCTTCGTCCTTGTGTTTTTATATGGTCATGAAACTCCTCAGTAACTTATAATATCCTTATATTTTACAAAAGGGGGTATTTTATTCACTATATAAATACAGAGACATTAAATACGAGTATAAGTCTACTATAGATGGGAATTCACAGTAAGGAAACTGCATCATTTTTATACTTTTCTTCCTGGCTAAAACATTGCCCTTAGTAATTATAACTCTTCAGAGTTCATTTTTTAACTTACCACACACATAATGGGAACAGCAAGGATCTGTTGAAGTAATTGCCACCAGGTCTTCCCCCTCTGAACATGTCTTCACATCACATGTTACACCCTTGCATATTTCCTGTAAAAGGTAAAAATACAACATTATTATAAAGGTAATGGGAATATGAGTCTGTATTATTGATTTTGTTTTTTTGTTTTTCTAGTCATATAATGATGTAATTTCCAGAAAATACATAATATATAGTCTGGACAGGCACTGAATAATATAATGAGTGTAAAGCTGCCAATCATTTCAACAGACTTATGTACTTTAATTTCCCTTAAGCACCACTTAATGTAGCTAATGTTATGTACAGAACATTTGAATAGTATTTTTGCATATAAGTGGAGCGGTCTAATAATTTGCTTCAGAAATAGCATTCGGTGAGGGGCAGTTTTATTAAAAATTTTAATTGATTTAAAATGTAACGTTTTTGAATTTCTGAAATTTAATGAACAAATCTTGAAAATCTGAATGATAAAAACCAGCAACTCAACCTGGGGAGATTCTATAGAAGCCAGTGGGAGGTGTATTTTTAACATATTTTAAAGGTTTTTTTTTACTAACACAATAGTTTTTCCCATTAAAAGTTCCTTTGTAAGTATGCCAATGATCAAGAGAATAAAATTAAGATCACAAAAAACAATTGGTTGAGTTTAATCTCGTTCTTTCTCTGTGATTGAGTATCAAAAATAATTCTAATTCAAAAAGTGATAAATCAGCTCCCCCATGTTCATGAACTTTTTATGGATGTCAGCAACTAATAAAGATGTATATTTTTTAAGGCACATTAAAAGCCTGGGAACATGGTGGGAGGCCCATTCATAAAACGCAAATTTGTATCATTTTAGAGGTTTTGAAACGACAAATATTCTCATTTCTTCATATTGTGCTTGGTGGCACCTTACCGGTTGTGGGGTTGTAGTTGCTTGTGGAACTATAAAGAGAAAACAGTGGATATTATAATTCATGTACAATAATAACAAGGCTGTAGAACTCTTTTTAATTTGCTAAGAAATACTACTCTATTTTCTTATGTTTGCACCATTGTTGTTATTATATTTCAGTGAGAAAGAGATTCCATCCATCCGTGACGTTAGAATTGTGCCATGGTGCAGTTGATGGTAAGGTTTGGGAAATATAAAACAAAAAAACACAATAGGACTTCGTCCCCCAAAAAAGCTTTTGGGGTATGAATCCCTATTGTGTTTTTTGTTTTATATTAAGTAGTGATGCCCTCTAATATAGTCAATTATCTTTGCTCAGTATTTTTTGTTATTTTAGCAGATAAGGTTTGAGAAACACTCAATGGACAATAAAAAAGTGTCTTTGTTGTAAGATGTCTCCCCCCATACTTCAATCTCCTCTGTGTTTCATATTAAACAATAATTCTGGCTGTTATCTGAATACATTTCTTACTGATTGAACTACAACATTTCAAATCAAATGTATACTATAAATATTGTCAAAAATTGTAACATTTCATAATACGCCTTTATCGATATAATTAAAAAATATATATTTTTTGGAACTCACCACACACATAACGTGCGCAGCAGGGATCAATTTTCGGAACTTCCATCTTAGTTTCTCCATCTGCACATGTCACATCAGCACATGTCACATACTGGCAGGGCTCCTGCAATAAAAGGGATATAATGTTTTATGTATAGATTTTTGCAGTAAAATCCATTATACAGAAACCTGCTATCCAGAAAGCTCTGTATTACGGGAAAACCATAGACTCCATTTTAATCAAATAATTCACATTTTTAAATGTTATTTCCTTTTTGCCTGTAATAGTAAAACAGTAGCTTGTACTTTATCCCAAATAAAATATAATTAATCCTAATTGGAGGCAAAACATCTCTGTTGGGTTTATTTTATGTTTAAATGATTTTTTTTAGTAGACTTAGGGTACAAAGATCCAAATTACAGAAAGTTTTGTTATCCAGAAAACTCCAAGTTCCAAACATTCTGGATAATAGGTCCCATACGTGTATATTTCACTCTTTCTACATTAAGAATGAGAAAGTGCTTATTGCATTAGTAAATTAAGCTTTTGTTGTTCCGTCTAGCCTACAAAGGGCTGTTACAGTATATATTCATCACATTAGCAGAGAACTTACAAAGAACTTACTAAGTACTAATGCATTTTTTTTATAGTTTTAGGGATGTCAGTGGCTGCAGGATTTGCAGATTTCTAAAGACATGCTTAAGGCACGGGATAAATAAGCAGCTGGTGCCGCCATTTGTAGTTGACTAAAAACAGTTTCATGCTTGCTCTATTGGACATGCAACATCCCATCAAGAGAGAAACCACATGAACAGGTCACATTGGAAGGAGATGGTGGGAGCTTACCGGTGGTTGAGTTGTGGTTGGCAGTGGAACTGTAAAAAAAAAAAAAAGAGTAAATAAATTGCAAAAGAGCAAAGTTAGCTACAGGTCAAATCATCTGTAGCAACCAAATTTGAACTTAAAAGAACTAATTTGTATGTTCCAACTACTATTCTTTCAAAGTAACGCTTCTGCCTGATTTTAAACTAATCATGAAAAAATACAAAGGAGTCAGAGCATTACCAGTGCTAAAAATCATGCTCTAAAAACTACCGCCCCTTTGTGATGTATACTTTGGGCTTCAAATAAATCACCGTTTGGACACAATTACAATTAACAGGTGTGCATCTGAATTTCTTTTGCTATTTACCCAATGAGCCTTATGCGAGGGAAGGGTCTTCCGGATAAGCACCCTACACTTACAACAAGTGTGTTGGGATCAGGTTGAGCTCTCCATGTTCGTGCATTATACTAAAAACTACCTGAGACCTTTGTTCACTCGACTGCCCATGTAACTAAAAATGTCAACAGTCAACTTCTCTTTCCTATTTATTCATAGGATGGAATGAACAGTAGCAATAAGACATGAGTCACTTGCATGGAGAACAGTGATGGTCATTTCAAGGATAACAACTTCCATATCTTCATGTTTGTACTTACCACACACAAAACGTTGGCAGCAGGGATCTCCAGAAGGAGTTTCTGTTCTGGTTTCTCCAGCGGCGCATGTCACGTCTGTACATGTCACATGACTGCATGGCTCCTACAATGAAAATGGTTCAATAAGCAATTATTCAACTTTTTACCTTTAAGAAAGTCCATACAACACAATGGTCTGTGCCTAAATATGTCTTTATTCATTATGATCTGATCATCTGCAGCCTACTGAAAGAATTGCCACATAGTGGGTGAAGAACTCAGAGTTGCGAGGTTGGTGGAACCTTACCTTTGGTGTGGGTGAAGTTTCTGGAACTGTTAAAAGAAAAAAAAGAGCCAAATTATCATTAATCACAAAATTACAAAGGTAATGTCAATTATTGTAGGTTCAGTTCAGCTACTGCAGATCATGTCAACTTAGAACTTACCACAAATAAAACGTGGGCAGCAGGGGTCTGCTGAAGGAGCTTCCATCTGAGTTTCTCCCTTGGCACAAGTCACTGTTGGGCATGTCACATATTTGCATAGTTCCTACAACAACAAAAAATCACAGCATTCACATGTGGTGAGTTGTAAAATATACAATATTAAAGTTAGTATTAGGATCATGGTTGTGGGCGTAAGCTACTAACAGTTTTTCTGTTGCTTCAGCAAACACCCAAAATTGTAGCTACTGAACAAGCGTTTGAGGAACTAAATGTATGGAAAGAGATTTGGTAGAATCTTACCGGAGTTGTAGCTGTGGTTGTAGTTGGCTCTGGATCTGTAAGCGACAAATAAAGAGACTTCAAATGCAAATTCAATGACATTGCACAGAATATTTTCCCATTTTTGAGTGCAGTTATATCTCTGGGACTTAGATGAAACATAGAACAAAACTGAAATGATTGTGAGCCTGGAGCTGGAGTCCTAACTTAAACTACAAGTGGAAAAGTGCATTTCTATCTAACGCATTTATTTTGAAGGCGACGGGTCACTGGAATCTGAATGAACTTCAAAAAGAACGAACAAACTTGATGATTTTACTGAAAATATAAATGAGACAGAGTTGTTACAGTAATAGATTATAGATTTGTATTCTAATACTTACAACACTCATAACGTGGACAACAGGGATCTGCTGAAGGAACCTCTTTCTTTATTTCTCCAAAGTAGCATGTCACCACTTCACATTTCACATCCTTGCAAGATTCCTGTTAGGAAAAGTTAAAACACTTAAATATAACTTCACGGGTGTGATTAATAATAGAAATAATGGTAATAATAATTGAGAGATATCGTTGGTCTTCATTTTGAGATTCTTACCGGTGTTGTAGGTCTGATTGGAGTTGGGGTTGTTGGCGTAACTGCGAACAAAGAACAATCATAATTAAAATGTGTACGTATTAACACCTTGCATGGAAGAAGCACCTATCTGACGGTGGGTCGTCAGGTCCCTCCAGTTGTGGAAAATGGCAGCAGTAATAACAATTTTTCCAATTAGGTACTGGGGCTGCATTGTGCTGTTATATTCCCTACCCTGGGAAGCTGCAATGGACACACAAGTAGACGCAATCCTAGCTATGGTCTGGGAAAAAAGAATCAATACTGAGATCTATCATGTGATGCCTAGAACTTCTTTTAGGAGGAGTGTAGGCTGCATAAGGCCACAGTTCATGTGGAAAGTTCTGGCAGGGCAGTTGGTACTCTTCATGACTACATTTTGTAAGCTCATTTTGGACACAGTCTTCTTTACCTCTTGTATCAGTTATTCGTTGTCTGAATAAAACACACTTTGCAGTTATATCTGCTTTGTCTTTGCTCCTTTCATATACAATAAAGTTTCACTAAGAAATATTTTTTCTGTTCATTGTATGTGCCTTTTTCACAATGAATTGGAAATATAGTGTTATAATGGTACTTTAGAACTTACCACACACATAGCGGGAACAGCATGGATCAGATGAGGCAACTGCCACCTTTTCGTCACCCTCTGCACAAGTCACTATTTCACAGGTCACACCCTTGCATAGCTCCTGTAATGAACAGAATTCATCAGTGCCTTAAAGTTCATAATATGTTCCCTCTGTTGAGATTGCATATCGAATATACAGGATATATAAGATGGTAAACATCATGACACTGCAGCTTAGTGGATGTCCACAACTGATACACTCGATTGATGTATGGTATATTGAGATAGAAACCAAACCATAATAATAAAGGGTTTACTGTGTGGATATGTTTAATTTTCTAAAATCTCTTGGATGGAGCTATTGACATAAACCCCAGTATAATGTTTTGCTGATTCCCTACCGGAGTAGTTGGGCTCCTTGGTGGTGCGGTGGTTGTCTCGTCAGCTATAAACAAAATCAAAAACAGTCAAGGAATCATCCATGAAATACCCAGGAATAACAATAACAATAAAGGCAAATACATGAGAACCATGTATGTTTATGATGTCCTAATCAGAGGTCCTGGTGCCTACTATGCAATTTTCTTTTTTAAATAACGGGGTTACTTACGGCATTCATATAGGGGACAGCACTGAGAAGTTGGGTCGAAATATTGGATGGGTGGTCTTCCATTTCCACAAACAGGTGGAGAGCTGCATGTGGCCGGGCACTCTGTAAGCAGATGCAGAACCATGACATAATATAATATTGTGAGCAAGAAAAATTATTCATCTGCAGATACCAGCAAATAGAGATAGCTTTCTTCCATTTTGTAAATATACTGTAGAAGTAAAATAGTCACTGAATGCCAAAGTTAGAAATTGTGGTTATAGTTGGAGGGTGGTTGAGGAATCCAACCTGTGACCCACCAGCAGGGTGGTAATTATTTTAAAGAAACAATTAAAGGGGTTCTGTCACCCCGACATAAAAAGCTGTATAATAAAAGTCCTTTTCAAATTAAACTTGAAATCCAAAATCTTTTTTTTAATTAAAGCATTTATAGCTGTTGTAATCTCTAATTTGAAAATCTCAGCTGTCAATCAAATATTGCCAGCCCCCTCCTCGATGCCTTAGGCATCGAGGTGGGGCAGACAATTACTTTCACTTTCCATTCAGCACTTCCTAGATGTCACTGCTCTCCTCACATTCCCCCAGTTCTCTTCACCATTTAATTGTGTAGCCAGGGCATAGGGATGGACATCAGGTCCCCCATTCTGGTGCACAAACAAGATTCTGAGATGATACAAGGCTTGTCTTAATAACAGTGTCCACAAAATGGCTCCTGTCTGCTTACTATAATTAGGAGTTCCCAGACAGAAGGAAACTAAATTCAAATAATTTATGCAGTGTAATTAAAGTTCACTTTACATAATAAAATAGGATATGGGATAATTTTTTGGGTGATGGGTCCCCTTTAAAACAATAAACAATGATCTTCTAAATTGGATGAATTTTTTTTGGCAGTTGTTGAGGCTCTGGGCAGAAGCCACATCTACCCTGTAATAGGTACATGGCAAAAGTTAAAAACATTATTCAAGTACTTACCACACTTGTATTTAGGGCAGCAAGGATCTGTTGATTTAACTTGTACAAGTTGTTCATCTGAATTGCATGTTGGAATTTCACAATTGACATCTTTACATGGGTTCTGTGAATGGGCACAGATAATGTAAATAGATTATGTAAATATAAAGTTCCACAGTGTATATTGCATGATGATATAAATGTAGTCCCAATATCTATTCCAGAGCAAGGGAGGGCAATAAGTTGATTCTTTTGCATGCATAATAATGAAAATTAACTGGAAGACAAATTATGGATGGAAAGTGTGACTGAGGCTACAAACATCAATCATAAAAGTCATCTGTAAAAGTTTGAACACATTATTCAGTAAATACGTTGGCTAAATAATGTGAGCTTTAACTGGACACCAAAACAAACTGACATAACTTGTGCTGTGGTGTTTGTCATATCATGTATACTTTGTTTTACATAGTGCAATTCTGTGGGGAGGACAGTGGATGGTCCATATCATGAACAACACAGGATGATGACAGTAATACCACTGAAGATCCTTACCGGTGTTGTTGGTGGTGCTGGGGTAGTAGGAATGGCCTCTGCAAAAATACATACATTAATATGAGTAATTATTCCAATATACAATATAAATAACACTGAGTTATAGTAACAGTTTCTATTAAATTGGGATAAATATGACTATTTATGATGTAGATGGGAGCATTATATGCCAAACATATTTCACCCATCACTTACCACATTGATAACGTGGGCAGCAGGGATCTGTTGTTTTTATTTCCACTCTAGTTTCTCCAACCTTGCAATTCATTTCTACACAAGTCACATCCTTGCATGGTTCCTGTAATGTATGCACACAATATCAGTTCTGCCCAAATATACTGTATGAAGAGCATCTGGCAGTTGCAACATCTTTATATAATAAAATGTAAAATACAGAGCAGGTTATTTGCCTGGCCTTTGTTAGTTAAAAATCCACTGGATTCCAAATCCGGTTTGAACTTGTGTTAAAGTACAAGGAAAGTCTAAAATAGAATAAGGCTAGAAATGCTGTATTTTGTATACTAAACATAAACATGAACTTACTGCACCACAAGCCTAATCAAACAAATGATTTATGCTTTCAAAGTTGGCCACAGGAGGTCACATCTTGTAACTTTGTTAAACATCTTTGCAAGACCAAGACTGTGCACATGCTCAGTGTGGTCTGGGCTGCTTAGGGATCATCATAAATGATCAAAACAGGGAAACAAACAAAGCTGCTTGAGTTCTGCATGGCTGTTCATAAGTATGATTGTTTCCCTGCAGAGCAGTTAGGGACCGTCTGACAATTCCTATCCACAGCAGCAAATGAAGGGAGAATTTCATTGCATACAGTCAGGTTTCTTATAAAAACTATACATATTTTTTAATTAAAGTATATTGGAGATTTTCATTTCATTAAAGAAAGTAAAAATGGGATTTTATTTTTTGCCTTTACATGCCCTTTAATCCCACCACAATTAACTGGTGGTGGATGTGTAGAAGTCCAGAATTCTATGAGCTAATTACCTTAGTTGGTGTCGGTGGCACTGGTGTTGGTGATACCGTAGGGATGGACACACCTGGAATCAGATCAAAAGATTAGTGTCCAGATCTCATTTATTAACATTGAGATACAATTTATTTATGTATAATAAAACATGGGTCATTTTAAGTGAGTATTCACTTCCCTGGGTGATGGAATACAGGGTTCTTTTCAAGTCAGTCTTTCAACAAAGAAACTTGCCTCACAATGAGATTAAAGTATTTTATTTGAGTATACGTTTTACTCCAAGAACTGAATAATAGGAACTTACAGTCATCTTTATTCACACAACGATGGGTAACTTCATCGAACACCATTCCTGGGGCACAAATTGGGAAGCAGCCCTCCACTCTATAAATAAAAAAGACCAACAAGATAGTTAATAATCTCCTGCACCTAACATTCCTTCTTTAGAGCAGTCATCTTCATTCTGTGGCTCTCCAAGTCTTGCTACACTCCCAATAAATGTTCATGTCTACGTTCTCCTGAGAGCTCAGTCTGCTTATGAGAACTGGTGCAAATATTACTGCTACTTACTTAAGAGTTAGGGTGCACTTCTCTCCCAGGGGATCTTGGCATGTTGGGATGCAAGCAGGGCCACAAGATCTGTACTTCCAGGTGCAGATAGAGAATGATGGTAATCCAAAGGTTTCCTCTGGAGAGATAAGAGCACAGAGGTTACAAAACAGTGGCAATCTAAACTGATATAGGTGACTCAACCTATGTAATTACATTTGCTAAAGGAACACTTTAAAGGGATCAATATCCATGGTGATCAAATGCATTTTCTAGATGATTGATTGAAATAAGATAGTTCTAAATCAATATAATTACCCATAATAAATATTGACCCAACTAAATGCAATGAATACTTAAATCTATCAGCTTGTGGTACATTTAGGTAAACATGTTACTCTTGCTGTTGGTCTTAGATTATTAGTAGAAGCAATTTGTTGTACCATTGTTTGTACCTCATTTATTTCTTCCATACACCCACCTGTAAGCTTGAAATTCATTGCCAGCATGTTTGTAGATTTAACCCTGGTCATCACCAGAACTTTGTTGGTGTTGTTAAAAGAGAGATATTGGCCCCTAGAGGAATAGGATTCAAGAGTGCTGTAGCCATTTATCCAGCGACCTTCTCTCAGGATAAAAGTAGCCTGTATACGGAAGCTGGCACTTGGCTGCCACTTCCTTAAGCCTAGGGTACCATCTGCATTCTGGACGATGAAGAAGTTGCGGTGCAGAGCAGATTCCAAAGAGATTAACTTTCTGCCATCTAGAAATGGATAAGGAAACACAAACATTGAAATAGAATTAAACCCTAAAAAATAATATGGTTAAAAGTGCCATATTTTACATACTGAACGTTTAGTATCAGCCTAAAGCAATGATCCAAGACTTCAAACTTGTCACAGGGAGTCACCATCTTGGAAAGTGTCTGTGATACTCACAAGCTCAGTGGACTCTGATTGAACGATTTTACAAAAAAATCCTTAGGCTAACATAGCAATTCGGCAGGTTTAAGGTGGCAAAATGTCGAAGTGTCGAAGTCGAAGTTTTTTAAACTTTAAGTATTTTCAATTCGAATCAAAGTCAAAGTCGAATTTGGCCTATTCGATGGTGGAAGTACCCAAATATTACTTCAAATTTTGACGTTTTTAATTTCGAAAATTCACTTCGACCTTTGATAAATCTGCCCCTATGTGTACTACATATTGTAAGTGGGTCCCTAAGCTCAGTAAGTGACAGCAGCACAGATCATGTGCAGTGAATCAGCAGAAAAAGGGCTGTGGTTGCCTTGGGCTGGTACAGATGCCCAAAATATAATGTACAATATACCTAGTCTACTTCTTTAGTTAGACTTTAGTTCTCATTCAAGATGCTGAGTATCTTCCATGCTAGTGTAATTTCTAATGTTAATTCATACTCTTTGAGGCTAATGCCGGCCATGGTGTTTTGCCCACAAAGCCATCAGGTGGTCAAAACATCCCTCTGCAGCGGCCCCTACTTTCCATATCAGTGCAAACCAAGGATAAGAATTAAAGTTAAAATCTTTGCTGCCAGCTACTGGAAATACTATGGGGCTGATTCACTAAGCTCGAGTGAAGGATTCGAAGTAAAAATACTTCGAATTTCGAAGTATTTTTTGGGTACTTCGACCATCGAATTGGTTAAATTCGTTCGAAGTCGAACGAAATCGAACGAATCGAACGAAAAATCGTTCGACTATTCGACCATTCGATGGTCGAAGTACTTCCCCTTTAAAAAAAACTTCGACCCCCTACTTCGGCAGCTAAAAGCTACCGAAGTCAATGTTAGCCTATGGGGAAGGTCCCCATAGGCTTGCCTGTGATTTTTTGATCGAAGGATTTTCCTTCGATCGTTGGATTAAAATCCTTCGTTTAAACGAAAAATCCTTCGATCGATCGATCGCAGGATCAGCACTAAATCCTTCGACTTCGATATTCGAAGTCGAAGGATTTCAATCCGAGGGTCGAATTTCGAAGTATTTTTAACTTCGAAATTCGACCCTTAGTGAATCGGCCCCTATGTGTTTTGGAGGTCCTTGAGGCAAACAAGTTATTAAGCAGATTAACAACTTACACAGTGGGTCCACAAAGAGACTTGGGGTGACCATGAAGCTGACTTTGACATCTCCTGATGTATCCTTAGTGATCAGTGACACAGACTGGGTGTCATAATCTGCCATCAAGGTTTGGCCATTGACCATGACTAAACGATATGGTCCCTCTCCAGAATCTAAGAGAACAAAGAAATAGTAGTAACCAAAACCTGGTCCAAACCAAAGCTATCTACCATACATTTAGGATAAATATTGTGTACTTGTCTAGTTTTAATGAGGGAAGGTGGCAACCCAATCTACCAACTCATAGTAGCAAATTTTGCCAAAGAAATCAAACAATGGGACTCTTACTTTTCAGATTATAAAAAATCTTTAACCTTACAAGTTCTGATATACCAGGGAAATATATAACATAGAGCTCCTCTGCTACAAAAGTCTTAGGGACCCCTCCTCTTTACTATTTTCCTGGGCCCCAGAGTACCATTGGGCTTGCTAAACAAGCCTTCAATTCCTATTCTAGTATTCTTACCTCGGTTGTAGTATTCACAAGGGGAAGCTAATAGGGAAAAAAGAATAACTTGTAAGAGTTATGTCATACGCTACTGTCCATAAACCATAATGTCAAACAATACAAATCCTCACGGCATGTGTCGGGGTTTCTCCAGTCAACGTTGATGCCCTTACGGCAGCAGGCTCGGGCATAAGCAGAAAGAGCTGTACAGAAGCACAGACAGCTTTCTCCTTCCCTGCAGGCCTCGGTCTCTTCTACACAAGCAGTGTAATATGGTTGGACAGGGACCTGTTGCAAGGAAAGGGACTTATTAACTAACAGGTAGCATGTATGTATACTGGACCATATTATGGCAGTGGATCCCAAATTTGAAAAAATGAAAGTAAAATAAATAATTACAATGGTGTGACACTCAGCGAAGTCCGGACTGAACAGCAAACTGCAGCGTTTCTCTGTGTAATGCTTGTTGTTATCAGATGGAGGAGGTGAGGGTTCATCTGAGGAAGTGCACTGAAAAAAAAGGAGAATTAATTTCAATCAACAATCACAATTTTAGGACATTGATCTTTGCATTTCAGTTAATTTGGTCATTGCATTTAAATTGTGTAATATTTGCTTACCTTGCCAATAATGAACTGAGCTCCATACTGTGCCATGTTGCTAATAGCTAGCTCAGCAGTTGTTGTCTGGTCAGCATCACCACACATACCCTGGACCTTGCCCTGAATGGATACAATAAATATGTCCAAAAATGTATTTTCACAAAAAAATCTTCTCTCTCAACAGAAATTCTACTAGCATTTTTACTTCCTAGCATGAAATACCAACTTTTTATTTACCTGGACACATCATTAAATAAAGAGAAAACCAACATTAATGAAAATTCAAGCATTCCATCTAAAGTGATTCTGCCAGCCTATAAAATGCCTTACCCAAATATAATAATTTAATAAAGGCATTAAATCTGATCATCATTATATGTAATATGACTGCGGCATTGCTTTTAGGTCTCAAGGACTTCTACTTAATGCTAATAAAACCTTTACATAGGCATATACATGAAAACATGGGAAACCTGTAAAAGGTGAAATTTAACATTATAAAACCTTGAAGTCTATGTTTCCTGACATAGCAATAGATCATCTCACCTGTAGATGAGGCTGGAGTTGAATAATAACATCTAAGTGCTGATCATAGTAAACTGCAAGACCTTCCAGAAAATGGGCAACAATGTAGAATCCAGAACGATAGAGTCTTACTTGGGTTGTACTTCCCAAGTCTTGAACCTAGAGACAGAATGCATAAATACTGTATGAAGAATGCATTCAAACAACTAATAATTGACCTATAATAAATAGATTTCTACTTACCAAGACAGGATCTGCATCGGACAACTCTACATATGCTCCTCCAAATCTGATGAAGATCTTCTTGGTGGCCAAAGCTCCACCAAGATTTTCAGTTTTTGTGTTTTGCATTACAACTCTGAATTTGGGGACTTGCCCGTCTTGAGACTAAGAAATCAAAAGAGAAATAAAAAGGATGCATTTGAAAAAATAAATAAGACATCTATCTAATATTATGCTAGTAGGTTTTAAAAGGCAGCTTACTTCAACAAGAATGATCTGACACTCCCCTGTCTTGAAGGTTTTCCAGATGTTATCGAAGAGGATGAATTGGCCTCCAGCATAGGCATTACATACCACGTTGCAAGCATTATTGGTGCATGTGAACTTGCCATCTTTGCATGTGCTAGTGGTGGAAACAGGGTGTTAGAAAAATGTATATCGCTCATAACTACATCTCTAATGGTTATTTGATTTATAATGTATATAATGTGCTCACCAAGTGTTGCAATCCTGTGCCAGTGTCTCTCCAGGGTTATAAACATCTTCTCCATGCACACATGGACATTCCTGCAGTGGGACACAGGTGCCGTCATTGCTCCTCAACTTTCTATACAACAAGAGAAGATAAACAGGATTTCATTAAAAAAAAGATTTAGGGGCCGATTCACTAAGCTCGAGTGAAGGATTCGAATGAAAAAAATTCGAATTTCGAAGTATTTTTTGGGTACTTCGACCATCGAATTGGTTAAATTCGTTCGAATTCGAACGAAATCGAACGAATCGAAGTAAAAATCGTTCGACTATTCGACCATTCGATAGTCGAAGTACCTTCCCTTTAAAAAAAACTTCGACCCCCTACTTCGGCAGATAAAACCTACTGAAGTCAATGTTAGCCTATGGGGAAGGTCCCCATAGGTTTGCTAACCTTTTTTTGATCGAAGGATTTTCCTTCGATCGTTGGATTAAAATCGTTCGAATCGTTCGATTCGAAGGATTTAATCGTTCGATCGAACGAAAAATCCTTCGATCGATCGATCGCAGGATTAGCGCTAAATCCTTCGACTTCGATATTCGAAGTCGAAGGATTTCAATTCGAGGGTCGAATTTCGAAGTATTTTTAACTTCGAAATTCGACCCTTAGTGAATCTGCCCCTTAATGTTCTATATTCCCATTCTTCACCAGTATCTTCCAACAGCATGACAGTAATATAATATAAAGGCAAAAGGTGAAAGTCATAACAGCTTATCAGCAGGTGACATTTACTAGTCGGCTGTTTACATCTGGTTTCTAAGAGTTACCAGGTCTGAGCAAATGTTGCAACTTCTATTACATTACACTGTATGTGCTGAGCATTGTACATGTTTCTCTACCACTTATCTGTACTACTAAATTTATATTCAATATACATCTCTCCATTTCAAGTTAATGTAGCCATTGTCCCTAGCCACCTAGCAAATTCTATTCGTTTTATAAGTAGTCCACAATCCACGGAATTTAAGATTATTTGGAGTTTGGATGCCATGATGTCCAGGGTTCCAGCTAAATCAGAAAGGTTTTTACAATGAGAGCTGTGAAGTTGTGGAATTCTCTCCCTGAATCATTCATAATGGCCAATATACAGTATTAGATAGCTTTAAGAAGGGGTTTAATGGCTTTTTAGCAAGTAAGAAAATACAGAGTTATTGAAAATAGCTCTTAGTACAAAATTGATCCAGGGACTGGTCTGACTGGCCATCTTGGAGTCAGGAAAAATTGTTTCCCCGTCTGAGGCTTCATATAGTTTTTTTTGCCTTCCTCTGGATCAACTAGCAGTTAGGCAGGTTTTATATAGACATAAAAGGTTGAATGTGATGGTTGTGTGTCTTTTTTCAAACTGACTTACTATGTTACTATGTTATAACTCTATACTGGAGCCGCTGTATAAGAATTAATCTAAAGCACAGATTACCTTTGTAGCGTTGTAGGGGAATTTTTATAAACGTATGTACATAAATAGTTCACATTACGTTCACACCACTGCTTTTTATACAGTTTTATAAGCATATAATATATTATACACATTTTTAAATACTTGCGTAGGAAAGCGTACCCATATTTGCAGATGCAGCCCGCCTCACACTCTAGAGGGCAGACTTGGTCAATGACAGCCATGTTTTGGCAGCTTGGCTCGCAAGATTTTCCAGATCCCATCAAACAATCGGAGAAAACCTCATCATCTGGACATGTTGGAACTTCGTCTACAAAAGGGGCAGAGAAAGTCATATGTCTTTACTAAAATGTAGCATGACAACAAAAATAAATCACTATGAAAAAGCAGGGTCATTCTAGCACTGGCTTTAGAGTTCTATTGACTCTAGTATAGGATGTTATTGTTACACTTTTGACAAATAGGTAGTTTGTTTGTAGTTTATATTCCCATTATGCTATTTATTTGTCTATTCGTTGTTCACTCTCTGGAATACTTGATGTGGTTCCAGTAACTAGTTGATAAAGCATACACACACACACACATATATATATACATAGGCTAGTTATTACACAATTTTAAAACTTGTGTTTCTTAACTAAAGACAAATTAAATAATCTTACCTATAGGAATGTCAGGATTATCAGTGCAGGCCATTATCCTCTCACAAGCACTATTAAAGAAGATAAACATTATTAGATATTTGCATTAGACATAATTTGGGCATGCTGGAGGCCTCAGTGGGTCACATACAGTTGGATAGTCTATCACTGTGTAAGAGGCACATAAATGAAGCTAGATTTTTTTAATATTAAGAGTGCACAGTCCTGAAAAAAAAAAAGAATAGTCATCTTACCATGATTGTCCATTGGAAAAAGTGATGTTCTCTCCAATTCTGTATGCATGGTTGCTGCTATAACATGGACATTCCTCACTGTAAAAGAAGAATGACGTGTTACAAAATTGATTCACTTGTTTTTTTATTCAGTAAATTACAGAAGAGGAAATGGTTCAGAAAAGCAGAAAAATAGAAACTGAATATATTTTTTATTTTAGAAGGAGAAACCAATCCATTCCAAACCCTTCTTACCTATCAACACACTCATTTCTTGTAGAATCAAAGTATAAATGATTAGGACAGACACAACCTTCACTCAATGGAAGCTTCACTGCCATCTTTAAAATCTCTGAAGAATGCTGAGCACAATCATCCTGAGTAAAGAGATTTTCTGTAATGGGAACCATGCCTCCTTCACAAGAAACAACTGCAAGAACATAAAAAATGCCCAATATTAAGCAATGAAAATCAAATTACAGTATTATCACAAAATCAATCCCATTTAAGGCAAATTAATAGAACTTTTCAGGTCCTCGTTGACGTCTAAAGTTTAGTTCAAAGTTAGGCTTTAGCTCAAGTGGCCAGAAATAAATTAGAAATATTCCAGTTCAAACACAAATTAATCCAGAAGAAGATGCCACTTCACCAGAATGATGTTACTCCACATCACAATTAAATTCTGCACCTTCAAGGCATTACAGTATGTCTCGATCATGATGATTCGGTCTAGATTATGATGAATATGTATAAATGTGCATAAAGTCTAGGTTGATAGAACATGTGCAGTAGGAAAGAGGCTGAAGAGACTGTGGATCGTGTGCATTAGAAAGACTGTGGAAATGCCAGTAGAACATGTGCAGCAGAAATGTCACAAAAAGGGTAGTGGAACATATGCAGTAGGCACCGTAAGTGGGGGTAGGCCAGTGGAACATGCTAGATAAACTAAAAAGTTAGACATGATTAGATTCCTGGAGATTATTTTTGGTACTTACAGCAGTCTGGGAATGCAGAACTCACAGGTACATAAACGCCTGCCAAAGCACATCGATAAGCATAGTCTGCCATGGCTGAGCAAAAGCCAACATTTTTCCCATAATAAATGCTGTTGGAACAGGAGGCCTGAAAGTTGTGAATGTCAATGATAAGGTTGCAGTCAGCGAAGATCGAGTCCTGAAGGGAATTAGTGCAGCTTAAATCCGCTGTGACTCGTTGAGCTACAAAAAAAAAAGTGAGAGTTGTAGCCTGTTTTTGGTAGACTCAGTGCAATTCCAATGTATCTGGAAGCCCAATGGCATCAGCTCTTGGTCAACCACAGGTCACTTTTGATTACCTGGACTGACTGGTGTTATGAAATGCTCTGAACACTGAGACTGCAACTTCCAGGATTTGCTGAACAAACTAGACACCGTTTCAGTTATGTCACTTGAGCTCCTGGAATAGAATGCAAATAGAGTATAATACAATCAATATAATGTCTTCAATGATTGAATATGATTGTAAAATGGCCCAGTAACTAATCTGCCAATGAACGGGACTGTACTATCTATATACACTCTTTCTTGTGCAATTGTTCCCATTTCCTATGTTGTTTGTACCATCTATAAACTGTAGCCTTTCCCCAATTGTTGTTATTCTGTTCTGTATGCTCTTCCCATGTGATATTAGCCCTGTTTTCTGGTAAATCTACCATCTATATAATATATGCATTCCCTAACTGCCTAACTTAAGGGCTATCTATATAGGATATTGTAAAGTACAAGTGGTTTGCACTGCCCATTTTGGTTGACCCATTTTGACCACCATATGAGTAATAGTTCAGATGTACTTCTAACATTGTATTTTTCCATTTTGTATTTTAATTGTGATTTTTTTTGTGCAAATTTTTCAAATTTATTACTCAAGAAATATTTTATGGTGACAATGAGTTCTTTCACACTTGGCAACAGCATCCAAAAAAAAGCACAACTCAAGAAAGAAATTTACCTGAAGTCATCAAATCGATTGTCGTTGTATGTCCCGCAAAGCCCACTGGTTTGATCTTTGTAGCTTGTTTCAATGATGACATACAGTCGGTTTCCCTCGATGTCATACTGCAGGCTGAACATTGATGTGACCACATCCAGGAACGTAGAAGAACTTCTTCTCACAGTAATAGATTCTTAAATAAAATAAATGACAGTTGATTTTATTCCAAGTATAGTTGGATCAGAATAAACTGAACCACATCATGCCACAACCTGGTTTATGTACCAAAAACTTGCTTCATCAATGTTTTGTCTTTTGTTTTAAGGTTTCTTATTGCAGATATAGGATTCTCAACCACCTTCCATCTGTAACACTTTTGCAGGCAGAACCAAATTAAACCCATAACAGTAGCAAACGCTACAATATTAGCAATTGCCCTGGCTACATAATTTACTCCAGGTTTAACTAAATCAACTGATAACATGCCATTGATAACAACCATGTCCAATAGTAGGCTATATTTACAACATCAATGGTAGTTGATTAAATTCCACATATGGGCTGACAGTTTTGGCACTTACCATGAAGAAAGAACGGAAGGTCAACTTTTTGCCCTGCTGACAGTACTGATCCATCTTGTAGAACCTTAATGCTGGCGATGTTAGGCACGTAAATGTCCACTGTGTCAATGCAAACTGCATCTGGGTTCTAAAAAATACACAAATGATTATCTTATCTTACATCATCTTGGATCCTGTTTATTTATTTTTTTCTTTGTAGATTATCTACCAACCTGATCAGAGCAGGCCTTGTTGCTAAGGCTAATTGTGAAGTCGGAGGTCTTGACCAAAATATAATTGCAGGTTCCAGGGCTTTGATACAAGGAACCATCAAAGGTACGAACCATCTGATAACCTGTGACTGAGCAGACACCTGGCATAGACATAAAGAAGAATCAATTATAAATACATGACACTCAACCCAATAATGTTCTGTGGTTAAGCTATAGTTTATGAACACAAAAAAGAAATTACCTGGACAGTTCAGGTTCTTTACGCAAGTGAGCTTCCCTTTGTTACAGGTGCTACAATACAAGAACATATGTCATTCTCTGCACATTTACACCAATTCACATAAGTTGCATGGTCTTTAGCATAGGGACCTATTCTATTAAGTGTCTAGGAATACACTTTCCCAGTGTATGGAGAATGTTTCTACCAAAGTAAGACATGGTCATTTGATGGGGCATTTTATTGGCCTTCTAGTTGAAGTCAACTTACCAGGTGGAACAGCTGAGATCTTTGGTTTCCCCATCAGCTATAGATTCCTTATTAAATATGCATGCATTTGTATCCACCTCCTCTAGGGTCTTATCTGTTTAATAAAACAAAGGGAGGAAAAATCATTTCAGCTTCCCAAATAAATGAAAATATAAATAAAATAGTAAGAAAGGGATTTTCTCTTTGGCTTTCCAGCTGCTGCAGAACTGTCCTTTGCATTATATGGTGGAAGATGCTATAAGGTTTTCTTCAGTAAAAGCTTTGTATTGAATATATACTTGGATTCAAGGACATTTTTTTTAATTGAGGTTTTATTGAGTCATAAGTTATGTAGAGAAGTCAGTCCAAATCAATGACAATTGTAGATGTTCCTGTATGAGCTCTTAGATCAGTGGTGTCCAATCTTTTGGCTTCCCTGGGCCACATTGGAAAAAGAAAAATTGTCCGGGGGCCACACATGAAATACACAAACACTTTTGATTTGTAAAAGTAAAGAAAATACACAGAAAAGAACTGCAATACCAGTTGAATAACAAGATGGAGCTATACATTAGAACAGTGATCCCCGACCAGTAGCTCGCGAGCAACATGTTGCTCACCAACCCCTTGGATATTGCTCCCAGTGGCCTCAAAGGAGGTGATTATTTTTAAATTCCCGGCTTGGAGGAAAGTTTTGAATGCATAAAAATCACGTGTACTGCTAAAAACAGCCTCCTGTAGGCTGCCAGTCCACATAGGGGCTACCAAATAGCCAATCACAGCCCTTATTTGGCACCCCAGGAAGTTTTTGCATGCCTGTGTTGCTCTACAACTCTTTTTCTTTTTGAATGTGGCTCACGGGTAAAAAAAAGGTTGGGGAACCCTGCACTAGAATATTGGACATCTGGATATTAAATAGACTTATTATTATATTATTATTATGACGTTTCCTCGGGAACTGAGTTTCAAGATGGGCCACATTCATATCCATCCTGGGCCGCATGTGGCCCTCGGGCCGCAGTTTGGACACCCCTGTCTTAGATTAACTGATAATATTATGTGATAGTACCTAACCTAATGTTGGCAATGCAAATTGTGCCATTGAACAGACATAGAATATTGGGGTCCCTTCGGGCACTGCACCAATATGCTTTTACCACTCGAGAAATGTAAATATATCAATGTCTTGCCTAATTTTGTTATGCCATTGCATTTATTAACTCATTTACTAACCAGTGCAACATTTTGCACCCAAAACATAAGGCACAAAATAATTCACACCTTTTCTTGACATGACATCACCTTAAAATAGTTATTGTAATAATAAACGATTATCAGTGACTGTATAATTATTTACGCAAGGCTATGGGAGCATTGGCCCTATTAATTAAAGACTTGCTTCCTACACTTTCAAATTGTTGAAAGACCAATGAGACTAAATTAAACACAACTGAGAGATATACAGGTATAAGAAAAATAAATGTTCAAAAGCACAGGTAAGGGATCTCTTATCCAGAAACCTGCTATCCAGAAAGCTCTGATTTACAGGAAGGCCAAATACAAACTAAGCTGCATTAATCCATACTAGTGGCAAAACAATCCTATTGGGTTTATGTCATTTTTAAATGTTTGGCTTTGTCACTCTTTCCCAATCTTCAGTCTAAAACAGATAATTTGTGGTTAAATACTGTCGAATGTTTTTATTGATGTGACATGTATGTATAAAATATCCTGCATATCATTAAACTAGTGGCAGGTGAAACTATGAGCATGATGGGCAATGTTTTCTACATACAAGAACTCCCCAAGAATTCCAGCTAAATAGTTTGCACTACAAACTCCAAACGCTGACCTCCATCCTCCACTGGACCTCTAAAGGATTTATTGTGCAGTGTGAAACAGGGGCTTTCTGATGGCTCAAGGGTACTCATGCCATTAATACATTTTTGCTGTTGCCTTTGCAACTCCTTCCAAAAAAAGGAAGAACATACTTTTACTAACTCAGTGTCAAGGCCAATACAATACAAGTGGGAGACATATTGTTGATATTGGGGCCAATCCCAAACTCAATCAAGAACTTGAGTTAGATGCCAGGTATCAATATATTTAATTTCAGATGCCCAGTACTTGCTCTCCATTTTTGAAGCTGGACTTTTTCTGAGCTTTGACTTTCGTTACCATTATTAGAAACACTAATTGAGATCAGTGATGGTTTAACAATGATAATCTATAATGATCCTATCTAAACTAAAACTGTGTTATCTGTGGATAATTTTTTGATGAAAATATTCACTATTTTTGCTAATTCTTACCCTTTTTTTCTTTGGAGCCATCATCTTTTTCTTCAGCTGAGCCCTTCTGCCACCTGTTCTTGTTTTTCTCTCTTTTCTCGTGGCTATTTTCCTTGCTTTCCTTGCTGGAGTCATCATGACCGTTGCCCTTATTATGTTTTGGCTTTACTTTGTCATTCTTCTCATGATCTTCGGTGAAAGAAAGGCAACATGAGTTTTAGGGCTATTTCTATTGTTTTATTAGAGAGACATTATGTATAAAACATCCTATATACCAACTCCTTTACTGGTGTAATGGAAAGTGAAGCAATGAGCAATGACTAGAGTTTAGAGCCAGGTCTGTGACTTTTATTATCATCATTATAAACACTGATCAAGATCAGTAATGGCTTCGCATTGGGACTCCAAAGGGATGCTTAGTTGTATCTCAAAAAGAACTGTTACCCATGGACCATTCTCTGATGAAAAATATTTGTTACCTTTGATCATTCTTACCCTTTTTCTCTTTGGACGAATCATCTTTTTCTTCAGCTGAGCCATTTTGCCATCTTTTCTTGCTTTTCTCTCCTTTCTCGTGGCTATTTTCCTTGCTTTCTTTGCTGGAGTGATCGTGATCATTGCCCTTGTTTTGATTTGTCCTTACTTTGTTGTTCTTGTCATGATCTTCAGAGAAAGAAAGGCAACATGAGTTTTAGGGGTATTTGTAATATTTTATTGGAGAGACATTATGTATATATGCCTTATGTATTAGAGTTTTTGTGTTTTTTAGACTAAATAAATCTCAAATTGTTTGAGCTTTTAAGAAATACAGAAAAAACACAGATTAGTGGAAAAAATAGTAAACAAAAAACATAGTGTGGTCGTTTTAGACTTCAAGTAATTGTTCTATTGTTTAAAACCTTGACTTTTTGGACTTTCTATGACTTTTCTTTATGTACAATGGGACGCCAATGAGATACTGAGTTTTGTTGTCAAAAAGAACTGTGTTAAACACTTATTAATTGACCGATGAATATATAGGTTATCTTTGTTGATCCTTACCCTTCTTTTCTTTGGATGCACTGTCGTTTTCTTCAGATGAGTCCTTTAGCCATCCATTCTTGTTATTCTGTCTCTTCTCATGGTTTTTCTCCTTACTTTCCTTACTGGAGTCATTGTGATCTTTTCCCTTTCTTTCATTTGTCTTCATTTTATCATTCTTTTCATGACCTTCAGTCAAGAAAGACAGTCATAGTTTTATTTCTATTTCTAATTATTTGATGCTATGGTGTACATGTAGTATATAAAACATACTGCATTAGGGCTGTTTATAATCTGCCATCATTTTTACCCCCAACACCACATTTTGCCTCCAGAATCCCAGCATAATTGTTACCACTACAAGAATTTTGCCCCAAAACATGCCTGTCCCTTTAGCTGTTCCCCCAACATAATGACGGTTGGTCTACTCATCATACACATGAATAACTCTCTGATACATGTATTTATTGCTTTTGTTTACACTTACTCCATTTTTCTTTAGATGCATTTTCTTCAGATGAATCCTTTGACAATACATTGTTGATTTTCCGTCCTTTCCCTTTGTTACTATCCTTGTGTTCCTTGCTGGAGTCATCATTATCATTACGGTTGCTTTGGTTTGGCTTGAATTTATTGTTTGTCTCATAAGCTTCAGTAAAAGAAGGAAATTCTAGTTTTAGGTCTTTTAAAAATTAAAATTGTTTACTGATATGATAAATCTCTATTAATCATGATAGATTAATGATTAATAGATTATGATATGGTTAATTTGCTAAACTAGTAGAAAGTACAAAATATTAATAAAGGTTACTGTTTTGCACCCACAATGCAACATTGTTCCCACCGACTTCCAGCACAATCACAGGTATGAATAAGGTATGCTGAGTATTGCATTTGCACAGCAAATATTCACATGCAGCTTTTTATCTGTGACATGATATTTTAGGTTATTCTAATATTATGCTATTGATATCTGTATTTGTTTTTATTATCTTGATGTATATCACATGCGGTTTAAGGTTATCTAATGTTATATGCTTAATTGTTAAGGTTATCTCTGCGCTGTACCTTGTGAACAGTCCATACCACAAAGTCAATTCCAATGTACTAAGTCAATAAACTTGACTTGATATGTATCATATGCAGAAATTCCATTAATCAAGCTGATTGTTGCTATCCAAAACTGGTGGAACATTACTAACTAAGCCTTTTAATAATCCGATATATGAACCAAATGTATATTTTATGGGATTGTTTCAAATACTGACTCCTTAAAAAACAAGGCTGAGCTGAATATCAAACTGTTATCCAAACTCTAATTGACATGGTCATCTATACTGTCCCATATGTCAGGTAGGTACTTCCCTGCCTCTTTCGATTAAATTCAGTTATAACTGTTGTCAAATATATATTTAGTTTTTGGGTAGTGTTTTATGTCAAAGATATTCGAAACGCGTAAGCCTGTAATCCACAATTGTACTTCAACAAAGACCTTTTTTACTACTACTGCCTGGAGGATTGCTCTTTGCGTGCCTACCCTACAAACAAAAGATGATGTCCATTTTAATCAAATAATTAAAATTTTTGAAAATGATTTCCTTTTTTCTCTGTAATAATAAAAAACTGCCTTGTCTTGATTGAAACTAATATAATTACTCATTAGTGGAGGCAAAACAATCCTATTGGGTGTACATTTCTGCATGTTATGTTAGGGAAATTTTCTATACAGTATTGAACTTGCCTGTGTTATCAAATTAGTTGTCTCTTTTTATACGAATGCTTTTAATATTATCTGTATAAAGCAACTGACTTTTTTCTATTGTGCTTTATACATTTATTTATGGCCTTTGTTTGAAACAAAGCCAGTTACATTCCAGTTACATTCCTGTAGATCAGGGTGGATTTAATTGTCCCCTGATGCCATGTTAAAGGGACAGCTAGATGAGTTTTATTCAGTATTATGCAATGTTAATTCTATATGTTATTGAACCTATAGTAAATGTGCATTCGTTATTAGATTTCAGGAAACATGAGCAAAGGGAATACTTGTTGTGAGACCAAGCAGAATAAAGATGAATACGTACCACTGGGGTTCTTCTTATGTCCTCCAGACGCAGCCCGTTTCGCTCGAACATTCCCCTTGCTCTCGCTGCTTTCAATGATATTTGGATCATCATCATCATAGACTATCGCATCAGTATTCTGCTCAGGTGTAGCCACCTTTTTAAAGACTATTTAGAAGTAAAATACATGTCAGTCCCAAAATATATGCCAAGGATTCTAAAACATAGAGAAAGACAAGGAAAAGGAATCCTAATGTTCCCCTCTTGCTCCTTTCTTATTCTAAAGATAGAACAAAGTGTTTGAGGCTGGGATCTTCTCAAAAGAAAACCACGATGACCAAAACACTTTCCCCAACTAGCACTCACTTTCCATTCTGTTAATTAGGAAATGCAGCACGAGTCTGACACACCATAGTTCCATTAAAGCAAGTATCACTTAGGATTTATTCTGCAGAGAGATGCTACTTGGTGGCACTACGTTATACTACATTAAAATGGCAAAAAAATTTGAAAAAAACAGAATAACACAAAGAAATCCAGTATAGAAAAAAAAACAGACCAAAGAATATCTCTGATTGGTACTAAGCTTGTTAGAAAATATGAATAATAAATAGTTCAAAATTATTCGGAGAGCCATTGACTTAAACACATTTGGACAAAATAGGCGTGCAGATAAAAAATTTAAAATTGATACGCGTCAAAATAAATTTGACGCCCATTGACTGCAATGCGTTTCACAAGTTTTTCGGGACAAATTCGCCTATCACGAGTTATAACCAATCTGTTCTGCTGTTGTTCCAGATATATGTTTTGTTTGAGAGAAAGGGTTGAGAAACAGGTTTTATGTCTAAATGGGGTCACTATTTATAGGATTATTTGCAGGGTCATTAATTTTTATTAAATGGGAGCAGAGGGTTAGCCTTGCTCTACAAAGCAGCACAGATGAAGATCAGATGATGAATTTCTCACCAAACATCCCCTAATAAAAGTCCAGCACTGGCCAACCAAAAGTCTTTGCCATGATATTGATGTAGAGGTATCATGCAATAAAGGAAAATTAGATTTCCAAGAAGGGAACACTTACTGCAGTTCGCATCACGTGCACAGTCTGTAATTCTTCCATTGGTACATTCACTGCAGGGTGTAAAAGAGACAATTTTAATGTACCATTAGAGGGGATTCTCCAGAACTCGATCCTAAGGGGCGACCCAAACCCCTAAGTGATTTATTGCTCAACCTAATTTTGTAAGAAATTATTGTTCTTAAATGGGCTGTCTGAATCCACTCTTTCTTTACCAGATATACAGTCCCTTTTAAATCAACTCTGCTGGCAAGAAGCAACAAGGATCAAATCAGCAGAAGCCCATCAAAAAAAGAAGATTTAATGAAACTTGGTCAATATTCTGGGACCAAATTGATTTTAGATTCAAACCACGTATTCTGGGCTCGTTACAGTTATAATTTTCTTATAGTGGTTAATCTGATGTGTCCTTAAAAAGTAGTTTTCATTTTATGATTGTAACAGTTAAGAATCTTACATAAATTCACTGAGCGTGATTTGGAAGTTAGGATGTTGTAAATTACTTAGGTGGCATCACCAATGAAAAACTATATTTTATTTTTCTTTCTGTGCATAGTTGTATAGCTGTGCCTCATTGTATAGCTTTGTTCTTTGATTTTTGGTTTGAAATCCTGCTTGTTTAATGTGAAAAACTATAAAAACATTTAAACAGAAAAAAAAATCCTTTACACATGAATACAGTTGTGAACTTTTCAGCCAATGATAAGTATGACAAAGGGGTTATTTACTAAAATCCGAATGCAAAAATCCCGAAAAATTTGTGATTTTTTAGTATAAAATCTGACTTTTGAAAAATCACAAATTTTTTCGGAGTTTATTATACCCTGAAAAGTCTGAATCTGAAAATCTGGCATCTCAGACCTGTTGAGGTTGCATATAAGTCAATGGGAGAAGTCCCAATGATTTTTTGATGTGCACTGGCCTTCATGCAATACCCCAAAGTTTTCTGAGTGTTTGGGCAAAAAGCATAAGAAATCGGGTGACAAATTTGAAAAAATCGTGAAAATTTGTTTTTTTTTCCTGGCAAACGAATTTTCAGGAAAATGTAAAAATAAATACTTCTATAAAAACCTGTGCAGATTAGATCGGAGTTTGTGGCTGCAAAAGTTGAGATAAACTTTGATAAATAACCCCCTTAATGTTTATTTTATTAATGTTTATTTTTTTATTATTATTAGTATTATTAATATTTCTAAATGCTTGTGGGTGTGCTATATAATATATGTCTAGGATTCTTTTTTAAGTAAAGCTCTGTCTCCTTGGTTAAGATCTAGGACGTTAGTAGTTTAAACAGAAACAACACAGTTGAATATTTTCCACTTCCACTTTGGGTTGCCTTTAAATGACATGGCGCTTCTGTATCAGCTAGATTAGGGCCATCCAATTGGAAGCCTATGGGCTTGATACAGACCTCAGTACAATATTATAGCCTTTAGCTTGCCATGCCATGCAATGTCATCAATACGTCCACTACACTGTTAAAATATTTCTAGGTGGCTCTGCTTTCGTATCGTGTCTGACTGTGGTTATTAAATACAAGCGTCTAATATTCTCTGAAAGTGAGTTCCAACTCTGTATTAAGAAGGTTTGTTGGTTAATTGATTGGGTTGCAACAGAGCAGGGGGATACTGAGAACAACAGAAATATAATCAAAAAGCTTTCCATTCTTACCAGATTTGGCAGTCATATTTAATAGTATCTCCATCTTTGTAGACCTGATCGTAGAAGAAGCAATCTGTTGGGAGAAATAATACAAAAGTTGCAAATTTATAACATATTAACAGCTTATTTAGAATAAACTAAATATAAATCATCTCCTCGTTTTTAAAGTCATTCCCTTTTGTGGTTCTTTTAGAGATGCCATCCAGGCCCTAACATTGAGATCAGCAATGGAACAAGATGAGCCTTGACCAAGCAGGTGCCATTTTGTTCTGAAGCTGTTCATACACCATGCATGTATATTTGAATAGAAGAAGTGTAGGAGAAGCGCACACATGAACATCCTCAGGTATGGTCCCAGTTTGCACTTCATTCAGAAATAAAGCAATATTTTGCGTGGACACAGAGCTCAAAGGGGACATCCCTTGGTCAATGGATAATAACAAGAAAGGTTGATGAATAGCTAATTGATGTTAAGTGATTCCATATATAATGTAAGAAAATGCACGTGTTTCTTTTTGCACTCATGTTAGTATATGAACCTTATTACATATATATCTATATATAGATATATATGTGGAATTTTAAGAAATCTGGAAATAACTAGTAAGAGACCAGAACGTAAAGTCAATAGAAGTGAAAAAAATTGAAAGGGCGTGCATGCTGAGTAATGAAGTATCTTGTAAAACCTGCTGCATAGAAAACTGCAACACCTACAGAATAACTGACCCATGCCAGGGTATAATGTTACTATAAAGACTTTCCTACAGAAATATTCAAGGTTTGTGCAAATATTTGAATATAACAGGCATATGTCTATCAATTCTTGATATGAGGGAAGGGGTCTCTGTGTTCCATATTCATGAACTATTTCAAACCAGCCTTTTGTTTTAATCTGACAGCAGAATTCTCGAACTCAAAAAGCCAGAAGTCATTTCTAAGCCTTCATCTATGTCATGACTGTCCCTTCAGGGACTCTCTCTGCACTGCCTGCAGTTCAGAGGAGAATGTGGAAATACTGCTAAATCACTCATAAACATTTCAAGTCGTTTATATGGTGCCCAACCAGTTTTTCTTTTTGGAGGAACATGCTGAAAGTTAGTCATTAACTTGCTTCCCATGTAATCTGGGCAAAGAGATAAATCACACAGGGAGGGGGACATAGTTGTCATGATTGGAATGGTTTATGTTGTTTCCAGAAACAAGCTGGATCATCTTATAAACCAATGGAACATCTTCTCTAATGACAAACAGGAGACGTAGCTCTCACTCTAAACCAGGGATCCCCAATCTTTTTCACCCGTGAGCCACATTCAAATGTAAGAGGGGGTTGTGGAGCAACATAAGCATGAAAATAGTTCCTGAGGATGCCAATGAAGGTCTATGATTGGCTATTTGGTAGCCCCTACATGGACTGGCAGCCTACAGGAGGCTCTATTTGGCAATACAACTGTTTTTATGCAATGAAAACTTGCTTCCAAGCCTGGAATTTAAAAATAAGCTCCTGCTTTGAGGCCACGGGGAGCAACATCCAAGGGGTTGGGGAGCAACATGTTGCTCATGAGCTACTGGTTGGGGATCACTGCTCTAAACCTATAAAAAAAAAACTCCAATAAAGCCTGCTCCAACTGCCCAGATTCCAAGCTGTAATATTTGATACATTATTCATTTAATACGATGAAAAGTAATGTGCCATGGCTAGAAACATGAAAAATCTTCATACAGGTGTGGGATTGTTTATGCAAAATGCGTAGGACCTGGGGTTTATACATAATTTAGATCTCCATACATTAAGTCTATGGAAACAAACCCAGTATTGCTTCCAATAAGGATTAATTATATCTGGGATCAAGTACAAGCTACTGTTTTATTTTTACAGAGAAAAAGGAAATCATTTTAAAAAATTGTAATTAGAACAATTACAATGGAGGTTATGGTAGATGGCCTTTCCGAAATTCAGAGCTTTCTGGTTAACGGATGCCATACCTGTACCAAGAAAACCAGACATTAGAAATTAGCTACATTAACATTAACCAAAGTAGGCTTCTGCAGTTGTTGTTCTCTATGGGATCCACTTAACAAATGCCAATAGAATAAGGAGATGCTTAGGGGGTTTATTTATTTTATATAAGCTCAATTTTTTCTGGTCTGACCAGTTTAAAGATATTGTGGTCTGCTTTGGGTTTAACCCTATAATCCGAAAAATTAAGGGGGGAAATTGTACGATTCAGGTTTTCGCTTGATTTTATCGAGTTTTTTCCCTGATACAATAAATTCGAGTTATTTTAATGATAAATAAGGCAAAATGATGGTCGTGGTCAAGCTTTTTTTAGTTAAAATATTAGATAAAATCGCATTTTAGTAAATGACCCCCTAAGCATCCTTATAAAGATAAATGTATATCTAAATGCCTTCTGGCACCTGCAAGTGTCCCCTCTTCAAGTTTATCTTGTTTGAAGGTAACTAATATTTCTTATTTGTAGCCAGGAAGAATTTCTCTAGCTTCAGGCAGCCAATTCACTAATCAGATCAAAGATTTGTTGCAAAGGTTTTTTAGAACCTTATCAGAGGCATAAAATCAGGATCAGCAGAAGCAACTGGTTTTACTGTGTCAAGTTGTTGAGCTAGTATTATAATGAGGGAAGCCAAAAGTTTCATGTAGTGTAGCATTATGGGCATCCACACAGAAGTCGAAAAGCACTAACCCATTCCTTTAGATTGGGGGTCCCCAACATTTTTCACCTGTAGCAAACATTTAGATATAAAAATAACTGGGGAGGAATGCAGGGGTGAAAAATGTCCCTAGGTGGTGCAAAATAAATGCTATGATTGGCTATTTGGTAGCCCATATGTGAACTGGCAGCCTACAGGAGGTTCTGTTTGGCAGTGCACCTGGTTTTTATGCAACTAAACTTGCCTCCAAGCCAGGAATTAAAAATAAGCACCTGCTTTTAGGCCACTGGGAGCAATGACCAAGGGGTTGGAGAGCAACATGTTGGTCACGAGCCACTGGTTGGGGATCACTACTTTAGATGATGGCCTAAATCTGAGTTGAGTGAGTGCTGTGGTTCCCTTCACTTCAACATCAGTCAATGTCCAATCCACCCATGAATTTTTTTCAGTTTGGGTAGAATTTTAAAGGTTTAGCATTGTGGTAAAAATTGGCCATTCTGCAAGATAAAACCCAGGCATGCATGACCACCTTAAAAAAAGTAAAGTTATGAAACCTTTCTAGATAATAGATCTTTATGGGAGATATTTCAATCAAAGGATTTCCGGTTCAGCAAGCAAAATAAAAGAGGCAAATCAGCCAAAGAAAGTGGTGGTAATGCAAGTCTAAACTCCAGCAATAATTGTAGCACTCCTGGTGTATGTGCCATTAGACCTATGTTAAACTCCGACTGCAGCTAAATACTCGCAGACCCAGTCAGATCTAGTTTCCTGCAGTTTATTTGTTTATTGTGGGTAGATTGGCGTGTCTCCATAGCACAGATTCATTGCAAGAATATGTGCGATTTTATTATAGGCTTGTATCATGGATAAATAATCATATACGCCTTTGGCACAGTGATATTTCTAAATAAAAAGAATTGTTTCTCTTTCTCTCTCTCTCTGGTATGGTTTAATTGTTCCAATTCTAAATGTGACTTGTTTTTGAATAGTCTAGCAGGTTTATCCACCCTGAAACGCCTTTCAAAGAGTATTGGCTGCTGGATGTTTGCTATAAATACAGGTATGGGACCTGTTATACAGAATACTCAGGACTTGGGTTTTCTGGATAAAGGATCTTTTTGTAATTAAGTCGACAAGATGTAAACATTAAATAAACCCAATAGGTTGGTTTTGCCTCCAATAAGGGTTAATTATAATTTAGGTTGGACAAAGCACATGTATTGGACCTGTTATCCTGAATGCTCAGGGTCTGGAGTTTTCTGGATAAGGGATCTTCATGCCTTAAGTCTACTAGAAAGTCATGTAAACATTAAATAAAACCAATAGGCTGGTTTTGCTTCCAATAAGGATTAATTATATCTTAGTTTGGATCATGAACAATGTACTGTTTTATTATTAAGCAGAAAAAGGAAAGCATTTTTAAAAATTTGGATTATTTGGATAAAATTCAGTCTATGGGAGACAACCTTTCTGTAATTTGGAGCTTTCCGGTTAATGGGTTTAGGGATAACGGATCCCATACCCGATCGCATATCTGATTTTAAATAATTGCGCTTAGACAGAGGCTGTAGTGCTCTTCCATCCCATGTTATAGCATTGACAATCCAATGGATACAACCAGTGCTAAGTGTAAGCTGCAATTAAACGTTGACCAACTGATAGAAACAATGTGCAGCACATACATCCAGCATTTGTAAATCTATACATTAATTATAAGAATAAATAAAGAGTTAGTACTACAAGAAATGTAAACTCATGTGCCAGACCAAGGCCCCTCATTCTACATGTATCCCTCATTACCTGTCATTAAAGTCCTTAGCAGCAGTGTCAGTATACAGTATGCACATTTACACATATATATATATTCAAGACATTATTGAGGAATATTAAAATTTACCTCCATTATCTCCAGACCCAGTGCTGAAGACGCAGGCGACAGTGAGAGCCAGGAAGGGAAGTACCCTCATGGTTTTAGCCAAAGTGGAACCACAGCAGCTGACACAGTAGTCCCTGATTCCGTTGAGTCCCAAGTCAGGCTACTTTGAAAGCATTAACATTCCCCAGATGAAAACTCTCCCAGTGACAACCTTGCTCAGTGGAATGTAAAGACAGTCAGGCCATCTCTTCTTTTTATAAGGTGGACTACAGGCATGGGGGAGGAGATCAGTGACAGGTATGACAGGTTTAGCAACACCCTGACAGGTCTCAGTATTGTAGAAAAGCAGGTTTGGCATTTGTATCAGAAATATTTCCATTTCAAACTGGGCACTTATAGCTAGATGTATCTAATCCTTATTATGTAATCGGTGCATTCAGGTAGCAAACACTGAAATTGCAATATATTTTGGGACATTGTATTTATTTTGTAATTTGGCATTCTATCAGTATTTAATAACTTTATATCATGTGTATCATTAGAACCTACACTTTGTATATCTTACATATTTACCTTCTATATCTATCAATTATCTATCATCTATCTATCTATCTATCTATCTATCTATCTATCTATCTATCTATTTATCCATCATCTAGCTGTATTATCTATCTTTCTATATATCTATATATTTATTTAGCTTTCATCTATCTTTTTATATCTATCTATCTATATATCAATTATATTCAGTATGTATTATATATATATATATATATATATATATATATATATATATATATATATATATATCAATGGATCTATCTATGTATTATCTATATATCTTTCTATATATCAATCAATTATCTATGTATCTACCAGTTATCTATCTATCATCTGTCTGACCATTATCATGAACCAGCATTGTAAACACTGACCTTTTCTGTAATTTGGGAAACGGTTTTAAATATTGGATGCATATCATTAAGTACCAAAGCATGCCACACACATAAGGTGAAATTTGGGCTGCCTATCAAGGTCCCCCTAAACATATCACAAGTTAAGTGTTTGGGTTAAAGAAATACATCAGATCCAGTGTTTGGCTATTTTATTTTTGCAGTCACAGATCTGCTTGGCCAGGTTCCCATTGGGTGCCAGACAATATTTCCATATAGCAATATTAAATATAAATGAAAGTGGAAATAACTTGAATTGGCTAAATGGCATTTTTTCCTTTAAACAATATGCACTGTGTATGGAAGGGATAATAGAAGCCACCAAGGAATTTCTGCTATAGTTTGTACTAAGGCCCTTTACTTGGAGGTACATCATTCCTTGATGCACAGGCTTCAGATGTATTATATGGCCATAGAAGAGCATTTAATTACATATCCATTTGGATATTCTTTTAGGTTTCCTCTTTTGCAATTACCTTCTTGATTAGGCTTCTTACACACAGGCATGTACAAATACATGCTGAACGCTTAATAATTATTTACTAAAATCCGAATTTATCTCATAATTGAAATACATTTTTTTTTTGCCTTATTTATTAATAAGTCCAATAAATCGGATCTTGAAAAAAAAAAACATAAAATTGAGGGGAAAACAGAATCAAACTATTTTTTCAGCCCATTTTCCAGAATCGCTCTATTTTTTGGGGGTTTTGCCAAAAACTCAAATTTATCAGATTATCGGGCTAAACCCAGCACAGACCATGACAGGGTCGGACTGGAGGGCCCACCGGTGCTGAAGCCTTCGTATCGCGGATGTGGATGCGGATCTGGGCCGGCCAGTGTCCCAACGGCCCAGTCCAACCCTGGACCACGATATCTTCATATCGGGATAGGGCATCTCCCATTGACTTATACAGGACCTCAACAGGTCTGAGATGGCAGATTTTCAGGTTCTGGCTTTTTGCAGCATAGGGGTACAATTTTTGTCCCAAAAATCTCAAACAGATAAATTGGAGGTTTAGTAAATTACCCCCTCTCAAATGCATTAAAAAATGCCCATGTGATTATAAACAAAGACTGATTAATTTATAATCATGCCCCATATAGAAATGCACAGGAGATGCTGACAAAGGTGTGATCCAATGAATCTCATTGTCTTGGCAAGTGAATCTGGTCTCCGGATTATGTTTTTCATGCCGAGATTTCAAAAGTCTCCTTTGGTTCACAATATTTATAAGCATAGGCTTATTTATATGTTTTTTTTCTGTTACTATGGCCTTTAAAAAACCGTAGCTCTCAGGTTGCTTTTTTTTCTGAAACATTAGTCACATACATAGTTTCAAAGGACTAAACACAGAAGAAAAATAGCTCTGACTGGATTATTTGCAGAGAAGGGAGGTGAGGAATTTCCTCCAGAGAATACAATGGCACATCCCATGCGTGGGGATATTACAGTTACCCTGGTGCTTTGCTATTACTGTGCATTTTTACTGTGCATTTTTCTTGTATGGCTCACATTTCCACGTTGATTGCTTGCTTTTTTGTTAACTCGTTCTAAATGGATTCAGGTAGAAAGCAGACAGAGGGAAGGGCAAATGGATTCACTGTGAGCTGCATAGACCAGTGATCAGTAGTAGTAGTGTGTTTGTGTGTTTATAGTCTATAAATAAAGCACAGCTTACAAACAAAAGATTAGACAAACTTTTTCAGACTGAGCTTTTGCTGTCATTCAAGCGCAGAATTATTATTTTTATTAGTTTTTGAAATATTTGCTTCTTCTTTTGACTCTTTCCAGCTTTCAATTGGGGAGTCACTGACCCCCATCTAAATGGGAGAAGTCCCAATGATTTTTTGATGTGCGCTAGGTTTCGTGCAATACCCCAAAGTTTTCTGAGTTTTCGGGCAAAAAATCCGAAAAAAACATGAAAAAAAATGAAAATCTGATTTTTTTCAGCAAAGCAACTTTCCAGGAAAATGTAATCATTGCAAAGAAGTTTAACAAAGTTACAAGATGGTGACCCCTGTGGCAACATGGAAAGCATAAATCATTGTTTTATTAGGCTTTTGCACCCTGCCCTGCATGTAATAAATGACCCCCTAAAGTATAGTATTGTTTAATATAGTACAATTTGAATGTATTGAAGCAACAAAAATAACTTTGTTTTTTGCTGAAACTTTTCATTCTTGCGTGAAAGAATTCCCTTCCTGGTACTTGTGCAAGGCATTTCTATCCTTTCTGCAAGCAACAGCTGACCCGTCTCGTTTTATGGATTTAAGGTATACATTCTGTATCAGAGGTACTTTCCCACGAGACATAGCAGGATCAAGTTCCCATTATCTGGATGGTTCATTAAAATGCAATGTGTTGGGGAAATATTGGGCACTCTGGACTTAAAGGGGTGGATTTATTAAGGTTTCAGAGTTGTATTTTTTGGTCAAAACTCACAATTTCGGGTAAAAAAAAAACCTCTAATTTTTCGAGTTTAAAAAACAAATCAATTTTTTCGAGATTTATTATACCCATGACCCTGGGTCATGTAAGAGTCAATGGCAGAGGTCCTTTCAACCATTTGAAGATGTTTGTAGCCGTCATGAAGTTTGAGGTTTGTTTTTCAAGGGTTTTGCCCAAAAACTCAAATAATTCCAGTAATTCAAGTTTTTTTTCACCGAAAACTCGATCAATTTGAGTTTTTGGGTTGCTGGACCTGAGTTTTCAAGTTCTGTGCCCAGTTTCTGCAGTTCCTCTATATTAAATGCCCTTATATATCTGTTGTGAAGTTAATTATTTTAGTATTAACACAGGCAATTTCCGGTAGATGATGGAAGATGCCTTGTTTAAATATTTATTATAATGTAGAAATGTTAATATATACGTTTACAAAGGCTTGGTATCAATACCAGACCCTATCAGCAATTCAGCTGTTGTGATTGAGCCTCCAGGGCAGAAACTTGAAGCTGTACTGGAGTATAGTATGAAAAATATCTTTTCCAGGGGTCTTGGCAAAAAAAAATAACAACTTGCACAACTTTTTCCAGAGAAAAAAGGACAATCACAAATCAAAATTGCATCATTCCTTTGCATCATTCCTTTTATAGCTTGACAGGATTTAGGTAATGTAGTGCATTGCAATTTTTGCAATCATCTTATTTAAGCTCTCATTCACCTGTAAATTAACTTTTAGATAGGGTCAGTGAGCCGCATTTGAAAGCTGGAAAGAGTCAGAAGAACAAGGCAAATATTTAAATTAAATTGAAAAAAATTAAGCCCAATTGAAAAGTTGCTTAGAATTAGTCATTCTATAGCAATGATCCCCAGCAGTAGTTGTGAGCAACATGTTGCTCTCCAATCTTTTGGATGTTGAACTGTTTAGCCTCAAAACAGGTGCTTATTTTGAATTCCAGGCTTGGAAGCAACTTTTAATTGTATAATAACTAAGTATACAGCCAAGTAGAGCCTCCTGTAGGCTGCCAGTCCACATAAGGGCTACCAAATGGCCAATCATAGCCCTTATTTGGCACCCCAGGAACATTTTTTGTGCTTGTGTTGCTCCCCAACTCTTTTTACATTTGAATGTGGCTCACGGGTAAAAAAAGGTTGGGGACCCCCTGTTCTATAGCATACTAAAAGTTAACATACAAGTGAACCACCCCTTTAATCTCAAAACAGAAAAAATGCAATCTCACATTTTTAGAAATTTGTTTTGCCCTGTAGTTTTTGTAGGTTAACTGCCTCCAAGTTCCCCCCTAGAAATGCTCCTAACCTAAAGGGTCACCAAATCTTCAAAGATTGTATAGCATCAAACTCAAATGAAGGGGCAAAACTTACCGACACAGAAAGGTGTAAACAAACAGAAATTTCAAAAGCGAATGTGGAGTAGGTTTGGGCTGGTAAGGAATTTGGCACAATTTGGCTCACAAGTCATGCAGGCCATTAAGGAAGAGTACAGTAAGGTTGGTGGGAGTATCCAGTAAGTTCATCCTGGATTCATACCACAGTTTATTGTTGGTGCTGACTCAGGTCTGATATTTTCTGTTGTTGAGTATTTTTATGGCTGGTGAGTTGTGAGTTTTACCACCTTTGCAGGTTATTAGTGGTCAGAGTTATGGAGTTGAGGTTAGCACACCTTGTGTCCAGGTTTCCAATGGAGATAAATACAAGTGTCCACCCTGCATGTAAACGTCTTCTTCACTTTGCCACAGTATATTATGGTGGAACTTCAGGCATCTTCTTGGCCCAACAACTAGAAACCAAATCCATTATATTTATGCTTCACTCATCCAAAAATCCCCAGTTGCTAGAACCTTTAAAGAATATAGTGGAGGGCGTTACAGAAACTGTAACTTAAAGGAGAACTATTATATCATAAAGAAGTTGGGTAGAAACATTGCACATTATGTTTTGAGGTTCTATCCCTATCCAAGGCAGCCCCAGTTCTTTATTAGGGATGGTCTTTACCTCTGAAGATGCCTCCAGTCTCCCCATCTTGTTTTCTGCTGATTCCCAGCACTTGGGCTGCTATTTCTTACCTGAACTTAGGGATTGATGACTCACAATATACAGCATATATAGAAAATAAATGCCATGATACAAGGCTCACTAGTAATTAATTCAGGTTCTCATTACATAGCAGCTCAAAAACCCAGAGACATTTTTATCAGCTCTGTAGTATCAGCTTCTATGAAAGGTGAACCTAATGTTTTGCTTAATGAATGAGTAGCAATGACACCTAAACTTAGCTCAACAGCTGCCCAGAGCACACTGAACATGTGCAGTGTCCTGACACTCCTAGCAAAATCCAAGATGGGGAGCTCCTGTGCACAACGTTGACGGCCGCTATCATTAGTGTTATAGAGGTGCTGAACCTTTAGGCTGGTGCAGTACTGTAAGTTCAGTATATTAAATACAGCATTTGTAGCCAGAAAGACCAATTATAAAAATGTTTTTAAAATCATTGTCTCCCTCATGTTACAAGTTAATTAACTTAATTAAACTGAATTGGATTAAACAAAAATGTAATGCAGCAGAGTTCTAATAAAATACCCTACCCTCTATACCCCTAAGCCAGCTCACGGGGGCCATCTTTAGCCGCTTCGGTAATCTTCGGGTCTTCTTCCGGTGCTTCGGTAATTTTTGTACTATCTGTGCGTGCACACAGTTGTAGCGAACTGGGAAAATGCTCCAACTGCGCATGCGCCAATACAGAACTTCCTTACTGAGATTACCGAAGCGGTTAAAAATGGCCCCTGTGAGCTCCGCTGCACTGACTCTGCAACAAGGGGTAATTACCAGGGGGGCTTAAGTGGCGTGTAAGTAGAAAGTATTTACCTACACAAGATGTTATATTTAAGCCAAGCTATTTGCCCTCTGGCAGGGAAGCGTGTCATTGGAACAACAACCATTATCGTGCATGCTTTATCATACCAAATATTGCAGCAAATGAATTATTACCATTCATTCTTTGTTTGACTGCTAACTAAGTTCCAGGTGAGTTCAAATATCTTATTGGATAAGGATCATGACCAGTAATAGAGCTAAAATAACATTTCCCTCTGATAGCCATCAAGATACATGTGTTCAGTTTGTGTCAGGGCATTGAATTTGTATGTATATGTGCGTTTCTTCTGTGTTCTTCATCCACAGTCCAAAAACACAGCAGCAGTTTCTGTGGTTCCTGACAAAATCAACCATATTTTGTATATTAAAGGTGTAACAAACCCCCTTGTTCAACCTGAGTTAGAGAATTGGGCTTTTGTTGAATATACTTTTTGTGTATTGTTTAATCATGAAAACTCTATGGTTTATGTTATTTCTTGAGCTAAAGGATCAAACAGGGAAACTGAAGCTACTCCATGTTTGATCCTTGTAAGGTAGATAACCAGGTTACCAGTGCACAGAGATACCCCTGCATAATAGGCTCCTAATAGCAAAACAGTCACAACAAAGTGGGAAGGGTAGGGCTTGTATACTGGTAATTTAATTATCCATCTCACAAGGACCAAACATGGAGCAGCTTCATGATTGAAACAACAAGCAAAAATTATGTTCAGCAAAAGCCTTATTCATTGCACACATGTAGCTTCAGGGGTCATTGCTACTTTAATGTTTTAACAGGTTTCAACAGTATTCTAGCCCTAAAAAAGTTGTGATTCTATTTCCCCCCCAGACACAATTAATAAACAAATTGGCATGCCACAGAGAAATACAACAAAATCATGGACAATTAAAAATGCATTTATTTTTATATATTTCTTATACAATCTGTTGCAAATACCTGTACCTGTTATTATAGGAATATAGGGTATTATAGGGTAATGTTGTTATAGGGATTACTATCGTTTTTGCCTGCAGTTACTCATATACCTGTGATAGATGTGCATTGCAGCACTGTTATGCAAAGATGTTTCTACTTCCTTCTCAGCTCTTCTTTTCTTTTACAAAAGAATAATCTCGCGTTTCACTTGCACTTGACAAAACAGAACAACCAACAGCAGTTCACTTTGTTTTTGTATACCGAGGTCACACGGAACCTTCTTCTTCCCCAGAAAAAAACTCCTACGTTTAAAATTCAGGCTGCCTTTATATTAAAGAGTTTGTTGTGATCTTCTAAGTACTGTGTGTATGTTTCCGTATCATGATAGGATCCACATAGATCAAGTGTTACAGGTGGCCTAAGCATGAACCATGTTGTTTTATGATATCCGAGAATCCACCTGCACATCTTGATAATTAAATCTATTTCTATTTTCTTTTTAAATAAAATCAACCTATTGGTAGTCATTTCTATATGGGTGAGCCTCAGTCATAACTTGATTACAATGTAATTCTCCTACCGCACACCTGTAGTTCACCACTCCTGCAAGCTGGTGGTGCGTTCCTTCCGTTGACCCCGGCCGGGTCCCTTACCAATGTGTAAAAGAAAACGGATCCGCACACACACCGATTAATGCAGTCGGGGATTATCCCCTTTTATTCAGCGGGGGGGAAACACCCACCCTTCATCATGATGAAGGGTGGGTGTTTCCCCCCCGAAACGTTGATGTTTGGTGGCTGAATAAAAGGGGATAATCCCCGACTGCACTAATCGGTGTGTGTGCGGATCCGTTTTCTTTTACACATTGAGCCTCAGTCATGCCATTGATTGCTGCTGATATAAGTTAATATTGGTTAACATGATAAATACAGTTGCTCTTAACAGTAAAAAATACAAAAAGGAAAAATTGTGAGAGCACTCCATGGCTAAATAAAAATGTACTAAAATACATTGGAAGTGCTACTGATCTGGCCAAATTAACTACAGACATAGAAAAAAAGAAGAAAAATTGATCAATGCACATTCCCTGGGCCCCTGTCATATCAGTAATCTATGCAGATGCATGTATTTACAAAGACAGGGGGTTTTTTAGTTACAAAATTATGATCATAAGATTGATAAGCCACCATACCACGTCAAGGTAAAACCCATATGGCGGTCCCTAACTATTTACCTCTGGTCATAATTTCAAATGCTAAAGCCTCCCGGCATAAGAGCATTACCTGAAAAATAAGGTCTCCCGACCTGGGCATTGGTTTTCATCATAGGGCTTAGTCCTCCCCCGCCATTAGCTTTCAAAGGGGAGAGATAACCTAGACCCCAGCATTGGTTCCATGAGATTAATCCTCCCCCGCTTGCGGCTTTTAAGAGAGAGAAACTGCCCAGACCAACACCCATTTCCAAAGGCATTGTTACACCATTTAAAGAGACAGGTATGGGGGTGCTACAACCACATGGAAGCCTGGCCTGCAGCATAGCTGCTGAACTTCCAAACAGAATAAATCTGCTACAATACAAAATACAAAAAGGAAAAATTGTGAGAGCACTCCATGGCTAAATAAAAATGTACTAAAATACATTGGAAGTGCTACTGATCTGGCCAAATTAACTACAGACATAGAAAAAAGAAGAAAAATTGATCAATGCACATTCCCTGGGCCCCTGTCATATCAGTAATCTATGCAGATGCATGTATTTACAAAGACAGGGGGTTTTTTAGTTACAAAATTATGATCATAAGATTGATAAATAGTTAGGGACCGCCATATGGGTTTTACCTTGACGTGGTATGGTGGCTTATCAATCTTATGATCATAATTTTGTAACTAAAAAACCCCCTGTCTTTGTAAATACATGCATCTGCATAGATTACTGATATGACAGGGGCCCAGGGAATGTGCATTGATCAATTTTTCTTCTTTTTTTCTATGTCTGTAGTTAATTTGGCCAGATCAGTAGCACTTCCAATGTATTTTAGTACATTTTTATTTAGCCATGGAGTGCTCTCACAATTTTTCCTTTTTGTATTTTGTATTGTAGCAGATTTATTCTGTTTGGAAGTTCAGCAGCTATGCTGCAGGCCAGGCTTCCATGTGGTTGTAGCACCCCCATACCTGTCTCTTTAAATGGTGTAACAATGCCTTTGGAAATGGGTGTTGGTCTGGGCAGTTTCTCTCTCTTAAAAGCCGCAAGCGGGGGAGGATTAATCTCATGGAACCAATGCTGGGGTCTAGGTTATCTCTCCCCTTTGAAAGCTAATGGCGGGGGAGGACTAAGCCCTATGATGAAAACCAATGCCCAGGTCGGGAGACCTTATTTTTCAGGTAATGCTCTTATGCCGGGAGGCTTTAGCATTTGAAATTATGACCAGAGGTAAATAGTTAGGGACCGCCATATGGGTTTTACCTTGACGTGGTATGGTGGCTTATCAATCTTATGATCATAATTTTGTAACTAAAAAACCCCCTGTCTTTGTAAATACATGCATCTGCATAGATTACTGATATGACAGGGGCCCAGGGAATGTGCATTGATCAATTTTTCTTGCTCTGAACAGTAAGTAGACATCCCTTTGCAATAGATTGGTACCACTCATAGCCACTGAGCAAAGCTACTGTAGATGTAGGTGGCACTGCAGCAAGGCTGAGAACCCAAACAACATTAATCAAGGATATACAATGAGTGGCTTTCCAGATGTAAGGTCACCAGCAAGCCAGCAGGGGGCAGATTTACTTGACGGCGAAGTGGCTAATGCTAGCATCAATTCGCTAACGTTACTGCCCGCAGGGACATCGACAATTTAGTAGCGGGCACAGGTGTCACTTCGCTAGCGAAAGAGATAGACGCTAGCCGTCATTCGCACTCTACCGCGAGGCGACATTTTGCTCTGGCGAATGGGCGTTATTCCACAAATTCAATGAAATGCAGATTTTACTGAACATTACCTTTTTTGCCAGACTTGCCTTCGCCAGCTCAGACCAGGCAAAGTGCACTGGAGTACATAGATCTTCCTCAATCTTCTGTTTTGTTAGTGGAAAAAGCTTCTACAGTAAGTCCAAAAAACACTGGCGTCTTTTCCTTTTTTCAGAGTGATAGCCTGCAAAAGTCTTTTTTTGGGTAACAGCCTTCCCCCATACATTTTCTTAGATATGGCACATAAACTATACAGTGGGCTCATGTGTAGGCCGATATAACAACTCTATTTTCTTTATTAAGTTTCCCTGGACTTGCGTAATGTAATGTATTTGCTGCAACATATACGTCCATTCAACTTTAAATTTCCAGCGTTATGCAAATTAACCTGAGCGCAAGACCTCTAGCAAACTTGCGTTAGCCAGAAATTAACGCTAGTGCATCTCTGCTTTCAATTGCTCGCATTGACAAAGTAACTCTAGCGAAACTTCGCCAGCGTTCGACTCCCACGATGAAACTCGGCATTCCAGTGAATTAGCGTTGCCTGAGCGAATTTTCTTCTGGCGAAGTGTAGCAATGGCTGCGAACCGGTCACTGGCGAATTTTCGCCTTTGAGTAAATCTGCCCCTTAGGGTTTAGGTTGGTTAATCTATGATTACGTCCAATGCGAGACTTAGACATTGTTTTGGCATTTTATTTGTGCCCTTTGGCTCCTGAGTATTTCATTGGATCGTTCTTTGACCTAGCCTTCAGATTTTTCCTTGTATTTTCTTAACTTCTTCTTGTAAGTAAAACATGGGGCCAGTGAATCACCATTGATCAATGTGTGTACATTATAGGGCCAGCTGCATTTTTATGGGACCTAGAACTGCATACTGTATATTTAAGAGTTTAGAGGAGTTCCCTCATATGTTCCTGTGCCTGGTTGCGTAGATTTTCAAATGAAACACTGTAGAAGTTGAAAAACGCAGAGACACAGTCTATTGGGGTTATGTAATAAAAGGCACTAAGTTTGCCCAGGTGCAGTAACCCATAGCAACCAATCAGCAGGCAGCATTACTGGTCGCCTGTTTAAAAGCAAACATCTTATTGGTTGCTATAGGTTACTGCTCATGGGCAAACATAGTGCCTTTTATTACATATAGGGGTATGTGTACTACCTCCAGTAGTTTTAATAAACATACATAAAAATATGAAATAAACTCAATTTCAAAGACTTTATTGTAATTCCGTTTGAGAACTGAATTGTTATGACTACTTATAGGTGTGTACAGATTAGTCACCTCATAAGGTTGCAAATATATCAAAACCTCGGGAAAGCATATAGTTTATATGTTAGTCATAAGCTTAAGCATAAGCTTTATGTAATAGTCAGAAATGTCAGCAAAGTGACTGCTCATGTTTGTCCTTGATATTGAGTCTATATTAGCGTTTTGTAATGTATCATCATATCAGTTCCCACTGGAACTAAAATTATAGGGTAAGTTCATCTTTTAAGGTACAGTGGTAGAAATGTGCAAAAGAAATACCATTTTGTTGCCAGTGGTTTCTAAGAAAAGGAAGTATATTATATAAGGGGCAGGCTTTGAATCACCAAATATAAATGGGGTAACTGAAGAATCCCAGCTATGAAAACAAACCAAAAATAAGGTAAGAGTGCTTGAATACCAAACTGTCAGAAGAAGCTTAATTGCCCCAGCATGAGCACAATTTTGGTATTTTAAGACCTAAAGAATGTCATCAGAGATGGGGAAATTTTGCTGAATTCTTTCCATATGGTGATTTTGGGCCCAGCCAACTTATGGTATAATGCTCTTTAGACCTTTAAGCCCTATATTCTATGTATATAATATAAGTATATTATATGGGGGATATGCTTCCAATGACCAAATGGGGTAACTAAAGAATCCCAGTTAAGAAAGCAAGCCAAAAATAAGGTAAGACTGGTTGGAAACCGACGTTTTAGAGTAAGTTAAATTGCTCCAGCATGAGCGTGTTACACAATCTTGTTATTTTAAGCCCTTAAGAATACATTTAGAGAATGGGAAAATCTACTGAACTCTTTATATGTGGGGATATTGGGCCCAGCCAGCCTATGACATAATGCTCCTTAGACCTTTAGGCCAAAAGTTAAGCTGCTGGACCTTGAAAAGGCTAGGACTGAGGAGAAGAAGAAAGTCAAACAAGAGTACCCAAGGGCAACAGATCCAGGCAATACACTAGACACTAGAGAGATATTTACAAAGGGAAAAATTGCTATGCTCCCACATGTTATCTGGTCACAGGTGTTGTCTCCTACAGACACATATTAGTATATGGTTGTCCCCTGGCACATCTTGTGCTTCATTCAAAGAAGGAGTGCAAGCAAGGCTGGTGTTATGTACAGGGCTCCCTTATCCTGTGCTATAAGCCCACTTCAGAGGCCTCCCTCCCCACCTACTGAGAGAACCACATATGACGTACTATCTGTTAATAAAATGCAGGGTAAAGCAGTTGGGTTGGCAGTGGCCATCTCTGGCTGCATGACATTTTTCCAACCTGTTCACCAGTGATCACTAGCTACGAGCAATCACAGTTGACCAGATCAGCTTCAACTACACATCTTTCTGGGAGCTGGGAAAAGGATGCCACAAACACACAAAGTAGTGCTACACAATCCTCACAGCTTTTTGTAGCGTCGACTGTGACTCTGTCTGCTCAGGTCCAGTCCATACTTCCAAACATATTTCAGCAGCACTCTGATATAGAGAAAATTCAATTTTCTCTATATCAAAAGCAACGTTTCGGGCTTAACCAGCCCTTTATCAAGCTTTATCAAGAAGTGGGAAAAGGATGCCAAGATGTTGGAGAAAACCCTATTGGCTATGTGCTGTATTTTATTCAAATATACAGGCAAATGGGGAAGTACCGGTGTGGTATAGTCGAGGACAGGGGTCAGAGGCCTCTGCAGGGACCTAAATTATAAAAATGGGGTTTGTTTTCCTTTCAAGGTACTGTATCTATGCGTGGTCTGTGCAAATAATTTCAGGCTTTGATGATCTACTGTGCTAACAATATGTATAGATTTATATTTGCCTTTACACAAGGTGTGGATGTGTTATTCACTTCAAGCAAATATAAAAAAAAGTGAACTGAGGAACAACCTCTGGACTCTCAACTTGATTTTCTTTTACTAAATTTCCAAGTAAATTTCATTTTGGGTGCTAATGCTCTCTTACTGTTTTGTGAATGAATGAATTCATGTTTTTTGCAATGCAGCTCCCACAGTGTACATTAGTCTCAAGATCTAACTGTCATATCCATAAACAAGAAAAAAAAACAGAAAACCTTTCCCACTCTCCAAACAATTTTCCTTTTTTTCTTCGTTCACTTTTCTTCTTTCTTCTTTTTCTTCTTTCTTTATTATTTTAATCACTTCTCCTTACATATTATCATCCAGTCTTCAATCTATTTCCTCTCTTCTCTCTTAGAAATGGGGGAATGGCTGTGGTATAGGCATACATGGCAAATAATTGGGTGAGCAGAAGGGCCCACTGATACCTGGGCCCACCGGGAGTTTTCCTGGTATCTTGGCGGGCCAATCCAACACTGTTCCCTTCAATCAAGTTCAAATGATTAAACAGAAAACATACCACAAGATGCACCAGTGCCATATATGGAACATTATGTTTATTTTCACCCACTTTTGCACGCAGGATTGTATAACTGGCAGCAAAAATTCCAACTTCTACTTACATAACATGGATGCACAAATAGTTCCAGACTAGGCTGCCCCCAAGTAACAGGATAAACAAAGTGCTCACTCTTTTTTATTTAATTAAGCTTGTCTGGGCTTCAGTCTAGTGGTCTTCGAGCTTATATTCTTTTTCTACTTCTTTTCTTTTTTTCTTTTGCCTTGTTCTTCTCAATTTTTCCTTGACCTTCCATCCTTGTTAACTTCTGTTTTCCATAAAATAATCTTTTTAACAATTTTTCTCTATTTTTGACTATAATTTTGACTTCCCCTCACTCTTATGTTCTTACTCCTGAATCTGTCTTTTCTCTCCCCTTCTACATTCTTTCTCTTCTCAACCCTTGTTTCTGTTTCTATTGAGGTAGTAGAACTACACCACACAGGCTATTATATGCAAAAGATAAATTGGCCGCCAGTAGGTTCTTTGATGAAATAACAGATGGATTTATTTACAAGAGCAACAATATTGACCACAGGTAATGCAGGTGTAACAAGTCACCGAGGAGGGTAGATAGAGGAGGATGAAACAGCAATCACAGATGTCACTCTCATAAGTCAAATAATCAAGCGTACATCAATTCCCTCAGGCAATACACCTCTAAGTGGTCCGGATCCCATCCAGTTGAGTGGTTAGGGAGAAGAAGTCTAGCCTAACACCCTGTCCGCTGTGGTCCCTTCACTAAAGGCATACAAGGAAGCCTTGTGGGAAGCTACTCCCTGCTATTATGCTTGATGGAGCACACAACTGCTCTTTCTATATAATCTGTCTATCTTACTCTCCTAGAAAGTCTATTAAAGAGTATAACCTGTGCTTGCTAACCTCGTTCACTGGATTTCCTGGTTCCCTACTTAGTCGCTAAAGGTTCAGGTCCCTTTAGGGCAGTGGCTTTACTGGGGCTTGGTGTACCCAGGCTCAATGAGCACAACCAGTTGGATAGGACACCAGCAGCCAAAGAGAAAGAGGCCACTCCTTTCCAACACTATATAGAAGTGTGGCAGGAAGTGGTCATACACCCTTCGGCCAATGACTGATAGTGAAATACTTAAACTAGATACAGGGACTTTTGCCTAGTAACTAGGAAATAAGGAACGGTAGTGATTTAAAGCTATAGAAGCATAGTAGATCCTATAGGTTCCTACAGGCAAATTTAAGGCAGCATGTAGAGGGCAAACTCTTGACTTCTACACCTCAAGGGCAGAACAGTCAGAAAGCATAGGAGGGGCCACATTTCTATTTCTGATCATGTAGAATGCTGTTGCTGCTCTTCACTTTGTCATATGCCAATATACCATGCAGTGAACAGTGGTGCATTGCAGATTAAAATTTTCAAAACTGCCTAATCCCCAAACCAACCAATATCCATTGTACACGGATTTGTTGGGATCAGTGGGACACCATACACGCAAGGATGTTATGAAATGTTGTTTTGTGTGATTTTATCTCCGCATGTATGGCCATCTTAATATATGTACACATAATGCAATCCAAAAATTAGATGCAAATTGGGTGCAAGTTGCATTTCATCTAGGTTGCATCTCATCTAGAACGCATGTTCAAAAAGCCATTTGCATCCTAGTTACTGGATGCAAGTCTGATGCACCTGTCTGAACCTTAGAGCTACTGCCAGGTCTAGGGTAGTGGTATCTCCAGGGTCCCCCAGCATCAATAAGTGAAGCAGTTGCTCATCACTCATCAGAAGAGTAAGGATGGATGCATTGGAAGCCAATAAGTGTAGGAGCAAGTTCAACCTTTTTTTCTTTTTTTAACCTGCCTAACTGCCAGTTGATCCAGAGGAAGGCAAAAAAAATCCATCTGAAGCCTCTCCAATTTGCCTCAGAGGGTGAAAAAAAACCTTCCAGACTCCAAAATGGCAATCGGACCAGTCCCTGGATCAACTTGTACTATGAACTATCTCCCATAACCCTGTATTCCCTCACTTGCTAAAAAGCCATCTAACCCTTTCTTTTATCTAATGTATCAGCCTGTACAACTGATTCAGGGAGAGAATTCCACATCTTCACAGCTCTCACTGTAAAATTTGCATTCTCTATTGTGCCCATTTTAGAGCACTCACACTTGTTGGACCATTCATAAATGACCCCTGTTGCCCACATGCTTCTTTGTAGTTATCATTGATTACTACAATTTGCACCTACAAACCAACATACAACTCAATTGTTTACTTTAATATTTTTGTTTTCTATCAAATAATATTACTTTGCATAGACCATCTTATATCTCTGTGCATTTGTACACCCAACCACAAATGGTCAAGAGAAGATGCCTTTATTGTCCCATTTTCCTGGAGGGCCAGGTCAATACCAGCCTCGTGTGTATAAAGCAACATCAAAATCTTCATAATTTTTTTATGAGCAAAATAAAGTGGCACATTCCAAGAATGCAAATAAGAGCTTGATATGAAAGAAAGGATTATGAACACACCTGAAAAGAAAATGTTGTTCATTTGGGACTGCATTCCTCATCTTAACATTGTGTGTTTACATGACCGTGGACTTTTTGACACTTTGGCAACCAGTACGCTCAACAAAACAAAGCTTTCTCCTTGTTGGCATGGATCTGACTCTAAAATAACCAACAAGAACATTAGCATTATCAATTAGAGTTTGTCCGCAAAAATAAAAGGCCTTAATGGGTCAATAGTTCGTAATGTTCTTGCTGATTATTCTTCGGTTTTATCCATGGCATCATGGTAGAAACAGTGGGTAAATTGTATTATAGGTTAACTACATAGAGAACATCATTCTTGTACAGCAAAGAACCAGAATATGGCAATGCATCTCATATTATAGATTTTGTTGACATTTGTTGAACATACTGTAGCTGACCATCTTGATCGGTCACCTGTTTCTGTTATCAATCTGATAAAGTCTCCTTTTGTTTAGTAGTAGAGCAAAGCTCAGGCTCCAGCAGCTGATAACTTGGGGGGATTTTATGTACCATGACAAGTGCCCTTCAATAAGAGGTAATACATGGCCATGTAATGGCAATTTTGTGCTATTGCTGCTTTTGTCAGTAGTTCTTTAGTTGTATTTCATGATATACTGTAGATAGCAGTAACCAAAGACTTTAATGTATTTTTGTATTTATGTGGCTTTTGAATTTTTTACAGCCTTGGATCTTGTAGTTGTCCACTATTCATTGCAAAGACACCATACCACTGTAAAACAGGCATTTCGTTGTCTTAACTTAACAATCATCAAAAACGTATCTCATTGGCTTCAATAAGCATTTATTGTGTTGGGCACCAATGTTGTGGATCAGGTATTAACAGTTAGTGTTCCTAATTATCCCAATGGAGCTTAGTCGGGTTGAGGTCAGGGCTCTGTGCAGGCCAGTTAGAGTCTTCCATTCCCATATCCCATTCCCAACCCACTTGATACATTCATTTGTGCATGGGAGCATGATATTGTTCAGAATGTTATTGTACCCTGTAGCCTTATATTCTACTTTCTAGCCTTACATTTTGCATCTGAAGTCCATTGCTCAGTGATCCCCAAACAATGGCTCGTGAGCAATATGTTGCTCACAATCCCTTGAATGTTGCTCGCAGTGTCCTCAAAGCAGGTGCTTATTTTTATATTCCTGGCTTGGAGGCAAGGTTAGGTTGCATAAAAACCATGTGTGCTGCCTCCGATATGCTGCCAGTCCACACTGGGGTTACAATCACAGCACTTACTTGGTACCTCCCAGGAATGTTTTCATGCTTTTGTTGCTTCCCAACTAGCTTTATATTTGATTATAGCTCACTGATAAAAAAAAGGATGGGGACCCCTGCCATATGCCAAACTTCAGTGCCAAACCATTTTTCTTCCTCCACCAAACTTTATCATCAACATTAAGCTTTCAGGCATTTGAACCCAGACTTTTCAGTGAGACTTCCCAATGTTAAAATAGCACTTCAATGGGCAAGTTTTTACTACTCCAGAGTCCACAGGTGGTGATCTTTATATCACTCCAGCTGGCACTTGGGATAGAAAAGGGTCGTGGTAGGTTTGTTTGACTGTCATCCCCCATAAAATCCCTCCCCACATTCCCTACTAATAGCGTTTTTGCTGTAATTTGGCTAAATCCCAAAACCAATACTGGAGATGCTGCCTCCATCTGTAAATGATAAAGGTGTTTTGTATAGCTATGGTGGAAATAAGAAGGGACTTACAGGCTCACTGGGACATCCTCTTAGTACAAACAACAGTCTAATGAATCGACCTGAAAGACAGAGAAACGGGTCTTTCCAATAAATATAGTCATTCGTCAGTAGTGGAAGTGGTTAATAAAGAATTTCACATGCTCCTTACCAAAACTTTTTAATGTAGTTAATGTAGTCATCAATCTGACAATATTCCCAACCATCTGTATAGTGTAAGGGGGAATTATATGTAGGATCTAGCACACTGAAGTGATTGCAGAAAGGAAAATTTGATTTAATTGGGGAGTCTGTGTCATCATTTCAATAAAATCTATAATGAAGGGAAAATGGCATTTCAGTCTTATTCTACTGCAAAAAAATTACTCTAATATCTGTTCTTCTTAGAACCTTTCTTCTGTCATTGGGCCTTAGTAATGTTTATTTAGTAGCTTTATTTTACTTTCCCTTGTAGCTGATCACACCCTTGCGCTGTTCAATGGGGAAGTGACTAATACGCCCTGTGCAAGAGAACATTTCAACACCCTCACCATGTTAATAAAAGGGGCAAGGTTTGCTTTTAACCAGATGACCAGTAAATTCTACCCGTTGATTGGCTGCCAAAAGTGATTAGACCTGTAGAAGACAATGTACCTTTTATTACATAACCTCATTAGTGTTCTAGCAATAAATGAGGCCTAGTATGTGATACTGTAGGTAGCTGGACTGTTCCTAGCCATGATCATAAATGTTTTCAACAGAAACATCTAAATTTGCTAATATTATATCACTATACTTTGTCTTTATTGTAAACTAAAGATGGCCATACATGTAGAGATCCGCTCGTTTGGCGATTTCGCCAGACTTTCAGCCAGATACCAATTGGGAAAGCCCATCAGAGGGCCCCACACTCGGCTCGACACGGTCTGTCTGCAGCTTTTATCGGCCCGTGTATGGCCACCTTTAGGCTGGAAGGGAAAACCTGTACAGCGAACCTGTCAATGTGAATAGCTGAGCCCAACCTGTTTGCTCTACCACCACTCCCTTAAGACATTTTTCGCAACAAATGAATCAAAAATATTTGGAATATAACGTTAATTAATTATGATCAATGTAGTTGCAAGTGACACCAAAATTAGTATAAAGGACTCATTTATGAGCACGTGTGCAAAGGGCAATTTTGGCTGCACTTCTTTTTTACCCAAAATGCAGTGTTTTCTCCATAATTCCAGAGTAACTACTTCTGTGAGGTAGAGATGCTGCTGACAAAATTGTGTATGATGCATCAAGACTTGTGCAATTGAGCTTGCACTCTGGATGTGCATCGGACGCAAGTGCCCTCCCTAATTTGGCTGAATCCTACATAAAGAGGCCAAATCCCGAATCAAATTCTGGATTCGGGGCTTCCCTATCATAAATACAACTTGATTTTTTCTCACTCTAATAAAAAAAAATTCCACCAAACCCGAATCCTCTTAATTTACCAATAATTCTTCTCAAAACATTTGTTGTGAAAAAAAACATTTCAACAAAATTGTGCAACTTTTTCAAATAGACATTCCAAAAACCCGACTTTATTGAATTGTTGCTGTGACAACTTGAATTTATCAGATTATTGGATGAAAACTAGCACGGATCACAATGTCAAGAAATATCTTCAGAGATATCTTCCATTGACTTATACATGACCTCAAAAGGTTTGAGATGGAGTATTTTCAGATCCGAATTTTTTAGCAGCTTTGGGATATAATAAATCTCTAAAAAGTTTTTTTCCCCTCTAAAAATATTCGTTTTCCACTTTAAAAACTCCACCAGAAAAATGTGAGGTTTAATAAATAGGCCATTTTGCGTACAGGTATGGGACCTGTTATTAAGAATGCTCGGGACCTGGGGTTTTCTGGATAATGTATCTTTCCATAATTTGGATCTTCATACAATTAAATCTACCAGAAAATTGAACTAAATTGGTTGGTTTTGTTTCCAAAAAGGATTAATTATATTTTAGTTTGGATTAAGTACAAGGCACTGTTTTATTATTAAAGAGAAAAAGGAAATCATTTTAAAAAATTTGGAATATTTGGATAAAATGGGGTCTAAGGGAGATGGCCTTTCTGTAATTCCGAACTTTCTGTATAATGGGTTTCCGAATAAAGAATCCCATACTTGTATCTCAGTTTATTGATAAGGTTATATAAGCACTATGAGTTAAATGCACAATATTTTCCTTTAGTGAATGAACACATAGCAGCCAATCATATATTATTGGTCATCTGTTTAATGCAAATATCTGGTTAGTAGGTTGGTTGGTTGGTTGGTGTAGTATCCCTTTAAAGCACTAACCAGAATCAAATATATAATTCAACATGTATGCAACAGAGAAATCTCCCTGCAGTGTGGACCAAATATCAAGGTTGTTGCCTAGAACGCGGGACCATTAAATTGATTAAGCTTCCATGTATGGTTACCCATAAATATTTTAATGAATGATGTGTGCTAGCTCATGCATTGCATTATTGTCAATGGGAAAAAGAAGAGACTTCTCACAATCCAGACTATAGACCAAATTGGTCCTGCAGGTTAAGGAAGCTGAGGCGGGAGTCTCTTGTGTCTGCTAAATAGATCAGCAGGTCATCCCTGTATAAAGGGATATTTATGGGAAATATATCCAAGAGGACAAACATGAACATTAATTACAAGTTAAAAGAGTGGGGCAGTATACATATTAATATAGTTTGGTAAAAGTTATTGTCATGATTCCATGTTATCATCAATGGGTCTTTTTTGGAGCAGGAAGCTCACATTGGTCAATACATATCAATGTAATTGTGTTGGCTAAATTACTGTTTGCAAGTTCTCATGCCTGCCTGAAAAATCTGAACAAAAAAAGTTGGGGGAAAAAAGTTTAGAACCTTTCTTATGTCATTGGGCCTTAGTAATGGGAAAACAGAAAATATTAATTTTACTTGATGAAGTACCAATCTATGTAGAACAGGCAGACGAGCACAGTGGGATCCTGCCAGGAACAGCCCTTGTGCCCACTGATGCACCTAGTGAGCCTTTCTAACTTTTATTTTTTACTTATTACTCATTCTATTTAGTTACTTTATGTATTTCTCTTTAATCCAACCCAACACTTATGGCATATGGTCACAGGTGCAAGGGGAGAATGAAACCAGACCTTTCAGTATTGTAATCACTCTCTTCTACATAACTATGCATCCAAAGACTATTTAGTAGAGATGAATGGATCAAAGGTCACAAGAAAGTAATGACTCCCCACATTGAGGTAGAGGCCTAGGGGCACCGCCCTGAGCCCTCAGAAAAGGTAGTGGATCAACCGAAAAACTTGTGGAGCAGGCCCTCAAAATAAAGGCCTTCTTCCACCGGGCAGATAAAATCAAGTAGAAAATGTTTATTATGTCCAAATATAGATGTATATCTGGACATAATAAACTTTTTCTACTTGATTTTATCTGCCAGGTGGAAGAATGCCTTTATTTTGAGGGCCTGCTCCACAAGTTTTCCATTGACTATTTCTCATACATCTGCCTGAAGGAGTAATTTGAGCTTTGAAACTAAAGAAAATTATTTAAAAAAAAAGACATTTAGGTGTAGCTTTGATTCTTCTAATGTCAAACCATGTTTCATAAGTCATTGTCTATGCCAATCAAGCCCTCTTAGAGTTCAAGCACATGGGCAGATTCGGGGAGATTTAGTCGCCTGGCGACTATTGGCCTCTTCTTCGGGGCGACAATCTCCCGAACTGCCTTCCCCCTGCATGCCACCTGCTATAATGAGAAAACGCCAGTGCCAATGCACTCGCGGCACTTCGATTTCCAAAGTCGCCCTAAGTTTCCTCGTGAGGCAACTTCGGTGCAACTTCTGAAATCTAATCTCTGCAGGCGGCAGGCAGGGGGAAGGCAGTCACCAGGTGACTAAATCTGCCCGAATCTGCCTGTGTGATTGAACCCTTAAATTTACAGGCTTTGGTCCCTTCTTAAAAAAAAAACATTTTACCCATGAGCCACATTCATATGTAAAAAGAGTTGGGGAGCAGCACAAGAATAACAATTTTCCTGGGTGGTGCAAAATAAGGGCTGTGATTGGCTATTTGGTAGCCCCTACATGGACTGGCAGCCTACAGGAGGCTCTGTTACAACCAAAACTTGCCTCCAAACCAGGTATTCAAAAGTAAGTACCTGCATCAAGGCCACTGGGAGCAACATGGAAGAGGTTTTGTGAGCAATATGTTGCTCATGAGCCAGGGGATCACTGCTCTTTGGCCACCAGTAACTATTTCTGTAGGTAAAGTAAAGGCAGACCAGTGAGAATTTGTGGCCTTTTATTTGTACATTTTAATTTCAGTGATGTATTTTGATATACACTACCCTTAATAGGGAATAGAGAGGTCAATAGCAAGAAAGGAGGGGAAAAGCGTGAGAAAAGCGGTGGGTTGTAGGTTGAACAGCATAATAATAAAAAGGAAAAATGGCTTTGTACATATGACATCAACACTACCTTTATTAAATTGTTTGACATACAACCCTTCTTTACAGTTGCAACTTTCCTTTACATTGATCTGAAGATGCATGACAATCCATAGCAATGTATAACATGTTACTTTATGCAGTCAAGGGTGATCTGTTTTAGAAGGTACATTACACATTACTGAATTTTTTCTCTGAAACATATTCATGCTCCCAGGCCGTTGCATATTCCAAGTCACTGACTCATGCTGGATTCAACTGGTTAGACTGGACAGTGGGTTGTTACCATGTTACCTTCTAATTTGCCACAGAGTGACTTTTCCCTTCATGTATTTTGTGTTATTTAAACATGTTCATGTTCTGTGGGGCAGTCGGCAGTAGGCTTGTGCTGTGGGGCTTCTTTTCACCTACAGGGACTGGGCAGATAAGGCCACCATATACAATTCTGTATAATTCTGGGTTTTCAAGACACTTTTCATTTAGGGTTCCCTAAATGTTTACATTGCACGCGTAGCTCTGGTACTCAGCGTACTCAAAGTACTGAGTGCCAGTGCCATTCTATATTTATTTGTTCCTTGCTATGCCTTGAAAAATGTTGCCTGGCACAGTGGTTCAGTCTAAAGGCTTATTTAAGTAAGACTTTAAGGGAAATTTGGAAATTTGGGCCGACCTCTGCTCCACTCCATGTGAGCGCACAAGTGGAATTGGCTCAGTTAAATGAAGAAGGGGCACAGGGCAGATCTGCTTCTCTCAGCCAGAAAAATACACTGGGTGAGAGCAGTGGAATCTACAGTTCCGTGTGCCCATAGCCTTATGATGAGATTTGGGATAAGCATTTATTTGCTGTTCTAGATATTCTTATAACAATGGTTGAATGGCCAATTTTTCCCATTTACTAACCTTGTAAGGAACAAAGAGGGGTCGGAAAAAATGTTGGATCTCAAAGAAGGGCATTAAATGGATAAAGTCCAACAAACAGCCCTCTAAATGTATGCAAGATTTTGGAGCAGTAATAGAGGATGAAATATTGCCCCTTGCGTACCACAAAACATTACTAATGTTTAAACCTCATTCAAATAAAGGGGCTGTGTGTGAACTAAAGCTACACAGGTGTTCCTTAAAGGGATTCTGGCATGATTTTTATGATGTAGCTATTATTTATGAATTACACTGTTTACACTGCAAATAATTCACAAAATAAAATTTCATTCCTGAACCAGCAAGTGTATTTTTTTAAAATTTATAATATTGGTGTGTAGGTCATTTTGCCTGGTCATGTGCTTTCAGAAAGAGCCAGCACTTTAGGATGGAACTGCTTCTGGCAGGCTGTTGTTTCTCCTACTCACTGTAACTGAATGTGTCTCAGTGGGACCTGTATTTTACTATTGAGTGTTGTTCTTAGATCTACCAGGGAGCTGTTATCTTGTGTTAGGGAGCTGCTATCTGGTTGCCTTCCCATTGTTCTGTCTGCTGGGGGGGAGGGGGTGATATCACTCCAACTTGCAGTACAGCAGTAGAGCGTAAATGGAGTTTATCAGAGCACAAGTCACATGACTGGGGGCAGCTGGGAAACTGACAATATGTTTAGCCCCATGTCAGATTTCAATTAAATATAAAAAAAAATCTGTTTGCTCTTTTGAGGAATGGATTTCAGTGCAGAATTCTGCTGAGCAACACAATTAATTGATGCATTTTGAAAAAAACATGTTTTCCCATAACAGAATCCCTTTAACATCTCTGTAGCACGGTTGCAAGAGGATGCGTCTGCACAATGAAACTACTTTAGAAGAAGATACACCATACTTTCCTGCATTTCATCTCTCTAATATTATTTTCTATTTGATAGCTTAAAGGGAAGGGCTGCAGAAAGTGGAGAAGAAAAGAAAGCAGAGCAAAAAAATGCATAGCAAACTAGAATGAATAAGAGAAAGGGAAAAATAAAGTAAGAGAACAAAGAAAGGCAGGGGTAACAGTAATGATCAGGTTTTTCTGGTACCTTCTACTAAAGGCGCATTCCATTTTCAACAGTCATCAGCTTTCTTGAAAAATGGCAGTGTTTCCTTAGAAAGGAACTGTAAATACAGGTAACAATACAGGTTACATTACAGAGCGAGACAGAGAGAAATGGTGAAGATTTAAGGAACAATATAGCCAGTTTACACTATATTAAAATAAGGTGGTGCCTATTGGATTTAGAGTAAAGTGTTGGGAAGGGAGGGAGGTGGGGTTCTTCATGGCTTTAAGGAATCTATTTTCTTTTACATACTGCCTGTTTATTTTTCTCCATAATGAAAGATTGCTGTACGGGATTGATATATTCTGCACGGTTCATTGTTAAAAAAAATATGCATAATATCAACACGTTTCCTTTGTGCATATATAATAAAAGTTTGCAAAACTGTATCTCCTCATTTGATCCAGAAAGGAAGATTGGGCACCTGAATGATGCTCACGTTAGGGGAGGGGTACACAATTGGGGCCTCCTGCCCCTCATGAATACTGAACTACCAAATGCAGCCAGTGTTGTATTCATGGTGTAGCTGTAAGTCTCTCTGCTCTGAAATGGAGAACAGAAACCTGGCGTAATTTGGCAAGGAAGGAAGGCAGTGTGCAAAATGCAAAAAAGAGAAAGGATAATTGTGGCGTTTTTTGCACATTGTCTTTTCTTAAGTAATTAAGCCCAGTTGTTTTCTATAAATCCATTATGAGTAAGTATAATGTTCATATTATTATATTTTCTATACTCCATGTTTATGTTCTACAAGGACAACTCATATACAGAAATGGTAACAGAATCTAACACATTGTACCCTTGTAATGTCACATTGATTGACATCCTTTTCCAACAGGATTCTGATGCCCGAGGCTAAAATAGATCCATCTCTAGTCTAGAAAAGTGACTGGCCTTAGGTCACAGCCCTGATCTGGGAATCAGTGCCTATGTAAGCATCTAGTTGTACAGCCCTGGGACTTTGATTGAGCCACACCTGCAGCCAACCTATTCGACCTGCAAGACAACTCAGTCTATTACAATTTAATCTAAGGAATTGCTAACCAGATGCCGTTCCCTCAGGGTTGGAAATAGGGGTAGGCAGAAGAGGTACATGCCTATGGCACAAAGCAGAGAAACCCCAGGCACATTCTGTCTGCCTACACCTAGTTTTGGCCCAGGGTGACAATGAGTAGCCGGTAGAAAGATTGTTGGCATCCAGGCACACTCATGATAAGCTGCAAGCCTATGGTAATGGGATTAGGTGGTTGTGGGGTTCCTCCTTGTGCGCGTCACCTTGTGGGACATAGGGTTGGTGACCAACAGCATTTGGCTTGGGTGTCCATGAAATTTGACCCATCACTGCTTTCCTTATTAGATAGGGCAGAATGATTTACTGTTTTAGAATCAATGTCATACCAACAAACCTGGACACTACCAATATGTTCAGGCCCAGATTTGTGGCAAGGCCACAAAGGCCCAGGCCTAGGCGGCATAATATTAGGGACGGCATGCCGCCCAGCCGCCTCCCGGGGAGCACTCGTCCCAGCGCTCCGGCAGTGCTCCGGAGGGGGTAACCAGTCATCCAACTGGCTTTCACAATTCAGAATTGAGAAAGCCAGTTGGATGACTGGTGAAACGTACTCAAGAAAAAACACAGCAAGTCCAGTTGATTTGACTTATTTCTACCGATATACTGGACACTAGCACTTATTAAATTAATGGGATATTTGGTGTGATTTAATACATTTGTCAAGATTCAAAATTCCAAAAATGCTGACTGTTTTTCAATCAATAAAATATTTTAAGCATAAATATGACAAAAGATTTACAATCAACACATTAGGCTCATGGGTTGAACACAGAGGTACAATGACAATGAAAGCAAGGGGCAGAGACAAAGGTAAATTCACCAGAATGACCTTCATTGACTTCGCCTACAGAAATAGCATTTATCAGCAGTAAATCATTCCTCGAAAATATTTTTACCTTACTGCTGTCATTCTTGGTAAAATGTTAGGGTCATGACACAGGGCTAAGTTATCAAACAACACAGAAAGGCATTTTTTTGAAATGAACACAGTTCTCTCACCTTTGTTTGAAAGGACCCAAAAGTCATGGATCTGAAGAAATTTAGCACTACAAGTATGGGATCACTTATCTGGACACCCGTTATCCAGAAAGCTCAAAATTACGGAAAGGCCATCTCCCATAGAGCCGAT